>NW_006399877.1:6432080-6482498 GCF_000299155.1 Elephantulus edwardii | reverse complement strand
GCTGTACGGCAACTTGTACACCAGGGCTATAGGACCTAGAGGGATGTCCCGCCTCCAGATTCAGAGAACAGAGACCAGATTCAGCTGGCATTAAATATCCCAAAACTCGAGGCAGGTTTGACCTTTCTGTGTCTTAACAGCCTAGCACGTCCCCTAGGGATGCTAGAAGGATAATTAATTCCTTTGAGCAGTGGTCCTGGATAAGAGAATTGAATGCACCATGGACTGCTAGGAGAACAAACAGGTTTGTCCTAGAGAGAATGAAACCAGACAGATCCTTGCAGCAAGGATTCTGAAGCTTCGTCTGACATACTTTTGGCATGTTGCAAGGAGTGACCAGTTCTTGGAGAGGGACATCATACTTGGGAGGGTAGATGGACAGCATAGGAGAGGAAGACCCTGGATGAGATGGATTGATTCAGTGGCTGGAGTAATGGGGGTCGGAGTGTTAGAGACAATTACATTGGCACAGGATAGAGCAGGGTTCAGCATTATTGTTGTAGGGTCGCTATGACTCGCAAGTGTCTCGATGGTTTATAACAAGAATAAAAGCAGCAACAACTATTACATAGGTGGTGTTGTGTGCTGTCCAGTTGGAACCGATCCATAGCTGATTCTCAGCAGATTTTCAGAGGCAGTTAATTGTACAAGAGGACATTGCACGTCTTTCTCCCTTAGAGTAGCTGGTGGATCCGAGCCATGTGCCTTTGAGAGTGCAGCGCTGGTTCTTATTATTAGGCCATTTCCTGTATTTGTAGATTACCTCTTCGTAGAACACTCTGATTATGCATGTGACAAATTTTCATGAAGTTCATTTATCTATTTTTGTATTCATTTTCTGAATTTGTTTTGTTTCTCATATCATGATTTGAATAGTTTTCCTTTATACATAAACCTAAAAAAAGATCATAACTCACTGCTGTCTAGTGGGACCACCTTAGGGTTACATGATCTTCTACAGTTTTGCAGAGGTTGGAAATCACTCTGGGAATAAGATATTTTTAAAATTCCAAGGAGACAATGTTTATTAACATAAGAGGTTTGTGCACTCACACAACGCCTCAGAATCCAACCAGGGGCTTGTAGAAGGACAGGAGGTCATGCTACTTCATCAACGTGCATGTGTTCTGTTAAGGAATCGGAAAAAAAAGAAGAGCGAGAAAGCAGAGTCAAGGGATTTTTTCCACGATACATGAAGTCAGTCTCTTTGAGGAGAGGTAGAAGAACCAGGACAAGGTGTGAGAGACAGGATAGATTGACTGCAATTATTAACCAAAGAAGTATATGCTACCAATTAAATTCCATTTTGCTAAGTAGATCAAAGATAAGATAACATGATTGAAAACTAATATAGCAGGCATGACCCATCAGGGAGTAGTCAGTTCCTGCCTTCTCCAGTATGGCTGTGGGACTCTGGATTCTTCCTCGGGTGATCCCGCTCTTGCTGTGTGTTGGACCCTGGGCTGAAGCAGGGAAGGTGCTGGTGGTGCCCATGGAGGGCAGCCACTGGCTCAGCATGATGAAGGCCGTATAGGAGCTCCATGCCAGAGGCCACCAGGCAGTCGTCCTGGCACCTGAGGGCAATCTGTTTATAAAGGAAGAGTTCTTCACCCTGAAAACCTATGACTTTCCGTACACCCAAGAGCAACTTGAAGAAAATTTACAACATAAAATTTTGCGACATAGTCACCAGATTTTTGTACCTGAACATTTTCTGATATTTTTTAGAATGATGGCACATTTACAAAATGTGGTTTCAGTGCACCAAAAGACTTGTTCAGACCTTATGTATAACAAGGACCTGATCAAGTATTTGAATAAGAGCCCCAGTGATGTGGTTTTAACAGACCCTGTTAACCCCTGTGGGGTGGTACTGGCTCAGTACCTGCCAGTTCCTGCTGTGTATTTTTTTGCATTTCCTTCCATGTGGGTTGGATTTTGAGGCCCCACAATGTTCAAGTCCACCTTCATATATTCCTAGGTTTTTTACAAGGAATTCAGACCACATGACCTTTCTACAGAGGGTCAAGAACATGCTCTACACTCTGGTCATGAAGTACTTGTGCCATGTTTTTATGCTCTGTATGCAAGCCTCGCCTCTGAGCTCCTCCAGAGAGAGGTGTCTGTGACATGTTCAGCCACGGGTCCGTGTGGCTGTTCAGAGGGGACTTTGTGATGGACTACCCGAGGCCTGTCATGCCCAACACGGTCTTCATTGGGGGCATAATCGCACTGTCTCTGACACACCCATCCCAATTATCCCAGTCACTGAATCAATCCACCTCATAGAGGCCCTTTCTCTCCTGCGCTGTCCTTCCACCCTACCAAGCATGATGTCCTTCTCCAAGGACCTCCTTATAACATGTCCAAAGTATGTTAATTGGAGCCTCAGAATCCTTGCCTCCAAGGAGCAGCCCGGTTTAACCATTCCAGGATGAATCTGTTTTTTTTCCTAGCAGTCCATGGTACCTTCAATATTCTTCTCCAGGACCACAGCTCAAAGGCATCAATTCTCCTTCTATCCTCCCTAGTTATTGTCCAACTCTCTGATGCATAACAAGTGATAGCAAAGATCATGGCCTGTATCAGACACACTTTAGTCTCCAGAGAGACACTAGTGCTCTTCAGCACTTTGGAGGGGTCCCTAATAGCCGACTTTCCCATCGCAATACATCTTTTAATTTCCTGGCTACTGGTGCCAAGAATGCTGACTGTGGAGTCAAGCAAATTAAAGCTGTGAACAGTCTCAATCTCTTCACCATCCATCCTGATGCTGCCAATTGGCTCAGCGGTGAGAATCTTACATCCCAGCATAGTTTAATCTCTATTTTCCTGAAAAAGCATCATACTACTTTCCATAGGAGTTGTACCATTTTATTGTTCCACCAGCAATTGATAAGTTTTTCAGTATCCCCACATCTAGACAATATCGGGGATTTTTTTAAAAATCAGTGTCATTGTAGCTGTGATAAGATTATATTGCATGATACATTTGTTATCACGCAGCGTAAGTCCGAGGAAAGAACACTGTACTTGGAAAAGGATAGGGTTAGTAAGGGAGCCCCTCAAGATGGCTTCACACAGTTACTGCAAGAATGGTCTTGAGCACAGCAGAGAGGGTGGAATGATGCAGGATTGGACAAGGTTTAGCTCTGTTGTGCATGAGGTGGTTACGAGTTGGAGCTAATCCAATGGTTGTTGTTGTTATGTGCCATCAGGTTGCTTGTAACTCATAGTGACTGTATGTACAACAGCTCTGAACCCTGTTCTATCTTGAGCCCTTCTCACTGACTCCAACACACCTACCCCCAAGACTCCAGTTACTGTTTCAATCCATTTCATCCAGGGTCTTCCTCTTCTTTGCTGTCTCTTGACCCTTCCAAGCATGATGTCCTTCACCAAAGACTGGTTTCTCCTGGCCATGTGCCCAAAGTATGTGAGACAGAGCTCCAAAATCATTGCCTCCAAGGAGAAAATGTCATCCTCTCCAAGGCAGACCTGCTTGCTCTCTTGGTGGTTCATTGTATGTTCAGTACTTTTCTCTAAAACCACAGTTCAAAGGCATCAATTCTTCTGTCATTTTTGGTCATTGTCTGATGCAAAGCAAGTAATTGCAAAGACTGGCCTGGCTCAATCGCACCTTAGTCATATGGTACTCAAAAATAATGCCTAAAAATTGTCAACATGTTCTCATGTCTGTTAACGCCTTGGATGTCCTCTTTGGTGAAGATTCTGTTCATATATTTTGCTTGTTTTTTTGATCAAGTTGTAATTTTGTTATTGAGTTGTTGATATATTTTATATAGTTTAGAGTTCCGTTTTAGACCTCTATTTGATAAATCATTTATGAATATTTTCCTCATTTGTAGGTTCTTTCAATAGAATGCTTTGATGACATATTTTAATTTTCACAAAGTTCCATTCATCTACTTTTTCTGAATTTGTTATTTTTGTCATATTGAGATTCTTAATTGTTTCTTTTACATATCAAACTATTCCATCAACACAACATAACTTGATCAACACAAACTCATTATAGTTCAGTCAGAACCAATACATAGTTGATGGGTTTTCAGAGGCTGTAAATCACATGGGAGGATATTTTTCCATCTTTCTTCTGGAGAACAGCTAGTGATTTGAACCTCCTGCCTCTGGACTGACAGTGCAAGTCCTTATACTAGGATACTAGGCCACAAGAGCTCCTGTTTTTACACACTTAGCTCTTAATTTGGTGCAGATAGGTTTAAGATTATTGTATTTTGCTGATAAAAATTGCTTTTACAATTAAAAATTATCCTTTAATTTGACATCAGTATGTCTACTTCTATGCTGTAGTTTGCATTTCCTTTCTCTTTTAACTTAAAAATATCTACCTTTTGTTTCTTGACAATAACATATACTGTTAAAATTCTAACATGATTTTTATTAAAATATGGGACCTGTGTACTCACACAATGGACTAAACTTTATTTCTTCTATTTAGTATAAATTCATTGTTTTATTGCGTTATACTACCTTTTTTTCTGTCACCATTTTATTTGCCAATTCTGTGACATTTTTCCATTTATGTAGTTGGTAATTGAATCACTCTATGTTTGTCCTGTGTGTTTTTTGCAAGTTACTCCATGCTCATAAATGGCACAAGAGGAAATTCAAAGTTCTTCTTGTATCTTCGAATTTGTTAACCATATGTTTAGATCACATGACTACAGCAAAGAATCAAGGACCTTCTTCATATTTTCACCTTCCAGTTCAACTGCTTCTTTGCTTTCAGGCCTTATGTGGACTTTTCCTTAGAGATAACCATGGTGGAAGGCACACTTTGTGAAGTTCTCTCCCAAGGCAATTATTCCCCAAAGACTTTCACTGGGGCGTTGATCTTAGGATCAGTATCACCATGCACAATAGATGACAATGCTGTCTAGTCTTGCATCCTCTCCTCACATGATTGCAGATGAGACGCTCTGACCTAGGGAATTCTCATTAGCTGACTTTCAGGTGCTGACACAGCACTTGTCTTTCAGATGGGTTGACAGACAGTTCCTCACACAACCTGTAACGACAACTTGACTGGAAATGAGCTATGTCTCCATCGTGGAAATGGAGTAGCTTACCATCATTGGTATGTCATTGGAAGACGATGATGCGTAGTGACCCTGTAAACCATGGACATGAACATTGTCCTACCTGGCACCATCCTCATAATTTCTGATATGATCAAGCCCATTGTTACTGTCCCTGTGTCAAGACATCATCTTCTCTTTCTCTGACTCTCCACTTTCCCCAGCATCATGTTTTTTCTCATGGACTGCCCCCTACTGACAATATACCCAAATTACCTAAGTTTCTCCATCCTTGCCTCTAAGAAGCATCCTGGCTGCACCACCTCTGAGACAGACTTGCTTGTTCTTTGGCAGTCCATGGAACACTCAGCGCTCTGCTTCAACTCTACACAATTCAAAGGCAAAAATTCTTTTTCTGTCCTCCTTATTCCTTGTTCGACTTTCAGATGTGTAAGATGTGAGTGAAAATATCATGGCTTGAATCAGGAGTGCCTTAGTCTTTAAAGTGATATTGTTGCTCTGTAGTACTTTGATTAGATCCTTGGCAGCAGATTTTCCCAATGCAATATATCTTCTGATTTCTTGACTACTCTTATGATTTTGTGGATCCAATGATATTGTGGATCCAAGCAAAATTCACTTTTTCTAGTCTTATAAAAAATACTTGTATTACAGATTCAACCATAGTTGTATAACCTGGTTGTAACCCCTGGATGCATCTTGCACTGGTCAGTATTTTGAATAAAGATTAAAGGAGACTATTATAGGCTAGGCTGATTGGCTTTCCCCCAAAGATATATTCAAGTCTCTATCCCTCATGGGAGTGCTGGTGACAGTCAGTAGCGAATTATGCTGCCAATTCAAAGGCGAGCCATTTAATTCTTCTCTTTGGAAGAAAGGTGGGCAATCTCTTCCCAAGCAATTAAAGGCTCTGAAAATCCACCGGAGGGCTAGATATGGCTTGGTTCTGACTTTATGGCAGTTAAGAATCCTGGTACTTAGTGGTAGGTAGGCATATGTTTATTATGTGGGCTTTGAGCATCCACTGGTGAAAGTCTTCTGTATGTATTTAGTCCCACAGGAATTTTGGGCTGTCACACTGGCACAGTTCTGTCCTGGACTTCTTCAGTTCAGGCTTGGACTTTCATTTAAGGTCACCATGTACACAGCATGAAAATGCTGCCTAGTGCTGACCTGTGTCCTTTAATGATTAAGATCAGACCTTGTGAACCACAGAATTTTCATTAGCTTTCAGAAGTAGATTGCCAGCCTTACTTCTTAATCTGTTTTAGTCTGATAACTCTGCTGACAGTATCAAAACATGTTAGCCTACACTGGCACCTCTCTGGTGGGGGCTGAACACGAGGTGCAGTGCCTGGAATGGAATGAGATCTGCTCTGTTCTTGTTAGGTGCCACTGACTCATTTCCTAACAGTTACTCTTAATCCATGAGATAGACGTCAAGTTTCAACAAATCGTTTGGTTATTTCCAGGCTAGAGTTCAGTGTTCCATGTCATTTAAGTGTAATAAAAGCTGAGCCTTTTTGCTGTGGCTTCGCTGGCTATTAACAGGAAGATCCTAGTTCGGAAAATCAACATAACCAGAATGATTGCCTATTTTTTTAAACCCACACTACTTTTAGATATGCTATATATATTACTCATCCCTGAGAGAAAGTCTTTAAAGTTCCATAAGACATCATCTCATCAATCAGCACGTTGTGGTTGGGTCTAGTACACCAGTGATGCCTCTGATACCAAATGTGGGTGGGTAAGAGGTTGTTGGTAGAGTTAAGAGGTGCTCATATTTAATAATGTGCATGTATTTCTCATCACTGGACTGAATGGCAGCATCATTATGGTGAAGAGACTGAGATTGTTGACAGCTTTAGTTTGCTTGGCTCCACAATCAATACTCTTGATACAAGCAGCCAGGAAATTAAAAGATGGATTGCATTGGGGAAATCTGCTGTCAGAGACCTCTCAAAAGTATTGAAGAACGAGGTCAGTCTGGAGACTCAGGTGCACCTGATACAGGCTATGGTCTTTGCAATTACTTGCTATGCTGGACAATGACTAGGGATGATAGAATTGATGCCTTTGAGCTGTGGTGCTGGAGAAGAGTATTGAATATACCATGGACTACTAAGAGAACAAACAAGTTTGTCCTGCAGAGTGTGAAACTAGGCTGCTCCTTGGAGACAAGGCTTCTGAAGCTTCTTCTGACTTCCTTTGGACATGTTGCAAGGAGGGGCCAATCTTTAGAGAGGAGACGTCATGCTTGGGAGTGTGGAGGGACATGGCAAGAGAGGAAGACCCTAGATGAGATTAATTCAGTGACTAGGGTAATGGGGATAGGTGTGTCTGAGACAATAAGATTGGCACAGGAGCAGGATTTAGGGCTATTGTACACAGGGTTGCTATGAGTTGCCAGCGACTTGATGGCACATAACAACTACAACAGCAACAACAACATATATTTCCTTTAGGAATTGGAAAAGTAAGGGAGTAATAAAGCAGGGTCAAGGGAGTTTTTCCAAGATAGAGAATGTCAAACTGTGTGCAAAGAGGCAGAAGGGCCAGACAAGTATATGAAAGAAAGGTTAGAATGCCTTTATAATTATTAACCCAAAATTGTATGCTACCAATTAAACTCCATTATGCTAAGTGGATCAAAGATAAGATAACGTGATTGAAACCAATATAGCAGGCATGACCTGTCAGGGAGTAGTCAGTTCCTGCCTTCTCCAGGATGGCTGTGGGAGTCTGGATTCTTCCATGGGTGGTCAGGGCACTGCCACTCTTGCTGTGTGTTGGACCCTCGGCTGAAGGTGGGAAGGTGCTGGTGGTGCCCATGGAGGGCAGCCACTGGCTCAGCATGAAGAAGGCTGTACAGGAGCTCTATGCCAGAGGCCACCAGGCAGTCGTCCTGGCACCTGAGGCCAATCTGCTTATAAAGGAAGAGGACTTCTTCACTCTGAAAACCTACGCCTTTCCGTACACCCAGGAGCAACTTGAAGAAAATTTTCTGCAACATAGTCACCAGATTTTTGTACCTGAACATTTTCTGAAGACATTTTTTAGAGCTTTGGAAAATCTGCAAAACATGGTTTCAATGCACCAAAAGTCTTGTTCGGACCTTATGTATAACAAGGACCTGATCAAGTATCTGAATGAGAGCTCCTTTGATGCTGTTTTAACGGACCCTGTTAACCCCTGTGGGGCGGTACTAGCTCAGTACCTGTCAATTCCTGCTGTGTATTTTTTGCGTTTCATCCCATGTGAATTGGATTTTGCGGCCACACAGTGTCCAAATCCACCTTCCTATATTCCTAGGTTTTTAACAAGGAATTCAGACCACATGACATTTCTACAGAGGGTTAAGAACATGCTCTACCCTCTGGCTCTGAAGTACATGTGCTATGTTTCTTATGCTCCGTATGCAAGCCTTGCCTCTGAGCTCCTCCAGAGAGAGGTGTCTGTGACAGACATGTTCAGCTATGGGTCAGTGTGGCTGTTCAGAGGAGATTTTGTGATGGACTACCCGAGGCCAGTCATGCCCAACACGGTCTTCATTGGGGGCATAAACTGTGTCAGCAGAGAACCACTGTCTCAGGTCTGTATTGATGCCCTTGCTTAATATTCCAGGCTCAACACGTTCTTTGAATCTTGCTTTGAAGTGCATACTGATCTTCCTGTCATCTTTAGATGCCCACATTCCCTTCTTAAGAGTCTTGTGTGAGAGATAATTGAAGCATTAATGATAGCATTGTTGACACATGGACTGGTCACTGAGAAAAACAAAATGGGAGGCATTAGTCTATTTGGTTATTGATACCAATAGTGTTCTTTAACCAAGATTTTCCATTTGTAAAGCTTTGTAGTAGTGCAATTTTCTTCAGCAATGGAGGGGCAAGCCATTGAGTTGTGGAACTGATTCAACTGGCGTTTATTATTTTTGCAGTGTTGAATAGAATAAGAAAATGAGAAAGTTATATTAATTTACATAAAAGTTTTTGGAATTATCTCATGAGATGTGTTAACACAGGGGACTGACACTCAAAAGTATTAGGAGTCTCAAAAAGATTGAGTGAAATGGAAATGAGGGAACTTCAGAGAGGAGGACCATGAGCCTATGAGGGAGAGTCAAGTGAATGCATTTCAGAGATATATTTTGTGACAGGATGCTGCCTACCCAGAAGTTGGTTAGTTGAGCAGGGGAACAACCAGTTGAGGAGACATTGTGAAGGCTGCATGTTAAAGGGGTATTGTACTTGGGACGCTGGGTGGTAGGAAATGGAGTGGAGATAAAACTGTGGGCCAGGGCCTCATTAAACGTAGATGCAGTGATGAAGAGAAGTGAACGTAAAAACACAAAACATAAGCTCAGGTTTCCATGTGGGGAACTACTGCTTCACCCATTATCCTGGAAGCTTCTTACATTAACACTCCATCTTTGAGCTTTTTGTTGCAATAGCACTTGTACAGCTTGGGTTTTGTTTCTTAGTTTGCTGAGTGATCCCTATGTTTTGAGCGGCAGATTCAGTTTATTTATTTCTGATTCACTTAATTTTCTTTAACCTCTATGATTTTGACCAGTTGTAGTTTTCAGTATTATCTCTGTACTTCTATTTAGTGACATGTGTATTACTGTAGTGGATGCTACACTTCATTGGTTCTTTTTCATTCAAATCATAGGGTAACTATTCTGCTTGGTTTTATTTTCCTTATTTGCATTTATTAAATGATAAATTATCTAGTAAAACCTCTGAAAGCTGGAATTTTTGTAAGGAGAACACCTTTCAGAGAAGGAAAATTAAAATATTCTCTAATAGTGAAATTGGTTGACCCTATTAAAGACCGAAACATTGAAAGACCTAGACAAACAAGGTAGTTACGTCATTATTGTACTCACAGGCAGATTTAACATAGTCTGCTGTTGCTGTTGTTAGGTGCCACTGAGTACAGCTCATAGTGATGCTATGCTCATAGTGATGCTATGAACATATATGAACTCTGTACTCTCCTGTACTATCCTAATTGTCTCTGACACACTTGGGCCTACTCCTACAGTCACTGTGTCAATTCATCTCATTGGAGGTTTTCCTCTCTTTTGCTGGTCCTCTATCTATTCAAGCAACAGACCCTCCTAGCAATATGTCCAAAGTACCAAGCTTCACCATTTTTGCCTCCACTGAGAACATGATTGCATTTCCCCCCTCACATATCCTTTTTTTGTCCATGGGATATTCAGTGTCATTATCCAACATTACAACTCAAAGATATCAATTTTTCTTCTGTCATTCTTAGTTTTTGTCCAGCTCTCAGATGTATAGCAAGTTCTTGAAAAGACTGTATAGCCTGAATCAAGCACATCTTAGTCTTCAATCTGACAGCATTGCTCTCTAGTATTTTGGAGAGGTCCTTGACAAGAGACTTGCCTGAGACAATGCATCTCCTGATTTTCTGACTGCTGTTATCAAGGGTATTGATTGTTGATCCATACAAAATGAGGTAACTGACCTCTTCACTCCTTTCTCCATCTATCATATTGCCTGTTGGTCTAGTGGCGAGGACTTTGGTTTCCTTGATGTTGAGTACTCTAACAATTGTTTCAAGCCCCCATCACTTTGAGCAAACAATATTATAATGCAGGTTGTTCATGAGTCTTCCTCCAATACTGATCCCATCCATGTTCCTCTTCATAGAATTTAACTTCGTGAATTACTTGCTAAGCAAACAGATTTAATAGGTATGGAGACAGGATCCATCCCTGACTCACACCCTTCCTGATTTTAAACAGTGTAGTGTTTCCTTGCTCCATTTACACAACAGTTGCTTGATAAAAGCATAGATTCTGCATGAGCACAATTATCTGTTCTGGGATTCCCACTCTTCTTAATGTAAGCTGCAGTTTGTTATAATTCATACAGTCAGATGCCTTTGCATTGGCAATAAAACAAAAAATAGACATTCTTCTGGTATTCTTTGCTGCCATATTTGTGAAAATGTAGAGAAGTATAAGGCATTTTACAAGTGTTTCCTTTTTCTATCATTTTTATGTGAACGTACTCTATGAAGTTAATCGCATTGGTTGAAATCCTCAATTATTTCTCCAGATGAATGGCTTTGGGAATGTTATCTTCCTATTCTGCTTATTCAGCGTGAACACCAATCAATATCAGCTATTAGCACTGTTATTACTGCAGGTAGGACAAGGTGTGTCATCTGGAGACAGCTATCTAATCAACTAGCCTCAGAAATCCATGATCCTTGTCCTGGGTATATCTATCCTGATCTTGTGCGGACTCCCAAACTCAATCTCGGTTCTTCTTAATGTCATTCAAGAAGCATTGATTCTTTTCTTGTTTGGCTTGACTACTGTGTCTTTGACAGTCCTGTTTGTGGATTTAGCTCTCCAAGTAAAATTACTTTTTTTGACAATTTGCATAATGTTCTGTTCTTTATTCAGACATATTGGTGATAAGTTATTTCGTACAGAAATATTTACTTATTTACTATAATACATACAAAATTTTCATTTATTACTTCTTTTAAAAAAATTATCTTAAGAGATTTTGTTTGGATTATCCTTCTATCTGACTTCGTAAGTAAATTTTCTCCTGACAGATCAAAGTCCAAGACTTTCATATTTACTCTATCCCTTTCTTTCTTAATCTAAAAGTTCATGCTGGGCTATTTTTTTAAAAAAATTTTATAACCAATGATTTATTTTATTGGTCTACTCTAAAAAATAACCTCTGGATTTCCTTCCATGGCTTTTGTTTTCTATTTATTTCGGCTTTCTTATAAAAGTTCATTATCTTTGTTATTCTGCGTGCTTTGTTCCAGTTTCAGGAATTTTGTGCAGTGTTTCATAAATTCATCATTTCTGAATGATGCAAAGAACCCATCATGTGAATGTACTGCAATTTCTTCAGCTAGCTGTCTATGGGCAGACATCTGTGCGATTTCCGATTCTTTACCATTATAAATGATGCTGTGATAATCACGGACATGCCAGGCTGTGAGTTTTCCTCTCTTTGGGATATATACTTAATAGTAGGAGCACTGGATCAAATAGTATTTCTATTCTCAACTTTCTGCTTCCAGAATGGTTGCACACTTTTACAACCCTCACCAGCTGAGTATGAGAAGTCCGAACTCTCCACACACTTACTAGCATTTGTTAAAGTCTTGTTGAATAGTTCTGTTTTTGCTGAGCTGACGTGAAACCTCATTTGCTGCTCTGATTTGAATTTCCAAAAAGCTAATGAGGGAGCTTCAGTGGCTTGGTCAGGCATTTCACTGCCAACCCCCAAATAGGCAGTTCAAACCCCTAGCTGCATTGACGGACAAATGTGCATTCTCCTCCCTTCCAACTTACAGCTTCTGAACATTTTGGGTGTCAGCTCTGAGTCGATTCTGACTCTAGACAAGAGACAGAGAGATAGAAGGAGAGACATGATCTTAAGTATTCCTTCATGTTTGTTGATCACTGAACGTATTCTTTGATGAAATGTCTATTCATGTCCCTGGCTCATTTCTCCTCCTTTTAAAATGTTTACTTTATATTGGTTTGCTTACTAAGTTTGTATAGTGTTTCACACTATTCTTCATTCATATTGTGTTTCATACAATCCTTCCCAAACATTATGTTTTATAAAATGAATCACCATTGGACCTTGCCCATCATTACTCAGTATTTTCAGGTCCCTGCTGGATCCTTGCCATTTCCTTCATCCCCTCTCTCTGCCCACCAAACTGTGCAACTGGTTTGTTTGTATTTTTCTTGGTAAGAAGCTGGAGTTCTCTATAAATTTTAGAGATGAGTCCCTTGTTAGATGTGCCATTAACAAATATTCTCTCCCTTTTATAAAAGTCTATTAGTGCACAGAAGAATTTCATTATTAGGACATTCCAATCATCTAGCTTATTCTCTGTTCACTCCATTAGGTTTATTTGCTCGCCTGCACAAGTTGTTCATAATGTGAGTTACATTTGCCATACTCCATTAACATTTGCTTGTGCTGGTTATGCCATTTGTAGTACTCTGAGTACTCTCTTTTCCCTGACTCCTTATTTTCTAATCTTCACTTCTGAGTAATTTTTTTACCTAGCTAATCTACTGATCTTTCTAGAGGTAGTTTTTAAGTATATGGACAGTCTAGATGAGTCAGAATCAACTCAAGCTGTGGGCTGGTTTGGTTTTCTTTCAGTATAGATATTCCTGTTTGTTTTCTTATTATAACACTTCTTAATTGTAGCTGTTTAGTATGTTATTGCACATGTATACCCCAATTGGCTTATCCATCCAACTCCTGTTGGGCTGTTGTTTGTTGTTACGTGCCATCAAGTCACCTGGACTCACAGCAGCCCTGTGTACAACAGCTCTGAAAGCTGCCCTGTCCTGAGCCAGTCTTACTGACTTCGACACAACTACCCTCATTGCCCCAGTTATCAATCCATCTCATCTGGGGTCTTCCTCTCCTGTGCTGTCGCTCTACCCTTCTGAGCATGATGTCCTTCTCCACATGCCCAAAGGATGTGAGACAGAGCTTCAAACTGCTGGCCTTTAAGGAGAAACATGGTTTCACCTTCTCTAAGACAGAACTATTTGTTTTCTTGGTGGTCCATGATATGTTCAAGACCCTTCTCCAGCATCACAACACAAAGGCATAGACTCTTCTTCTGTCATCCTTAGTCATTTTCCAGATCTTTGATAAATAGCAAGTAATTGCAAAGACTGGATCAGGCACAACTTAAGTGTCTATACTGACGTTGTTTCTCTTTAGCAGTCTGGCGAAGTCTCTGACAGAAGATTTTCCAAATGCAATTCACCTTTTGATTTCCTGGCTGCTGGTACCAAGAGTGTTGATTTTGGGGCCAACCAAGCAAGCTGAAGCTTCTAACTGTTTCACTCTCTTCACCATCTATCATGATACTACCAATTGGCCCAGTGATTAGAATCTTTTTTTTCTTGATGTTGAGCTTCAATCCATATTGAAAGCTGTAGTCCTTGATCTTCTATAGCAAATGCCTCAGGCCCTCCTCAGTTTCAGCAAGCAAGGCAGTTTCATCTGCATAATGCAGGTTGTTGAATTTTCTCCAATCCTGATGCCATCATACTCCTCATACAGTCCAGCCTCCCGCATGATGTTCTGCATATAGACTGAAAAGGTATGGAGACAGGATGCATCCCTGGAGTACCCCCTTCCTGATTTTGAACCATGCAGTGTTTCCTTGCTCTGTTCTGACAACTGTCTGCTGGTCTATGTTTCTCATAGCAATAATTAATTTCTAGTTTTCTGAGAAAACATTGTATTTTCTATTGGAGTTGTACCAGTTCACTCTCCCACCAACAATGAATGGATAAAGGTTCCAATTTCCATACATCTTAGATAATATTGGTTATATTTTTGTTTTTTTTTTAAATCAGTGTCACTCTAACTAAAATAAGATGGAATGATAGATACCATTATTTAAATTACATTAATAATCATATTAAAAAGTTCACCTATCAAGCACAGCTAGAAACACTCACCAGTTTCTGTCAAGAGTTCCAAAGGACAGCTTCCCAGCTGAATGACAGGAAGAGATTCATACTTGTGTCCATCCATCCAAAGGTAACCCAACAGCATGCAGAAGTATACTGAACAGTATCATTATCACAAACAAGTACATTTTTGCTGAAGTTAATAAAAAACTTTTACAACAGTACATTGGCAGGTAACCGCCAAAAATTGAAGTTAGATTCAAAAGCAGACATGAAATGAGGAATACCACTGTTAAGGTCCAAAGGATCTTGGCTGAAAACAGAAAATACCAGAAAGATGTTTAACCTGTTTTACTGAATATGCAGAAGCATTTGGTGTGTAGATTTTAATAAATTATGGACGACATTGCAAAGAACGGGAATTCCAGAAAAATAAAAATTCTCACCACTGGGCCGATTGGTAGCATCATGATAGATGATGAAGAGATTGAGATTGTTGACAGCTTCAGTTTGCTTGGCTCTATAATCAACACTCTTGGTACCAGCAGCCAGGAAATCATAAGATGAATTGCATTGAGCAAGTGCTGTTAGAGACCTCTCCGAAGTACTGAAGAGTAATGATGTCAGGCTACAGACTAAGGTGCAACTGATACAGGCCTTGGTCTTTGCAACTACTCTGAATGCATCAGAGAGCTGGACAATGACTAGGGATGATAAATAGATAGTTGATGCCTTTGAGCTGAGGTGTTGGAGAAGAGTATTGAATATACCACGGACTGCTAGGAGAACAAACAAGTTCATCCTGAAGAGGGTGAAGGCAGGCTGTTCCTTGGAGGCAAGGATTCTGAAGCTTCATCTGACATACTTTGGACACGTTGCAAGGCGGGATTAGTCCTTGGAGAGGGACATCATGCTTGGGAGGCTGGAGGGACAGCACAGGAGAGGAGGAGATGGACTGACTCAGTCACTGGGGTAAGGGGGTGTGTCAGAGACCATAAGATTGGCAAGGGATAGAGCAGGCTGTTTTACATAGGGTCGCTATGAGTTGCAGGTGACTTGAAGGCACATAACAATTTTGGTTTTAATGATCTTGCATCAAGTTTTAGGGGCTTTTCAAAGAGAAAAGTGAACAGGGGAGGATAGGGAGGAAAATGTGAAACAACGATTGAACGGAAATCAAGTCTTCTGTAAACTTTCGCTAAAGTATTAAAAAAAAATTCTTTAGTGTAGGAAGAACTGCCAATCTTAACGCCCCTGAGAACCTGGACCTTATGATTAAGTGGCTGGCCATGCTACACACTTAGCCACCAAGGAAGTCTGTTTCAGCTATCAGGATGGTGCAAACCTTTTATACTGCCTATGTTACTTGTACCACTAAGTTGGAACCAACCAACAGCTGACCCTCCAGAAGGTTTATAGCAGTAAACGCACAGGGACAGAATGCCCATCCTTCTCCCCCGGAGCAGCTGGTGGATTCTGACCGTGTACCTTTGCAATGGCAGCATAAAGCATCGCTACTGAACACTGAATATTGAACTCAATTTATCTTGGCAGCAGTTTGCTTAACTTCAAACAGAACACAAAGGCCAGGTTCAGATGAACATTGTGTCCTGGCCTTAGGAAAGAATCACCTGAACCCTGAGACTGAGTTGAATAAACAACTACTTGCATACAGACATTTGTAACTGTATTTAAGGTAAATAGCGGTCCTATTCATGTGGCTCCAACAATAATGACAAACAGGCATTTGCAGGAACTGTTTATAAACTCTTGAGGACAGCTGTAGAGTTCTAGTAGAGTTCATGTACGTTCTTCTTTTTCTTTCTTTAAAAAAAAAAACAACACAAAAACCAACCAATAAAAAAGTCCTACTATTGAAAGGTGATTTATGTCGAAGGTGGACTTGAATTAACTGGTGTCAACGTGCAACAGCTGCTCTCTGCCATTTATTATCAGAGACTTTAACTTCCCATCTTCCTCCACTTCCACCCTTTCTTGGCCATTCTCGAGGATTCTCTTGGTGGTGACTTTTTTGCCATTCAGTATTTCCGTGGAAGTGGACACGGATTTGAAGTTGCAGGTCCTGCCACTCCCACAGGACACAGAGAAGGAAAAGCGGCCTCCACCGTCCATGGAACCGAAGGAAGTAGGCCCTGCATCGTAAGTAGGAAAACCACCCCCGAAACCTGGAATTTCACTGAAGGTGGAGAAAAGGGATGAAGACCTTCTATTTCGGCCTCTTCGCGAGCTTCTCCGACACCCAAAAATGCCCTCAAATGGACCTGCGCAGAAATCAGAGGAAAAGTGGTCCCTGCCTCCGAAAAACTCCCTGAAGACCTCGCTCGGGTCGCGGAAGGTGAAGACATAGTCGAAGGGGTCCTCGAAGTGCCGGCCGCCACCGCCGCAGCCGCCACCGCAGCCACCCCCGCCGCCCGTCCTGGTCTGGCCCCATCTGTCGTAGACCTCGCGTTTCTTGGCGTCCGACAGCACCTCGTAGGCCTCCGCCACCTGTTTGAACCTCCTCTCCGCCTCCTCCTTGTTCTCGGGGTTCTTGTCGGGGTGCCACTTGAGCGCCAGCTTGCGGTACGCCTTCCGGATGGCCTCCTGCGAGGCCCGCAGAGGCACGCCCAGCACCTCGTAGTAGTCCACCATGCTGGACGTCGGGTACCCGCGCTGGCAGCCACCCTGAGCGGGGCTCCTGCCGGCTAGGGCGGTCCTGGGGCCACAGGCACAGCCACGGTGTGGCCAGCAGCCCAGAGCCAGGCCTGGTCCCCTGTGTCGCCACGCTGCCCAGAAGGCGCCATCATCAAGGCCTTCACAATGGCGCCTTTATGACGCAGGCGACGTCTCATTGGCTGATGATAGCTTTGACGCCACTTCCCAAAATGCAGTGCGACGGGGGCTGGTCCCACTCTCTGTGACGCACTTCACTTCACGCTGGGGCATAAACCCGCCCACCCACTTGGCTCCGCCCACCCACCAGCCCCACCCATGACAGTTCCAGGCCAATGACTCCGCCCACCCACTTGGCTCCGCCTACCCAGCCAGCTCCACTCGTGGCAGTTCCAGGCCATAGCCTCCCAAAAGCTGTTGTTAGCCATGATATATGGTGATCCAAACAGTTGAACGCCTTTACATAGTCATTAAAAAGCATGGGAATATCTTTGTAGAATCTTCTGATCTGTAGCCAGGCGTGTTATCTCCATTGTTCCATTGGCCCTCCAGAGGGGACCATCATTCTGGTATCCCTTTGCTTTCAGCCAAGATGCATCTGACATCAGCAATGATCTCCTTTGCACCATGAATGATCTTTGTTGTATCCAGCTTGAATTCTGTCAGTTTCCTGTTGCTGTACTGCTTCAGCCATTTTTAAATAATCTTCAAGGTTTTTCCTTGTGCATGATATTAATGAGATTGTTCAATAATTTCCACATTCTATTAGATGACCTTTTTAAAAAGGCCCAGAATAAACAGGGCACATATATGGATCTCTTGTTGTTGTTGTTACGTGCTGTCGAGTTGCCTGTGACTCATAGTTACCCTATGTACAACAACCCTAAACCCTGCTCTATCCTATGCCAATCTCACCGTCTCCAATAGTCCCACCCTGACTACCCCAGTCACTGAATCAATTCACTTCACAGAGAATCTTCCTCTGCTGTGCTGTCCCTCCACCCTCCCAAGCATGACGTCCCTCTCTAAGGTCTGGTCCCTTCATTGCAACACTTCCAAAGTGTGTTAGATGAAGCTACAGAATCCTTGCCTCCAAGGAGCAGCCTGGTTTTAACCCTCCCTAGGATGAACGTGTTCCTTTTCTTAGCAATCCATGGTATAGTCAATACTCTTCTCCAACATGACAGCTCAAAGGCATCAATTCTCCTTCTATCACTCCTAGTCACTGTCTAGCTCTCTAATGCATAGCAAGTGATTGCAAAGACTATGGACTGTATCAGGGGCACCTTAGTCTCCAGACTGACATAGTTGCTCTTCAGGAATTTGGAAAGGTCTCTCAACAGCAGACTTTCCCATCACAATGTGTCTTTTAATTTCCTGGCTGCTTGTGTCAAAAGTGTTGATTGTGGAGCCAAGCAAACGAAAGCTGTGAACAGTCTCAATCTCTCCACTGATGCTGATCATCCTGATGCTGCCAGTTGGTCCAGTGGTGAGAATCTCTGTCTTCTTGACATTGAGCCTCAATCCATATTGGAGGCTGCAGTCCTTGACCCTCTGCAGCAAGCACTTCAGGTGTTCTTCAGCTTCAGCAAGCAGGGTTGTGTCGTCTGCATAACACAGATTGTTGATGAATCTTCCTCCAATCCTGATGCCATATTTCTCCTCATATAGCTCAGCCTCCTGGAAAATTTGTTCTGTATGTAGAGTGAAAAGATATGGGGATAGGACACATCCCTGGCATACACCCTTCCCAAGTTTGAACCCTGCTGTATTTCTGTGCTCTGTTCTGATGACTGCCTCTTGACCCAAGTATAGATTCCGCATTAGCACAATCAAATGTTCTGGGATTCCCATTCCTCTTAGAGTTAGCCACAGTTTGTTGTGATCCACACAGTCAAACTCCTTTACAAAATCAATGAAACAAAGATAGACATTCCTCTGGTACTCCCTGCTTTCAACCAAGATCCATCTAAAATTAGTTACAGTATCTCTAGTACCACGATACCTTCTAAACTCAGCCTGGATTTCTGGCAGTTCTCTGTTGATGTGCCGTTCCAGTCATTTTTGGATAATCTTCAGCAGAATCTTGCTTGCATGTGATAGTAATGATATTGTTAAATAGTTTCCACACTCTGTTGGATCACCTTTCTTTGGAATGGGAACAAATATAGATTTCTTCCAGACAGTTGGCCAAGTGGTTGGTCTCCAGATTTCATGACACAACTTGGTGAGCACATCTAGGGCAGCATCTGTTTGTTGAAATACATTGATTGGTATACCATCAATTCCTGGAGCCTTGTTTTTTGCCACCCAACAAGTAAAAGCTACCCAGAAGGCAGAAGAGCAAGGCGGAGTCCAAAATTGTTTGGGCACTTGTGGGAGGCAGAGCCTGATGCAGAAGAGGTGTCTCTCTTATAAGTCTTATCTTCCAAATTTCTTGGCATAGCTTAGTAAACACATCCCTGGCTGCATCTGATTGTTGAAACATATCACTTAGTGTTCTGTCAGTTCATGGGGCCTTATTTTTCCCAATACTTTCAGTGCTGCTTAGACTTCTTCCTTCAGTACCATTGGTTCCTGATCATATGCTACTTCCTGAAATTACTCAATCATCAGGAGGCACCAGTCCTTGGGAAGGACAACATGCTTGAAAGTAGAGAGTCAACAAAAGAGAGGAAAACTCTCAACAAAATAGATTAACATGGTGACTGCAACAATGGGCTGAAGCATAGTGTAGATAGTGAGGGTAGCACAGGATAGGGCATAATTTTGACCTGTTGCTCATAGAGTTGCTATTAATCGTAATCATCTTGATGGCATGTATACCACCAAGAGGTATTATTGAATGGTTTCCATCTCAAAGTGATCTTATTTATAACAGATCAAAACCATATCTACTCTTACTCCATCCTCGTAATCTCAAATGTGCTTAAACCCATTCAAAAAGAGGGAGAATTTAATGGGCTTTGAAAGAACGTGGTGACTCTGGTTAAGAACTAAGCTAGTAGCCAAAGTTTATTAGATGGAATCCACCAGGCTCTTTGCAGAATAAAGCAGCAGTTCACTTCCCTAGAGATTTTACAGCCTTAGAAATACTATGGATAACAATGTATTTTTTATTAGTGGGTCTTGAAGGAGCCCTGGAGATGCTCTAGGTTAAATGGGAGGTTGTTGAACAAGAGGTCAGTGATTCAAATCCACCAGCAGCTCCACTGGAGAAAGACCTTGCAAGCTATTTCTGTTAACATTATAATCCTGATACTGCATAGTGTCACTGTTGTAAAACAGGACTGACATCATGGTTGTGGAGAGACTGAGAAAGATGGGATAAATATTGTATACTGCATTGAAACAGATGAGAGAGAGAACTGTTTAAAAGGGATATATGATTAGGTATTATTGTCATGACAGTAGTCCAGAATGAAGGCTGCACAGTGGAGTGGACTTGGGGGGAGGAATTGTCTAACAATGAAAGAATTTTTCTTTTATTTTTCACAGAGAAGAGCAAATTGGAGGGAGGGGTGGGTAGGGAGAAAAGTGCAACAATGAATGAATGGGAATCCTCAGTCTCTGTAAACTTTCTTTAAAATTAATAATAATCATCATACCCCAAAACATTATAGTCTAGAAATCTCGATGGGATACTTCTGTTCTTTCGCATGAGGTCACCCTAAGTCAGAATTGACTCATCAGCACCTGACAACAATGACCTTAACTTTTGCCTCAGGAGAAATTGTTTTCCTTAAAGTAAATATCAATGTTAATGTCAAACTTTTTCCTAGTGGTGTGGACCGGAAGAGAGTAATGGCAGTGAGATTGATTTGATGCAGGGCTGGAGAAAAGAACATCATATCATTCACCTAGGACAGTAGCTTTCCCATTTTTTTATTCCAGGACCTGTTTGCTTCTGTTTATAAGTTATAGCTGTCAATACTTATTGCACTAGAAGTGAAACTTGAACATATTCATCATGCCATTTTATAACATTAGAGAATTAGAGCCATTACATGCCAAGAGGAACCATATCTCAATGAAGAGTAAGAATTTTTTTTCAAAGTCCTCCCAAGAATTAGTGAAAAGAAAGGCTTGATTTTGTTTTTAAAAATTTTATTATTATTATTAATAATTTTAGTGAAAATTTACAGAAATTTTGGATTTCCATTCATTCATTGTTACACTTTTCTCCCTGCCCACCTCTCCCCTCCAGTTCATTCCTGTCTTTTAAAAGTAAAAGAAAAATTGTTTCATTTTTATTCAGTCCCTCCCCACAAGTGCAGCCTTCATTCTGGACTCCTGTTAAGACAATAATATCTAATCATATATCCCTTTTAAACAGTTCTCTCCCTCCTCTGTTTCTTTGTGTGTGTGTGTGTGTGTGTTTTTACAATAAATTTATTTTCACAATATTTAAATGTTTACATGTTTTAGGTTTTCATAAAGTTCTTACAAGCTTTTGCATTTTCTCCTGTAAACATGGTTTATATAAAGAAACTTAGAAAAATTGAAATACACTATCCTTTTATTAAATACTAGCAGTACAGATGACAGCATTAAAAACAGGGGGAATAGAACTAATGAAAATTATGATACTAAAAAGAAAAGTCTACACCAAGTTAAAATCAAGCTTTGTATATAAGCATAAAAAACCCCAGAAATGCTGCTTGGACTGTGTAAGAAGTAAATGAGGCCAACCTTTTTCGGATCAAGGGTTAGGAAACATTTACATACAACTGCTTTCTCCAATCAGAAAAGATTAGCACGGAAAACTTGGTTTTAAAGAGAAAATGTTGTTGATCCAAAAGATATTGAAACTATAAACAAGCAACCCCAGACACACACTCTCACACACACACTCTCACACACCTTCTTGCAAATTAGTAGCTGCTCCATTTTCTCCCAAAGGAGAAGAAACTGCTAGGATTGGGCTGGGGGGAAATTGGAAAGGTAAAAAACCGTGAATAAGTCAGAAGTCCTATACCTTACTCTAAGGACCTGTGTCTAAAGCTGGGGAGGCTACAGGGCTGGAGATAAATCCAGGCACTAACTGGACGATCTCTTCCTTCCCGTCCCTCTCCCCGCACCCTCGGCCCCGTAGACCCCCCGGACAGCAAGTGCAGCAGCGGGTGTCACGGGGCCGGGCCCGGCAGCCAAGCGCCCTCTTTACCTGGTCGCAGAGGCGCGGCCAGGCAGGGAGGGTGCGCGAGCGAGCCGGCAACGCGAACTGCCCGTGCCGCCCCGTCCTGCCCGTCCCTCCTCTGTTTCAATGCAGTATACATTATTTATCCCATCTTTCTCAGTCTCTCTCAAACCCCAATGTCAGTCCCATTTTGCAACAGTGGCACTATGCATTATTTGTCCTTTTGTGCCTGAGATATTTCACTCAGCATAATGTGAGAGGGCTAATTGTCAATGCTACTACAAACCATATCTCAATGAAAAGGTAAATATATATTTCAAATCTTACCCCTAAAAAAATCTGTGAAAAGAGAAGGATGGTTTTATGTTTTCCTGTCTCTCTGGTAGCATCATGGGTTGGGAGTTGTGCTGCTAACCCAAAGGTGGTCCCTCTCTAGCAGTCTGAATCCACCAGTGTTTCCTCAGGAGAAAAATCGCTTATTGTGCAATTTATAGCCTCTGAAAACACACTGAAAGTCAGCTATGAGTTGGTTCAAACGTGGCCACAATGAAGTTTCTTTAGTTCTTTTGTATCTGGCGCAGCAGAGGAGATTGGATTTTTATATCTGCTTCTCTGTTCACCCTATAGTTCCATCTCATGGCATAGACAGTCTCTGGAAAACCCTACCACACACTCATGGGAATATAAGGTTGAAAAAGGCAAATGAGTCAAGGTTTTGGGCATTGTTGTGATTTGTCTAAAATTTGCTGAAAAATACCTAGGTATTGTCAGTTTACCTGGACCTTCCTTGAGAACCTCTGGCTAGAATATTAAAATCTACTTGTCATAATATTAGAGCTGTGGGCTCAACATGGAATGCAGTGATTTGTTTCTCTGGAACTACTTTATCTTGGTCACAATTTTCTTTTTTTTTTTTGGCATTTCTTGGTGAGTGACAAGGTGGCCAATGCCATGGCCACACATAGGAGTTTTCTACTGTCTCATCATCCTCTTTGCCACTACATTCTTTTCTTTTCTTTTTTTTTTTTATAAGTTGTGAGGCAACAGCAATTTAAAAAAAAAAACTACTCAGTTCCAAAAGGAAAATGATTAACTAATGAACTTTCTTATCCTCATGATAAAGTGTATGCAGATCCAAAGACAGGGAGTTGCTCCTAGCCTTTATGTTACTTGGAGAGCATGGACTTGAACCTGGCACTTAGTAAGCAAATAAGAGTAAGGTACACTGGGAACCAGGCAGAGTGAGGAAGTACAGAGCATGCTTGTACTTCCAATGACCTGGAGTGGCAGTAGGGCAAGGGCCAGAGGGAGAGTACCATAGAGATGGGCTTGAAAGGAGAAATGAGTTTGGACAGGTGGGCTGGGGGCCATTCCTGAGTACTTCTGAAGGCGAGCCTGCAGAGTTTGAATTCAATCCTAGGTCATAGGAAGCTGTGGGCCGAAGTTGCAGAGGTGATAATGGGATGTGATGGGGCAGGGGCAGCTGATGAAATGCACCAGAAATGACAGGTAGGGGGTGAGAGGCTGAGTCTATAATGTGGGTTGGTACTTTTAGTTCCTAAAACCATACCTTGAGTCTGAGAAATCGTGGTGGGATGATCCTGATTCATTGCTTGCTGGATGTGGGGCCCAGAGAGAAAAGGGAAAAATAAAGTCATATCCATACAGAAAGGGTGGCCAAAGGCCTGCTGCCTTAAAAACAATGAGGATGACCCTGGAATGAAATGGTTAGAAAGTTGAAATCCTGCCCACAAGCAAAATAAATGTAGTAGCAGAAATTCATACACACACTGTTGACCAGAATGGAAAGTAGCAAAAGATGTGGACTTTGGTACAAGTGGAATACGAAAGCTGCAGGGAAACTTGGAAGACAGGTTTGCTTCCCACTAGAGGTCCTGTAGATTACCCAGAGAACAATGGACTTCTGTGTGATACCGCTTTCATTCAATAACAACCATTTCTTTTCTGTCCAAGGAGCTAGGATTAAAGGCATAACTTCTTCAAACTGAATCAACACAAAGCTGGTTCCTTCCTATAAGGTGGAGTTTAAAGATGTTCCAAATGTTCAGCTCTTCCAACCACTGGACCACTTCACCATCTCAAACATCAACCACTCCCTTTCTTCTCTCTCTCTCTGCCATCTTTGGGTTTAATAATTTGCCATTACATCTCACAGTATTCATGAGCTATACTGACATTTAAGCGATTTAGAGGTGCAACTGAGGATCAAGATCAGGATCAATTCAAAATTAACCAGAACAACCCAGGAGGCACGTCCTTGGTCAGGACATCTTCTTGCCCATTGCTGCTAGGCCCTTGCTGAGGCGTTGCTGCTGTCTGTCCCTTCTTGGAGCCTTTTTGGGGAAATGTTACAACCTTAGCTCTTTGAATCAGCAAGCCAGCCTCACACTGATCTCTGGTACCTACTCTCTGGCTCTGGTGTCGTTCTTCCTTCTGCTTCATCACCAGCTCTTGCTCTTCCATCCATGTTACAGCTTGATCTCTGCCTTTCCCGTTAAACTTCATAGGATGACAAAGCTGACCAATCTCCTTGTCAGGCTCCACGTCCACCTTCGAGCGCTCTGCTGGCGTAGTCTGTAGAAAGTTGCACCAGAGGCTCCAAGGCTAAATATTTCTGGATGTTCACACCGTCAGCAGCTCCACGGAGATAAAGGTGATCTTCTCTCCTTGGGATTCGCAGCTTTGGCAGCGCCAGGCAGAGCCATGTGAATCTGAATCAACACAGCAGCAGCAAGTTGACTGACAGGCACCTTCCTTCCTCCATTACAGTCCTCATCTGCACGGTCCTCCCAGTCATTCACCACACATCTGTCAGTTCGTCACACTGTGGTGGCTTATGTGTTGCCGTGATGTCAGAAGTTAGGCCATTGCTATTCCAAATACCAGCAGAATCACCTGTGGTGGACAGACTTCAGTGGACCTTCCAGATGAAGGCAGATGAGGAAGCAGGGCATTATGCTTGGTGAAGTATTCATGAAAAAGAGGGAAACTCTTGATGAGATGCATGGACACTGTGGCTTCCACGATAGCTCAAGCCCAGTAGTGATTGTGAGGATGGCAAGGGACCGAGCACTGGTGTGAGTTCTATATTGGGTTATTATGAGTCAGAACTGACTCAATCAACTCAGTGGCATCTAACAACCACCACCCAGCCTTTTACTGGTAGTTACAAAGGCTTTTGCGTGAAAGGCTATATGAAGCAATTTACTGTATCACAAGATGTGTCAGACCGGTGAAGTATTAACTGTTGGATTCACTGAAAAGAGAGTACTTCTTTAATCAAGAGCAAAGATGTTTTCCCCAATGTCCAATTCTTCAGTAACCCCCAAACCCAGACTACGTAACTGCCATATTTGTTGAACTAAGGGAATATCCTGCACCAAAGTGCATCTCACCCTGTCCTGACTTGTGCCTGCTTTTGAGTTTGTCATTGATTACTGGGAAGGCGCGTAAGGGCAGGCAGGGATCATTTCTTCTTCGATTCTAACCCTAGCCCCTATCATAATGCCTGGCACACTGGAGGGTCCATACTTGCATTAAAATTTGTAGAACAGGCGTATTAACTAACAGTGAATTTTAAGTGTCAGATCTGCTTAGGTTCTGAGTGTGGGAGCCATAGTGATGGCTCAGCAATGAGGCGAGGTTATAACTACTAAGAAAGAAAGTGGATTTCTTGTGATTTGTATTGATAACCAATACTCCCTGCAGCCGCACTGTTCAGCTACACAATGGCTAATGGCCTCAGGAAGTTTGGAGGCTGTACATGACGCACTGTGTGTCTGTTAACCCTTCACCCTGTGTAATCTACACATGAACTCGCGTGGCATTCAGACTTTGGAGGAATTAAGGCCATTGAATTTTAAATTGGACTTTGAATTTCAGAAATGCAGATAAAGGCAAGCCAAAGAGCAAGAACATTACTACTTCTTTCTGCCATGCCTCCCCTCCCCCCCAAATCTAAATCACAGAAAATACAGAGTGCTTAGGGTGGGAGAGAGATGTGCATGTGTCTGTGTACACACGCCCGTGCCCACAATATACATATACAAGAGTAACAATCTATGGAGAGCTGGAGGTTAAGAGAGAAGAGGCTCTAAGTACTGACTCTAGGACTTGAATGAGAAGGTTCTGCTTGTATGTCCCACAGAACCACCACCACCATTACTTCCAATTGCCACAAAGTTGATACCAATTCATTATGATTCCTTATATATTAGAGGTGTTGTTGTTCTGTGCCGTCAAGTTGCTTGTGACTCATAGTGACCCTATGTACCACAGCTCTGACCCCTGTCTGTCCTGTGCCAACCTTGTTGTTTCTGACACACCTACTCCCATTAGCCCAGTCACTGAATCAATCCATCTCATCGAAAGCCTTCCTCTCCTGCACTGTCCCTCCACCCTCCCAAGCATGATGTCCCTCTCCAACGACTGGTCGTTCCTTGCAACATGACTTCCCATTGTTGGAGCTCTGCTCGATGCTGTGAGGGGCTGTGGTTTAGAGAAGACCTCAAGATCCAGAACACGAGGCTCAGCTCTGATAACTAGAAAACAGAACTCTGCAAAGCGTGTTGCTTCTCACGAGAATACATCTGTTAATGGGAATAGTATCTCCCTTCACAGATTAAGGAGCCCTGGTGGCATAGTAAGTTAATCGTTGAGTTGGTAACCAAAAGTTCAGAAATCTGACCCCTCCAGTTGTTCCACATGAAAACACTCAGGTAATTTGTTCCCATAAAGCTATGTAACCTTTGAAAGCAGATGAAAAGTCACCATGAGTCAGAATCAATTCAATGGTGGTAGGTTTGGTTTGAGTTTTGGCTTTACAAAATGGTTGTAAGAGATTGCATATTCTGTGTTCATAAAGTGTTTGGCTTAATATGTAGCATATGTTGTGTTTAGGAGCCAAGGAGTCAACTACAACTCATAATGACTCTATGAACAACAAAATGGAACCTTGTTCTCTCCTGCCCATCTTTGCTGTCTTTGCCACACTCATGCCCACTGTTGCAGCCACTGTGTTCTCGGACCCTCTGCTTTTCCAAGTGTGGTATCCTTTTCCAAGTACTGGCACCATCTGCCCACATGCCTGATGTACGTGAGACAAAGATTTGCCATCCTTGCCTCTAGCGTTGTACCTTGGTTGTACTTCCTTCCAGATAGCTCTGTTTGGTTTGGGGCAGTTAATGGCATATTTAATAATTGGCCAACAGCACACACCAAAGGCATCAAATCTTAATTTTTAAGCATATGCTTAATAAATACTAATTCTTGTTAGGGTTTTTGATCATTCCGCCCTTTGCCTTCAATTTGATTTTCACAATTTCCCAAACTGTCTTTTGTTCCTGGACCTCTTAGGTGGGTATGATATGTGCCATTTAACTTACTTCCATCTGCTCCCCTATTCTGGTTTCCTATCTACAGAGCCCTCCCACATAGTCATTCTGAATGACTATAAAATAGCCCCCATGAACCCTCCTGTGTCTTCCTACCAAGTGATTCTCTTCCCATCAACTATCCAGTCTCTAGTCTCCCCTGCCCTTCCCTTTTCCCCTGTTTACGTCCTTCTTGTCTTAGTTATCAAATGCTGCTATACAGGACTATAACAAATGGAAATTAGTTTCTCACTGATTAGGAGACTAGACGTCCAAGTCCAGGGCATTGGCTCCAGGAGAAGGCTTTCTCCCTCTGCTAGATATGGAGAAAGGGACTTGAATCATTTCATTATCCATGATCTCTGCCCTTAGAGCTCTCCATGTATCTGGGTGTCAATCTTTCCTTCCCTCTATGAAACTTCCAGTACTGGGATCCCAGGCTCAAAGGACATACTCTTTCAACATATGATATGATATGATATGATATGATATGAATATAGGCTATGCTCAGGAGAACTTGGATTAGGGCTATGACTTGAGCAACGGTATTGTATCCTATGTAATCCTTTCACAACTGATTTGCTGATAACATCAGATCCTCTAATGGAAAATGACTACATCATCACATAAATGCCAAGTAAGTGAGAATTATGATCCACCCAAGGTGATACATGTTACTGGGGACACAGTTCAATCCATGATGGCACTTTTCACAGTTTTTTCTTGGAGTCCTTGGGTGACACAAATGGTTGAGCACTTAACTACCAGCTGAAAGCTTGGTGTTTCGAACCCTCTGAGAGATATCTCAGAAGACAGTCCTGGTGAGCTACTCCCCACAGTTCTCTGCCTGGAAAACCCAATGGTGCAGCTCTAGTCCACTCTCGTGGCTCACCAGGAGTCGGAATTTCCTGGCTGGCCACTAACAGCATCATCGCCATCTCTGCTTACATTGTCTCTGTGTCTGTCTGTCTGTTGCCCTCAACAGACCATCAGTTGTGGGAAGACAGGAATCTTGACAGAGTGATCACTCTACTATAAGCATCCTCCCTGTCCCAGACTCAATAGTTACTTGCTGGATGAGTGAATAAAATAATCGTGCCCGTGGGGGAGGGGGAAGATAATTCTTAAAGGTTTCATGGACAGTGGGGCTGGCAACATCATGTTCTCTTCTTTTTTGTAAATTTCTTAATTAGTTTTCATGAAAGTTTAGAGAGACTTAGGGTTTCCAGTCATTCATTGTTGCACTTTTCTCCCTGCCCACCCCCTATTCACTCTTCTCCTTGAAAAGTAAAACTTTTTCATTGTTACATAATCCCTCCCCCAAGTCCACTCCACTGTGCAGCCTTCGTTCTGGACTCCTGTCATGACAATAATACCCAATCATATATCCCTTTTAAACAGTTCTCTCCCTCATCTCTTTCAATGCATGTTCGCTTCTTTTAAAAAATACATAGCCATCTTGCTGATTAATTTCTTAGGATGTTTAACTGGTCAGAAAATAGTCTTTTTTGCTCTTGGGGAACATTCTCTCAGCCCGTAGAGATGCCCATGACATTTAGCTGATTTAGTGATAAATCAGTGCCAGCCAGTTAAACATTCACTGCTTATGAAGAAACCCAGGAAAGCACCACCCTCTTTATCTCTAAAAGTAAACTTCTTGCCAGGTATAGTCATCTTCACATGGGGGAAAAAAATTAATCAAACATTAACTTGCCGTTGAGATCGGTTCTTGCAATATCTAATTGGGAGGCAGCGAAATGTTGGAAGGACGACATTCTCAGAAGCAAACAGCGCACCATGGCCACATCGCAGCGTCCACGTCCACTCCTCTTGGCCTTACTGCTGTGCGTGCTGGGCCCCTCAGGGTCTGAGAGCGGGAAGTTGCTGGTGGTGCCAGTGGACGGCAGCCACTGGCTCAGCATGGTGGCGGTCATCCAGGAGCTGAGCCAGAGGGGCCATGAAGTAGTTGTGGTGGCTCCTGAGGCGTCTATCCACATCAAGGAAGGAGACTTTTACACCTTGAAGAAGTATCGCGTGCCCCTCCAAAGGGAGAAGTTGGAAGCGATTTTTGGTCATTTTGGACATAGCATTTTTAAGAAATACCCCTTCTGGAAGCAAATAGTTGAGACCTACAAGAAAATCAAAGAGCATGGATCTATCCTGTTTTCCTTCTGTTCTCACTTACTGCACAATCAGGAGCTCATGGCCTCCTTGCGGGCTGATGGCTTTGAGGCGGTGTTCACAGACCCTTTTCTGCCTTGTGGCTCCATCGTGGCCGAGTACCTGTCTCTGCCTGCGGTGTACTTCTTGGCAGGACTACCATGCAGCTTGGACTTTCATGGCACCCAGTGTCCCAACCCACCGTCCTACGTACCCAGGCCTCTGACCATGTACATGGATCATATGACGTTTCCCCAGCGAGTGAAGAACATGCTGTTTGTCTTGGCCGAGTTCTTCATGTGCAATGTGGTTTACTCGCCATATGCTGAATTAGCTTCCGAAATCCTTGGCAAAGATGTGACTGTCCAGGACCTCATGAGCCTTGGATCTCTCTGGCTGCTCAGACGTGACTTTGTAAAGGATTACCCCAGGCCTACCATGCCCAACACTGTTTTTATTGGAGGGATCAACTGTGTTTCCAAAAAACCACTATCCATGGTGTGTATTTGAGTAGAAGCTCTATGTGCCTACATTCTTGAGAATTCTTTTGAATAGCTGAGCTTGCCACTGAAATGTCCTGAACAAGCCTGCTGAGGTGGCCTGTGATGCCCTCATTGGCTAGTTCCCACCTTATAAGTCACCTCGTCTAAGGTATAATTTATATTTACCTTTTACCACCATATTCTGGCTTATTTCTTTATAACTGAGATTTGAGAAAAATATGTTTTTCTTTTTAGTTGTTGAGTCAATTAGATCAGTACAAAGTAGAACTGCTCTATAGGTTTTTGGTTTTTTTTAAGTTGTTCCAAGTTTTGGGTGGGAGGTTGAGGGAAATTGAATTTGTATTTACAAAATTCAAATACAAATTTGAACAAATTCAATTTCCCTCAACCTCCCACCCATCAAATTGTACAACCCCTGCACATCCACATACCTCTGTGTCCAGCCTCTCCCACCCCTCCTGGATCCTTCTATTCATTCTATAATAATGGTTTTATACAATATTTATCCTTATGGGACTGAATTAGTTCACTCAGCATAATACTCTCCAGTCCCTCCCAAGGTAGGCAATAATTTACAAAGTTATTGCTCCTGAATGTTGCATAGGATTCCATTGTGTGAATGTACCATAATTTCTCAATCCATTTGTTTGTGGTTGGACATTTGGGCTGATTCCATGTTCTTGCGATGGTGAATAATGCTGCTGCTATTAACTCTGGTGTACAAATCTTGGTGTGCCTCAGTCCTCATATTCTCAGGGTATATTCCAAGTAGTGGAATAGCTGGGTCATATGGAATTTCTATGTTCAGCTTTTTAAGGAAGCGTCAAACTGCCTTCCAGACTGGTTGTACCATTTTACAATTCCACTAACCATGTATAAGAGTTCCTTTCTCGCCACATCCTCTCCAACATCTACTACTTGCTGCCCTATTAAACTTTGCCATCACTACTGGAGTACGATGGTACCTCATTGTGATTTTGATTTGCTTCTCTCTTATTGCCAGTGATTTGGAGCATTTTTTCATGTGTCTGTTTGCCATTTGAATTCCTTCCTCTGTGAAACTTCTTTCCATGTCTTTTGCCCATTTTGTAATTGGGTTATCAGTCTTTTTCTTGTGGAGGTCCAGGATTATTCTGTAAACTTTTGTTATAAGACTCTCATGTCTGAGATGGAATTACCAAATGTTTGTTCCCAGTCTGTAGGTTTTCTTTTCACCCTGTTGGGAAAAGTTTTTGATGTGTGCAGGGATTTAATCTTTAGAATGTCCCATGCATCAATTTTTATCCTCTTTAGATTGTGCATTTCTTGTTGTATTTGGCAGTCTCTTTATGCCTTGGACTAGTGTTTCTAAGCTTGATCCCAGTTTGTCTCTTAATAATGTTATGGTTTGGGGCTTTACTCCCAGGTCTCTGATCCACCTTGAGTTGATTTTTGTGTATGGTGTGAGATGTGGATCCTGTTTCAGCTTTTCGCAGGTGGAAGTCCAGTTTTGCCAGCATTGTTTGTTGAAGAGATTATCATTGCTTTGGATGTTTTGACATAAAGGTGTTATTGTTGTTGTGAAGTGCCATTGAGTTGTAGACAACTCATAGTGACCCTATGAACGAAAGATCTGAACAACTGTATAACTTTCATCTTTTCTCCAAGTTCATAGAGTTTCTGGAGGCAAGTTATTTCAGAAGTGGATGGTACTCCTTCTTCCAAGCTTGTTTTAATCAGGGAGCTCCACTAATCACTGCCCACCATGGGTAACCATTATCACATTTGACACATCAGTGTCACAATGATTAGCATCACAGCAACCAAAAGCTACCTCTGTACAGCAAACCTACAGACCAGTGCTATACCACTTAGAAGAATGTTTGACAGGAAGTTAGCTCTTGTAATTCCTTCTCTCTTAGTGAGACTCTGAGATTAGAAAGGGCATATGTCTCATTTCCAGAAATGTGAAATCTTTTTCTCCCGCAGGATTAAAATAGCTGTACATACTCTTCTAAATAACAGTGAGAAAGGGAGAATGGCAGGATATGCTCCCTCAGATTGGGGACCAGGAAAGAACTCCCCAAGGCGCTGACATTCCAGTGGATACTCGTTTATTTGTTCATTAGATCTGACTGATTGACTATTAGTTTATTCAGATGCTTCTAGGTATTGAGTTTCGTTCTTACTAAGAGACTATTTTTCACTCATGCAAAATACTGAATTTTAGTTTTCTTTGTTTCTCTAATATAATTCATGTTTTGAATGATCATGTCATTGTCACGCAACTCTAAGCTTTGAATGACAGAAAGGCCACAAACTGAGAAATCAGTACTAGACTGGATGCCTCAGTCCCATTGCCATCTGTCTTATTTTGTTAATGTTACTGTGACAAAAGCATCACACATATGCATTGCTGTTGGATTGGAACTGACTCATATCTGACCATCCAGCAGGAGATGGCTTTAAGTTTTTGTAGTTTAGGAGACTACAACTCTCAATTCAGGACATCAACTCCAGGCAGAGGTTACTACTCTTCACCTGTGGGGAAGACCCTTATCTGAAATAATGGCTGATGCTTGTCTCAGTTTCTGGAATTGTGGCATTTTGGGGGTCTTTGATGTTGTCCACGTGGCATCTGTCTTGCCCTGCTGCTTCATTTCTGCCATGCCTACTGTGTTCTTTGTACATCTCAAGTTTAAGAAAAATCTCACATTATGTTTGTGGGATGTATGGTGACATAGACACCAGGTTGGAGTCGCTCTTCTACCTGGAAGTCTGTGTGTGGCTGGTTGTTTCAGCTTGCTAGCTGAGTGTTTGAAGTTTTAGAGTGCATTGTTATGGCTTCATTATTATAACAAAGAAAAAAAGATCTTATTTCCAAGTGGCATTGCGCTCACACACATGATGTTGTCGTTAAGTGTCTTTAAGTCAGAGTGACAACAGATAAAACCCAGTTTGATCCGTGTGCCATCCTCACAATCTCTGCCTTGTTTAAGCCCATCGTGGCAGTCAGATTGCTAATCCATCCTGTTGAGGGACCTCTTCTCCTTCACTGACCTGCTTTTCCAAGCACAACGGCCTTCTCCAAAGTCTTACTTCTCCTGATAAATACCCACGTGGGTGAGATGAAGGCCCATCATCACTACTTCTAAGCAGCACTCTGGCTTCACTTCCTCCAACACAAATTTGTTCTCCCTTTTGGCCTGTGGTTCAATGTTCTCTGCCAACATTCAACTTAAAGGGCCTTGATACTTTAACACAGTAGGCTGCTAGCCAAAAGGTTCAAATCCATTCCGAGGGAGAGAGTCAGAAAATCTCCTCCCAGCCTCATAAACCTGATGAAGGGTCATTATGTGTCAAAACCAGCCTAATAGAAGTGCACTCACTAGGTATGGGGGTTAATATTTACAAAACTGGTCTAACTAGACTGCAGTCCTGAAGGCACATGGTTCGAATCCACCAACTGTTCTATGGGAGAAAGATGATCAGTCTCCTCTCATGTGATTAACTGCCTCTGAAAACCCACTGGAGGGTCAGCTATATTACACATATTTTATTTACACATAATTCAGTCCTTAATACTGTGGCCCTATTTCCCCCACCACTTTCTGAGGAGTTCTGATTTCTCATGTGCAATGTGGAGGGACATCTCGCTCTAGGATTCTGAGAACTCATAATCTGTTGGGTGAATTGTGTTTGATTCTTGGATCTGGTTAAGAAAGAAGATTATTAACCTATTAAATGTAAAATGAGAAAACATAACAGTAGGGGGGTGGAATTCGTAATTCTCCTTTAGAGGAAGAAAAAGAAATGCTGTTATGTGCCTTTGGATTGGACTGACTCAGGTTCAGTCATGACAAATGAATGAGCAGATCTCAGATGAAAAGGAAGCGATCCATCAAGCATCTCCCAGTTAGAGAGAAATTAAAGAGAAAGTTCATATCGTTATGAAGGATTATTTTAAAAAACAGGAGAGCATGACTGCATTTCATATTCAGTTTGAAACGTGAGACTTTTTTTAAAAAAAAACAACCTTAAGACTTTAAAGACACATGGATAGTAGTAATTTCAATCAAAATCTATAAACTTGCATGGGCACTGAGCAGTCACAGTGGCCCTCTGATCATTTCTAGGACATTATACATGTTTTCCTAGATCGGAGGAATGTCCTGTTCCTTCTTTCTGGAATGCTAGTCCTTGAATCTGTTATATGGCTGTTTTCTTGTTTTTCACACCTCAGTGTAAATGCCACTTCGTCAAAGCGTACTTTCGACGACAGATGCCAATGATAGAAAATGGAGAGGTTGGAGTCTACAACAAAGAGCTTTCTGGAGTTAAAATAATGTTATTTATGGAAGTATATAAATGTGTAGCATAATTTATGTATGTAGATATAAATGTGTAGTGTAACTGATACGTGTATATGTATATAAATATGGACTGAAGCTCAACATCAAGAAAACTCGGGTTCTCACCACTGGGCTGATTGACAGCATCATGATAGACAGTGAAGAGACTGAAATTGTTGACAGCTTCAGCTTGCTTGGTGCCAGCATCCAGGAAATAAAAAGTTGAATTCCATTTGGAAAATCTGCTGTTAGGAACCTTTCCAGAGTACTGAAGAACAGTGAAGTCAGTCTGGAGACTAAGTTGTGCCTGATCCAGGCCATGGTCTTTGCAATTACTTGTTACGCATCAGAAAGCTGGACAATCACTAGATATGATAAAAGGAGAATTGATGCTTTTGAGCTGTGGTGCTGGAGAAGAGTATTGAATGTATCATGGACTGCTAGGAGAACAAATAAGTTTGGCCTGGAGAGGGTGAAACCAGGCTGCTACTTGGAGGCAAGGATTCTGAAGTTTCATCTGACATACTTTGGTCATGTTGCAAGGAGGGACCAATCCTTAGAGAGGGACATAATGCTCAAGATGGTGGAGGGACAGCACAAGAGAGGAAGACCCTCAATGAGATGAATTGACTCAGTGACTAGGGTAGTGGGGGTAGATGAGTCGGAGACAATAATGTTGGCTCAAGACAGAACAAGGTTCAGAGTTGTACATAGGGTCACTATGAGTTGCAAGAGACTTGAAGGCACTTAATAACACTAATGACAACAACACACATAGGTTAGTTAAAGAAGAGGGTAGTTATAGTTGGAAACTGAATTAGTAGCCTAAGAAGTAAAGTAGAAGAAATAATTAAGAATATAGAACGAAAAGATAATGAAACTATAAGGAAGAGTTAAGTTTGGAAAATAGATTTTCAAGATCTAATTTGTGAATTATAGGAATATCAGAAGTAGAAAAGGAAACATATGGAGAAGAGACAGCAATTAACAATCAGTAGAAGATAAGCTGAGCTTTGAAAAAAGAATCACATCTTAACAACACAAATAAATTCCAGGAAAGATATGTTTAAATATAGACATTGTTGCTGTGTTGAATATAACGCATGGTCCTGTATGTGTGGGATAGAGGTGCTCCATTGTGTTTTCAAAGTTGTGACCTTTTGGAAGAAAATCACTAGGCCTATCTTCTGAGGAAATTTTGGGTGGTTTAGAAACACCAATCTTGAGGCTAGTAGTTAAAGGTTTCAAGTGGAGGATGGAAAACGCAAACAAGAAAACTGGAATTAAAAACACTAAGTTCTCAGGTACACCTCGGACCTTTTGCGGTCTTATTGTGGGTACAAATATCAGAAGTATTTCAGGGCTCACATATTTTTTAAAGTATGGTATTGGCAAATAATTTTTATTACTACAGTTCAACAGCAAATCTATCTTGGGATGAAGGGCAACCAGAATGTTCCTTAGAGTGAGGAAACAGAGACTCTATCTTGTGTTTTGGACACGTTAACAGGAGGGAGAGAACATTGCTGGAGAAGGACATTATGACTGGCAGAAAGTCCGTGATGAAGATGGCCTCTAACAAGATGACTCAATGCTGGGCTCAAACACAGCAGTTCTGAGCAGGCTGGGGCAGGGTTCCAATCTATATCCCAGTGGGACCTAACAAAAAAAAAAAAATCCAGTGATTGTTTGGAAGGAAGGTGAATTGACGATGATTTATGTCAGCACCTTGCTTCACTCTGATCATAGAAGCAGAGTGTAAAGTCATAGTGAGATATAGGGGATGCCCTACCAAGTAGCGCATAGATTCATAAGGGCTGGTCCAGAGCTAGGCATGCACATAACACCAACGCTACGGTTCACTTGGCTGTGATCTGCTGGTGAATTTTTAAACCCTGCTGCTGATCCTTGAATGTTTATGGACCTGTGCTTGACGTTGTGTTAATCACACTCTGCTGACGGCAGGGCAGATGTGGGAAGGCGTAGAAGGAACTGAATTTGGACTTGGCCTTTTTCAGTCATGGTTAAACTTAGCAATGGGTTTCATGAGTGAAAAGAAGTTGTAGGAAACTCGGGTAAGTTGAACACCTAATGGTCCCTCAGTAGAGAGTTGTTTGAGGGCGCTTAGGGAGGAGTTGTCTCTCCCTGTCCCTAGGAGAGAGAGTTGAAAGGGAAGGAGGGGGTGGTGGGCATCCCAGGAGAAACAAAGCAAGGTGCCCAGGTTTCCCTTGGCACAAACAAAATGTGTGGTGTGGCGTTGGTGGGGACAGCTCTTGCCCAGCTGACTTTTCAGCCATTTCTGCCAGGGAACGTTGAGTCAGCAGATTTGAGACAAAGACTCCAGGAATCCTGGGGGGTTGGTGAGGGTGAAGGTGGTGGTGGGGTTGCCTGAGAAGACTGGCCACTTTAGAGATTGGTTCATACTGATTTCCTTCTTTCATGGGTTGTTGTTGTGTATCATAGAGTCAGAACCGGCCCATAGCTGATTCTCCAGCAGGTTTTCACAGGCAGTTAATTGCACAGGAGGAGACTGCCCATCCTTCTCCCGTGGAGCAGTTACTGGCCTCAAACCATGTGGCTTTGGGATTGTAGCGCAGTTTCTTGCCACAAGGCCACCAGAGTTCCTTTTACCCTCAAAACGAAGTCCAACAGAGGTCACTGCTAAAGGCTTGTATTTCCAGTATCTCACAGCTAGCTGGCCAACCGTTTTTGTCTTCGTTTTAGCACGCCTCAGAGGCGCTCTGTCCTGCACTGGGTTCTTAGTGGCCATGCCTGTCTTAGTATCCAGTGCTGCTGTCAGAGCTACCACCAGTGGATGGCTTTCACACACAGAGATTTGTTCTCTTACAGTTTAGGTGACTAGAAGTTGAAGTTCAGGATGCCAGCTGTAAGACAGGCCCAGTCTTTCTGAGGTCATTGTAAAAGGCGGGCCTTGTTTCCTTGTGCGTCTGCACGCCAGGGGTTCCCGCGCCATCTCTGTGTTCTGGCCTTAATGTGGGAGAGTTTCCTTGGGCAGGTGGCCAGGTCCAAAAGCACACTTCACTGCTGGCAATAACTTCTGGGTGGTACTGAGACACCCCAGCCCTCAGCTCAGCTTCCTCCCCTTTGTTCTCTACTGAGATGGAAGCACGACAAGCCACACCCTAGGGACGCTCCCCTTAAACCCCAGGATGGCTGTGATGAGATTAGAGCGTGACAGTCCACCTTCAATCCCTCGAGACAGCTAGCTGGTTTATCAGGCCATGAATATTAGTCACAGAGCTTCCATGTAACACCATTACATAAATGTATTTGAGGGACACATTCAATCCATGACAGGCTGGATTTCTGGAAGTGATCACCTGGACCCTATTTTCAAGGTACCTCTGGGTGAACTCAAACCATCAACCTTTCAGTTAGCAGCCAAACTGTAACAGTTGGCACCATGCAGGGACTTTTCTTCTGATTGGGGCCAAGTTTTGCTGCATCCTTTCTGAGCTTTTATTTCTTTGACTTTCATTTTTTAAGAAGTCTTTGACAGGTGGTTGTTGTGTGCTGTCAAATTGGGACTGACTTATAGCTGACACCCCCAGGGAGTTCTCAGAGGCTGTAAATTGCACAGGAGGAGATTACCCATCTTTTCCCCACAGAGCAGCTGGTGGATTCGAACTACATGCCTTTGAGGTTTCAGCACAACTTTTAACCACTGGGCCACCAGAGCTTCCTCTTGGACAGGGAGGGATCTGTAATCTGTCCTTGGTGAGCAGGAACCCTGCTATCAGTGATTGTCACCCATCCCGACACCCAGAAGCTGTTTGGAATCCCAGCCTCCTGCTCCTAAAACCGCTCCTTTTCTAGAAGTTGTAACACTCGCGGGTTGTTTGTGTTAACTGTTGTCACGTTGGTTCTAACTCATGATGAGCCCAGGCAGAACAATCTTGCCTGTTTCTGTGCTGTCTTTGTGACTGATGAAACAGCTGAGTCCATTGTGGCCACTGTATACTTTGAGTACTTTTCCAACCTACAGGCCTCATTTTCCAGCTCCATCTTGGACAATATGTTGCTGTGATCTGTTGGGTCTCCACTGGCTACTTTGTGGAATAGACTGTCTGCTTACTCTTATTCTTGAATACAATCTGTGGGTGACCCTGTTGGTGCTTGAAATGCTGGTGACCGAACCTCCAGTACTGCAATAGATCGCAAGCCTCTGTGGAGACGAGAAATAACAGAGAAGTGATGGTGAACTGCAGGTTAATAGTATTAATCATTAACTAGCAATGCATTGAGAGTTTAGCGTTCAAATGTGCCCAGAACTCATTTGAGAAAAAGAAAAAGCAATCCTTGATAAAAAGGAAATAGCTGCAGTAGAATTCCATTAACGATAGGAAGGATTTTTATTCAGTTAGCATTTTGCTGTCTCCATTGTTCCCCATTTTCAGGTGATATTTTCTTGCAGACCCAGACTCTACCTCCCCTCCTATATATCTCTGTCTGTCTGTCTGTCTGTCTAAATCATCCTCATCATTGTTGTGTTTGAACTTCTGGTTGCAGCTACTGTATCAATTCATCTTCCTTCCCCCCTCCCACCTCTGGTTTACCCTTATAGCCTCTGAAAACCCCTCTGGAGGGTCAGAGGGTGTCAGCTCCAATTTAGCGGCTCATAAAAACTAATAAAACTTTACCAAGCGTGTTGCGTTTCTCCAGGGATTGGGCCCTCCTGATAACACGTCCAAGGTCCTTGAGATAAAGCATTTAATCTTTGCCTCTAAGGGGCATTTTAGCTGCACTTTTTCTGAGTCAGGTGTTCAGAGGCAGTTAATTGCACAGGAAGAGACTGCCCATCTTTCTCCTGTGGAGCAGCTGGTAGACTTGAACCATGTGCCTTTGGGATTGCAGTGCAGCTTCTTGCCACTAGGCCACTACATATATGAAATAAAATGCAAACTCAGTGTACATACAGCACAATGGTAACTGAAAATATTTGTATATTGCTAGGTATGTATCTGAAAGTTGTATGATAAATAAGGACGACAGAGAATAATTGATGCCTAATTTTAATTGTGGTGTTGGAAAATCTACTGAATATTTCATGGACTGCCAAAAGAACAAACAAGTCTGTCTTAGAGGAAGTGATCTGGGTTGCTTCCTGGAGGCAAGGATGGTGAATCTCTGTCTCACATATTGTGGGCACGCTGTTAGGACGGGCCAGTTCTTGGAAAAGGGCATCACACATGGAAAGGTGGAGGGTCAGTGAGAGAGAGAAAGACCATCAGCAACATGGGTTGACAGAGTGACTATAACAATGGGCTCTGCATAGCAGTGACGATGAAGGTGGCACAGAGAGGGCAAGGTCAGATCTTCGGTTCAGAGGGTCACTATGGGTGAGCTCTGGTGGCCTAGTGGCAAGAAGCTGCGCTGCTATCCCAGAGGTGAGTGGTTCAAATCCACCAGATGCTCGCTGGAGTAGGAGGGAAAATCTCCTTCTATACCAGTTAGATCCGATTTGATGGTACACACAAACACACACACACACACACACACACACACACACATTAAATTTAAAAAACCCCAAATAAATAAAAAACAGAGGATTGCTATGAGTGGTTGTCAGCTCGATGGTATCCAAGAACAACTTAGGGATCTATAACTATGAACCTGTACCATCTGTATCTGTATGTGTGTGTGTGTATATGCCTTGCAGTGTAATGTGTTACGTTAGATTTCTAACTGGTAGGTTGGCAGTTCACATCCATCTACTGCTTCAAAGGAGGAAGATGAGTCAGTCTGTTCCCATAATGATTTACAGCCTTTAAATGAGATGGGAAGGGCTCTGTGGTTTTGCATATATTTATACATGCACATGCACAGGTGCACACACACAAGGTGTGTGTATATACACGATACATAAAAGTATGGGAGAGGGATGTGTGTGTGTGGTTGTATATCCTTAACCATGAAAGGCCTGGCATTCTGCTTCTGAGGAAATGTCAGTGGAGACTCGTGGACCAGGAAGCCTTTCATTCCTGTGCTTGGGGTCTCCACATCTAATGAAATAAACTCTAACCTTTAGCCTTTAACCCCACTGCTAAGAGGAAGCCATCTGAATCACAGGGTAATGCGTGCAGTGCCCCCCAGACATGAGGCGAAGCTAAAAGGAAACCTCTTTTCTCTCCTGTCTGTAGGAATTTGAGGCCTATGTGAACGCATCTGGAGAGCATGGGATCGTGGTTTTCTCTTTGGGGTCAATGGTCTCGGAGATCCCAGAGCAGAAGGCAAGGGAAATCGCTGACGCTTTGGGAAAAATCCCTCAGACGGTAAGAAAACTTCTGCCTCCAGACACGTTCTGATCCTAGGGTTCCCCATCTTAATTAGTTCTGTCAGTAGGAACTTTACTTGGGGTTCCTTGCTACTTGCCAACACTGTCCCAAGGTTGTTCTTTTTGCATCTTCACTCTCGGCCACTCTGGTGGACAAAGGTCCACGTCATGAAGAAGTCTCCTCTCCTCTGAGAGCCTGAAATATGCACTAAAGAAGATTTGTTTTATAAAATGAGGATAAATCAAGAACATAGAATAATAAAGAACATATTCTTCATATTAATCAGGAATACTTCTCCAAAAAGCTGTGGACTGAGAGACTGAATTTATTTACTGTGTTTCTGCTTTTACAGTTCTAAACACATACGCTTTGTTGAGTAAACATTTCCTCAAAGTGCATAAAAGTGCAAAAATGACAAACACCTAGATTTTCACAAAGCAAACACCTCCCTCTAACGGAGCCCAGAATAAGACACCGGACAGTGCCAGCACCAGAACCCCTCTGCTCATGGACCCACCTCACTCTGTTGGTCCAGAGGGACCACTTGGACGTATTGTAGGAGATTTTTATTTTAATGAGAAGATTTTTTTCCTTTTAATTGTGTCATGTTCTTTCTTTAAAATGTCTTTCCAAGGTCCTGTGGCGGTACACCGGAACCAGGCCTTCTAATCTCGCCAAGAACACGATACTTGTGAAGTGGCTGCCCCAGAACGATCTGCTCGGTACGCCAGGCGTAATATGCTGCTTTGGTCAACCAGTAACCAGTTGCTGTTCAATCTCCTTGACTAGTGGTGACCCCATATTGTCTGAGTCATGCTAGGCTCCGCGGCGCTGCCAGTGGCCAGTTGTTCAGATGACCAGGCCTTTCTGCCGAGGCACCCTGGGGGCGATTCAATCTGCCAACTCTTCTGCTGGCAGCCTCACCAGCTAACTCTCTACACCACGCAGGGGCTTCATGGAACTGAGTTTAAATGAAGAAGATGGTTTTGGCCCAGTATCCTAGAGGATTTATTTTTTCTTTTTAGTTTGAAAATATCATAGCCAGCGTAACTCACATTTCTTTTTTTTTAAAAAAATAAAACAACCTAGTATTTTTCTGGTTTTAGTCAATGGCCTTGGTTTCCATTCTTATCCGCAGCTAGAGCTGATTCCCAGAACTCAGACTTCTAACCTCTTAAATGGGAGAAGAGAAACTTTTGTTTATTAAATCCAGGAATCCCAAAACAAACGGGAAAGAAAAGGAAGTGCACTGTTGTGCTACCCACCGCTTGAGAACGCTGGCTGCATCTTCCCAGTGCCTTCACAGTCTCGATTTCTCCCGTCCTGCTGGCTTTCTTGCCATTAATCTGGTTTCCCCACCCACTTACTTTCTCTTTGTTTCAAAGTCATTGTTGACTGTGGGGTCTCAAATTTGGTCTCTTTTTTAAAAAATTATTCTTTTTTATGTATGGACTGTCAAATTGGATCTGACTGGCACAGGTGGAGACTGCCCCTCCTTCTCCAGCAGAGCATCTGGTGGATTCGAACCAAGTACCTCTGGGATTGCAGTGCAGCTTCTTGCCACTAGGTCACCAGAGCTCCCCCAAATTTGGTCTCTTTTTAAAATGCAGTGGTCATGAGTGATTTTCTTTATTTTTCATTTTATGGATTAATCTGTTAGTTGGTTAATTAGTGACAGAAAGGGCAACTTCTGGGTCATGGTTTAGAGAGTATCTCAGGACAACAGCCTGACTAGTCCCTGAGTTCCAGCCAGTTGAGTAAATTCGGTTTCTTTCTTGTTTGTTTAGTGAGGGGAATTCAAAGTTCTGTGCCACATTTTTCTGCCACCACAGTCCATGTATTGTGGCCTGTAGTGGTTGCTGGGCACCATGCCCTTATATAATGGTGCCCCTCTCGGGCCACAATTCTGGTGGAAAGTCCCTGTGGATAAACCCTAAGCACACAGAGGGCTTTCAGAGCCTGGCTGGGGTGGGGTAGGGGGCACTGTGAAACTCAGCAACCTGACCTTGACCTCTTCCCTCTGTCATCTGCTTCCCAGGTCACCCGAAGACCCGTGCCTTCATCACGCACTCTGGCTCTCATGGTATCTATGAAGGCATTTGCAATGGCGTGCCCATGGTCATGATGCCCTTGTTTGGAGACCAGATGGACAATGCCAAGCGCATGGAGACCCGGGGAGCGGGAATCACGCTGAATGTCCTCGAAATGACGTCTGACGACTTAGCAAATGCACTGAAGGCAGTCATCAATGATAAGAGGTGAGAGGAGCGTGCAGAAGAGGCCTGTGTGTTGCTGCTGTTGTTGTCAGTGGCCGTCACACTGGCTCCAGCTCTTCTTACACTGGAAACTCACGCAGTACTGTGCGCTCAGCTTCAACTTAAGCCTGGGAGGCCGCCTGAGGCATAGAGAGAGTCCACTCTCAGAGAGCGACTGCTCCACCTGGCAACGGGGAAGCAGGAGATAATGGCCAGAGATGAAAATCCTTCTGGGAAAGGACTGTGCTGCCTCCTTTAGGGAACTTGGGTAGTCAGCTTCAAGGTCAGAGGGACCCTTGTCAGACAAGGCAGCTTCTAAAATATGGCTTGGATACCAGACTCACACCAGTACTTGAAAATGGAATTACAGCTCCACTTTCAGGCTGTTCTATGAACAGTCATCAAGTGCTTCCTATTTTATCTTCTCATAGACAAAAATACAGTTAGAAAGAAAATGATCACTAAGAACAGAAGAAAAAACACAGGAAGCAAGGTTTAAATAATAAAAATGTGCATTTCAGCTTCCTGGTTTCTTGTTAGAGCTAAAGAGCTTTTGTTAACTCGTCTCTGCCCCCCTCCCTCCACTGGCCCTCTCCTCTCCAGGTGACAATAGGAACACGTCCCTCTGCCCAGTTTGGCAATCCTGGTGGTTTTCCTACCAATAGGTGAACGTGCCGTGCAGAGCAGGTTGTCCCTGCTCCCTCAGAACCCCTGATGCTAACACGCTAACACCCCCCTCTCTGTGTTCAGCTACAAGGAGAACATAATGCGACTGTCCAGCCTTCACAAGGACCGACCCATGGAGCCGCTGGACCTGGCCGTCTTCTGGGTGGAGTTTGTTATGAGGCACAAGGGTGCCCCACACCTGCGCCCCGCGGCCCACGACCTCACCTGGTACCAGTACCACTCCCTGGACGTCATCGGCTTCCTGCTGGCCATAGTGCTGGTGTCGACCTTCATCACCTTTAAATGTTGCGCCTTTGGTTGCCGGAAATGCTTTGGGAAAAAGGGGCGAGTTAAGAAAACTCACAAATCCAAGACACATTGAGAAGCAGGGGGGAATTCAGGTGACAATTCAATCCATTGCCTTGTTGGTTCCAAATGTTCAAGAGAAGTCAGTGTTGAACCCATTTCAATCTTATTAAAGAAGTATGTTAGCATAAACAGACTGAAGACACCAGTGTGTTTTAATGAAAACAATTTCCTCTAATATATAGATTACAGCCCAGCCCTGGTCTTTAATCAGGACCTCACTGAAAATCTTATAAACCACATTCGGAGAGTTGGGCAGGTCCCTCCCTCATTTATATCACCATTATCTTGCTAAACAGTGAGGCTCAGTTTTGGGAGAACCCTTTTCTGAGGTGGTCCCTAGGCCACCACTTCCAGTGACAGTTTGACATCATTGCCTGGCTTCTACCAACTGTTGTGATAGGACCCTCCACTGGTATTCGAACCAAGCCAAATGCATTTCCCCAAGTCCACTCCAACTCTTAGTGGCCTTGTAGGACAACGCCCAACTGCCCCATAGTGTTTCTAAGCTTCAAATCATTATGGAAGCAGGCTGCCTCATCTTGGTCCCAGGGAGCAGCTGGTGGGTTTGAACTGCTGACCTTTTAGTTGGCAGCTGAGCACTTGCCCACTGCACCATCTGGGTTCCTTTCACCAGTCAGGGCCAACCCTAATTCATACTCCTGCTAGCGTGTGTCACATGAATGTGGAAATGTTCACTCTTTGAAAGTGTTCACTCTTTGAAAATGTGCAGTCTATGTGAAATGAATCAATGACACACAATTCTCTGAGAACAGTGTGTGATTTCTGACTTTGGGGAAAAAAGAAACAGTGTGAGAAAATTGATGGATGGTGTATTTGAGGGGATAATTATAGCTCTATTGAACAGATCTGAACTTGCCTGTCTACCAAATACATTTTCTGTGGTGTTTCAAACAATAGAAAACTTTATTAATAAAAATAATTTATAAATTATGTTTCTAAGGTATTCTCTTCATTGATACTGTATAAATTTCTTATTAAATTACATTTTCTTTTTTATTCAGAAATGTGTTGTTTATTGTTCAAATATATGAAGATTGCTCATATTTCTTTCTGCTGTTGATTTCTATAAAAAAACAAGGGTCAGCCATGTGGGGATGGCTATGTCTGGAAATGGTCATGTCTGACCTTTATCATCTTCACACACGGAAACTAGCCCCATCAACAGTATCAATAACACAAAACCAATTACCAAGAGGTCAGATATGTTCTCCATGCTCCCATACTCCTTTCTACTCATCTCAACACAAATCTTAACTGCTTCACTGAGTCCAAAATCTGATGTGGTGTAAATTACATTTTCTAACTGCAAAATAATTATTTGGACATGAAAAAATTTCTTTTATTTTATTGGGTTTTTGGAAGCAGGATTGGCATACACTTCCTAAACAGCATGCCTCTGGAAACACTATGAACTTTGGTGAATGTCAACAGCTGTCGAGGCGCTTCAAGGCTGTTGTTCATAGGGTTGCTTTGAGTCATGCTCAACCTGAAGGCAATCAACAACAACATCAACACTGGATTTTTGGTGAAAGTTTGCACAGCAAATGACGTTCTGATTTTACAACTTTCTCCACATATGGTTCATATTGCACAAACATTGTCTGCTGACATTATTTCTGCTTTGGCTGTTCCATTCTCAGTACTCTAGTTGCTCCACCTGCTTGCCTTTTCATGTTCTTGTTACAGTAGACATTGACTGGTTGGTGGATTCAAATCACCCTCTCCAGGTTGGGAGCACAACTCCCTACCCACTAAGTCACAAGAACTTCCCATTCGGTCTCACAGAGAAGAATTTTTAAAGGTGCTGAGTACTCATAGGTGGTAATTTTGATTTAAATTTTTATGGGTGTGTCATTTATGTAAAAGACCCCACGGAATAGTCTTGGCCCACAATTTTAACAGTATCTCAGGTTGACTGTCTAGACTTTTTAAGAGTTGAGTGCTATTCTACATTTCCTCCCATTCTCTCAGTTTTCCCTCTTTTCTGGCAGCCTCGTGAGTAGGGAATGGCTTAGTAGTAAGGAGTTGCATTGCTAAGCCAAAGGTATAAAGTTCAAATCCACCAGCTTCAGGAGAAGGATGGGCAATAAAGTCTCGTGTGATTTATGGCCTATGAGAACTCACTGAAAGGTCAACCTATAGTTGGTTCGTTCTGACTTAAAAAAAGGCAGTTCAAATCCACCCGCTACTCTAAGGGAGACAGAAGATGCAGAAGAAGCAAAATGCAACTTAGACAACATGAGGGTGTCCAAGCCCAGCTTCCACTAATTCCACAAAATGGAACTCTCCCCATCAAAAACATCCAATAGAGAAACCCTACCCCTTGGTAAGACATAGTTCCCACACTGCTGCATCTACTTCCATGAATCACCAGGTCTGGTACTCTTTGCAAAAGTTGTGGGGTTATTAGGGAAACAGGTCGTGGGAAGTGAGGGATGGCAGAGGAGATCACACAGTGAAAGGTCTCCAGGTTTAGTCCAGCGTTCAAACGCAGGAGGCCTCTGTGTTTTCTCAGCCTTCTCGTAAGCCTTGTCTCACAGCAGTCCCTAATCAGCTCTTCCCTCCACCATCTCCAGGCCTCCATCAGGCTTTGCCTGGCTGCCATGTCTCCACAGTGTTGCCAGCTTCCTCTTGTATGTTGATCTCCCAGCTGTTGATGATGTAAAAGACACTGATCATTGGCAAACCATGTGTCTGCTGTTGAGACAGCTTTTGACTACACCCCTAACAGGGGCAAAGGCAATAGATATAAATGCCATTTTCAAAAGTCCTTACTCCATAGATGGGCAATCTTCTCCTGCGAAGCTCTGAAAACCCTCTGGAAGGTCAGCTATGAGTCAATTTCAACTTGACAGTAAATGTGAGTGAGTGGGCAATCCTCTCTCCTGGGAGCTCGGGTGGTGCCCTCTGTAAGGAGTTGCCCTGCTGCCCCAAAAGCAGCGAGTGCCTTCCGAGCAGATCCATATGCTAACGGCTAATTGGGAGAAAGATGGGCAACCTTCTGTGTGATTTATAGCTCTGTGAACACTCACTGGAGGCTCACTGAAATTTACTGAGTTTGGGTTGTTGAAATCCTTTCTCAGTCACGTCTGTTTCTGGAAGTCCCTTGTAAAGATTTATATTTAAGTGCTATATCTCAAGACTCATCTTGAATCAGTTTGTCTATAATGGCAAAAATCTTCATAAGACTATTATTGTAAAAATAGATGCATAACTAATAAACATGTACAGGGACCCAAGGCGGGAAGGATTAGGAGCAAAGGGGTGAGGATGGGTAGTTGTGAAACCACAGAATTGCACAGTTTGGTGGGTGGAGGGACGGGGGTGAAGGAAATGAGAAGGATCCAGTAGGAACCGGAAAAGCCAGGGTAATGATGGGCCCAATGGTGATTAATTTTATAAAACTTAATGCAAGTGAATGGTTATATAAAACAAAATGTGAATGAAGAATAGTGTGAAAAAATAATATATACAAACTTTGTAAGCAAATGAAAATATTTTTTAATGAAAAAAAAAAAGAATAGATTATCTATCCCCAATGCTATATACAGCCCAGGTAAGCACCAAGGTTGAAGAGATTGCCATTTGGAAAAGAAGCTTTTGAAAATCCAACGTGAATTCCAAACTCACAGCAGAATTTTGAAATAGAGTTAAGACTTGGCTCTGAGATTGCGCCACTTACACCAGGTGCCTCTGATTTCGATTCTCATACAGCCAAACAGTCCTGAAAACAACTCTCAATGCTCCTGGGTCACAGCGGCCTTGTTTGCATGTTGTTCTTGTCAGGAGCCATCAGGTTCCATATGACTCTTAGTGACCCTATGAACAAGAGGTCTGAACCCTGTCCTATTCTGCACCGTCCTTATCATCCTTGGCACTCTTGAGCCCATGGCCAAAGTCACTCACTCTATCAATCCATCTCACTGAAGGGAGAGAGAGATAATGAGCTGAAGGGAGGGCCAAAGAAGTTCATGTTTTAACTTGTTCTGCTCTTGCACATACATTCCCACATTGTGTTTTTGTTGCTGCTGTTGTTGTTATGTGCCATCGAGTCACCTGTGACTCATAGCGACTCTATCTGTGTACAGCAGCTCTGAAGCCTGCCCCATCCTGAGTCAGTCTCACTGATTCTGGCACACCAAACCTCATTGGCCTAGTCACTGTATCAATCCACCTCACCCAGGGTCTTCCTTTCCTGTGCTGTCTCTCTACCCTTCTGAGCATAATGTCTTTTTCCAAGGACTGGTCCCTTCTGGTGACATGCCCAAAGTATGAGAGACAGAGCTTCAAAATCTTAGCCTCCAAGGAGAAACTTGGTTTCACCCTCTCTAAGACAGGCCTATTTGCTTTCTTGGCAATCCATGACTCTTCTCCAGCACCACAACTCAAAGGCATCAATTCTTCTTCTATTATCCTTAGTCAGTCATTGTCCAGCTCTCTGATGCATAGTAAGTAATTGTGAAGACCATGGCCAGGGTCAGGTGCATCTTAGTCTCTAGACTAACATCATTGCTTCTCAGTACTCCGGTGAGGTCCGTGACAGCAGATTTTCCCAATGCAATTCATCTTTTGATTTTCTGACTGCTGGTGCCAAGAGTATTGATTGTGGAGCAGAGCAAACTGAAATTGTTAACAAACTCAATCTCTTCACCATCTATCACGGTACTGTCATTTGGCCAAGTGGTGAGAATCTTTGTCTTCTTGATGTTGAGCTTCAATCCATATTGAAGACTATAATCCTTGACCTTCTGCAGCAAGTGCTTTAGGTCTTACTAAAAATCACATGGCCCCAAAGCAACCACTATTGTTATTTTTGGCAAACACAAAAAATTATTCACCAATTGTTCTTCATGTTCCCCCACCTGCTTTCTTGATCTTGCTCTACCATGAATGTCCTCTCAATTTAATTTCTTGTTAATGGTGGAGGAAGACTCATTCTACTACATGGATGAATCTTTCCCCACTTCTGGTTGGTTCACTTTTACTTTCCTATATAAGTAAGGACTCACCAAGGATCTTTGCACCAGTTTGTGATTCTTTCTGTGGAAGTGCACCTCTCAACTGAAATCTTTGTCCCAGGAGGAGTCCTTAAGATGAGGTTCACCTAAGAGGAGGGTGCACTGCTGTGGGGCTGAGGAAGTGAGAAGTGAAGATCCCTCAGAAGCCATTATCAAGGGTCCACAAGAGCTTCATCCTGCTAGGGAAGTCCAGGAGTCAATGTGTAGCACGTTATGGTCAGCAGACAGATCCCACTCTCAGAGTGAATGAGGATGATGGGGAAAGGACCATTTACTCCTGTCCTTCACTCTCCCGGGGGATAGTAATTTCTGCGAAATTTTGGTCTGTTTCTGGCACAGAAAGTAAACCAAAAACTAAACCTACTGATTCAGACTTACAGAAGTCCCTCCATGTTACTGCTGCTGTTGTTGTGAGGCGCTATTGACTCAACTACAACTCATAGTGACCCTATGACAGCAGATCTGAATCTTGTGCTATCCTGTGCCATCCTCATCATCTGATATACTTGAGCCCTTCGTTACGGTCATGTGACAATCCATCTTGTTTAAGATCTTTCTCTTACCTTCTACCTTTCCCAGCATGGTGTCTTTTTGCAAGGATTGATTCTCCTGACGACATGCTCAAAGGATGTTACACAAAGTTTCACCATCTTGACTCTTAAGGAAAAACCCTGGTCACTCTTCTTCCAAGATAGACTTGTTTGTTCTTTTGACAGTCCATGGTATATTTAGTATTCTTCTCCAACACCACAATTCAAAGATATCAAGTCTTCGGTCATCTTTATTCACTGTCCAGCTTTCCCATGCTTAAGAAGTAATTGACAGATTGTAGAACGGATCACCCCCACTTAAGTCGTTAAATTGACTTAATTGTTCTTTGGCACTTTGGAGAGGTCCTTGACAGTAGATTTCCTGAGTGCAACACATCTTTTGATTTCTTGACTGTTGCTACCATATATGTTGATTGAAGCAAGATGAAATTATTGACAACTTCAGTCTTTTCATCTAACATGATGTCTATTGGTCCACCGGTGAGG
>NW_006399877.1:6429076-6430960 GCF_000299155.1 Elephantulus edwardii | reverse complement strand
TATGTTTTTTATGACCCTTCTGCCAATCCTGATGCCACGTTCTTCTATATATAGTCCGTCTTTTTAAATACCTTGCTCAAAACACATATTGGATAGATATAAAGAAATAATACGGCCCTGATTTTAAACCAGGTAGTGTTCCCTTGTTCTGTTTGAACAACTTAGTCTATATATACATTTCACATGAGCACAATTAAGTTTCCTAGAATTGCCATCCTCAGTGTTAACCATAATATGTTAATTATCCATTTCGTCAAATGCCTTCACATAGTCAATAAAACATAAATAAACATCTGTTATTCTTTGCTTTCAGCCAAGGTTTATCTGACATCAATGATGCTATCTCCTGTGTTACAGCTTTCTCTTTATCTGACTTGCATTTCTGGCAGTTCCCTGTCAGTGTTCTAGTAATGAAAACAGAATAAAAATCAAGATTGTGTGTGGTAAGAGAACTCAAAGAAGGAAACCAATAAAGCAATTCCATTTACAATAGGCAACCACAAATTGAGATACTTGAGAATGGATGGGAATGAACATTACTTGAGACACAGAAGAATGAAGTGGGAGGTATAACACTCCCTGATCTCAAAACCTACTACACAGTGGTAGTAATCAAAACAAAATGGTACCGGTACAATGATGGGCACAGAGACCAATGGAACAGAATCAAGAACCAATAAATGGACCTCTCTATCTATGGTCAACTGTTATTCAATAAGGAAATAAAACCTATCAAATGAGGGAATGACAACCTCTTCAACAAATGGTGCCAAAACTGGACCGCTACCTGCAGAAACCTGAAATAGGACCCACATCTCACACCATATACAAAAAATGAACTCAAGGTGGATCGGAGTCCTGGGAGCAAAGCCCAAAACCATAAGGTTCCTAAGAGACAAACTGGAAGCAAGCTTAGAAGCCCTGATCTGCGGTATGAAGAGACTGCCAAATACAGCCAAAAATGCACAGTCTGAAGAGGATAAAATGGATGAATGGGACTTTCTAAAGATTAAATCCCTATGCACATCAAAAACTTTTTTCAACAGAGTGAAAAGAAAACCTACTGACAGGGGGGAAAAATTGGCAATACCCTCTCAGACAAGGGTCTCATATCAAAAGTTTACAGAATCTCTTATAGGGCCTCCACACAGAAAACCTAATCACAAAATGGGCAAAAGACATGGAAAATCTTCACAAATGAAGAATTCGGATGACCGACAGACACATGAAGAAATGCTCCAAATTACTGGCAATAAGGGAGATGCAAATCAAGACCACAATGAGATACTATTTCACCCCATTAGCAGTGGCAAAGTTTAACAAGGCAGCAAAGCAATAACTGTTGGAGAGGATGTGGAGAGGTGGGAACTCTCATACACTATTAGTGGGATTGTAAAATGGTATAACTATTCTGGAAGGCAGTTTGGCATTTCCTCAAAAAGTTGAACATAGAAATTCCATATGACTCTGCTATTCCACTGCTTGCAATATACTCCCCCAGGAAATAAGAACTGAGACACAAATGGAGATTTGTACACCAATGTTCATAGCAGCATTATTCTCCATTGCAAGAACATGGAAACAGTCCAAATGTACAACCATAACTGAATGGATTGAGAAAATGTGGTACAGTTACACAAAGAAATCCTGTGCAGCACTCAGGAGCAATGGTTTTGAAAAACACTACATAACTTGGAAGAGGCTAGAGAGCATTGTGCTGTGTGAACTACCTCTGGCTCATAAGGACAAATACTTCATAAGATAGTTACTGTGATAATAGAAAGATAACTAGTAAATATGTATGAGGACCCAAGAGGGGAAGGGGTGGGACCAAAGAGGTGAGGATGGGTAGGGGAAAATCACAACGTTGCACAATTTTATAGT
>NW_006399877.1:6404323-6428056 GCF_000299155.1 Elephantulus edwardii | reverse complement strand
TCCCGCATTACTTTTGTAAGCAAACCAGTATAAATTAAAAATTAAAAAGAAAAAATGTATGTGGTATTAATTATATTGTTCGATAATTTCCATATTCTGTTGGATCACCTTTTTTCTGGGAATGGAAACAAATATGAATCTCTTCTAGTTAGTTACCCAGCTAGCTGTCTTCTAGATTTCTTGGAATAGACTCATCCCTCCATGTCACCCCTTGCAAAGTATTTTATCTAATTAACCTCTTTCTTTGATTGTATACAGCCTAGACTCCTGTTTTGCTATTCTTACTTAACAGAAGAAAGAATCAAAATTTACAGAGTGCTCTTGGAAACATTTTCTTGGTGACCACCTTTTTTTTAATGGACTATAATTTTTTTTGTTAGTTTACAATATTAAGAAGTTTTACTCCAGGAAAAAACCAAACCAAAACAAAACACCTGTTGGGCTTTTATTGCATTGTTTTCTTTTTAAATTTCCTCTTTCCTTGAGTTTTTTAAAATGACTTTTGTCTTTTACTTGAAGAAAAAAAAAAAGATGTTTTATTTCCAAATCTGGTCCATTTTACAATCTAGTTCAGAACCAAGCCTTAAACTGTACAGAGAATTTCCACTGTGATTAAACTATTAAGTGTTTAATTATAAATAGCCTTCAAAAAGATATATTATCCATTACACTGTCAACCGCATCACAGCCCATGGTGAATGCATGTTCTGCATAGCGAAATGTAAAATGATAAACGCTTTAAAATTTTTTCCATTTTATACTGATCTGCTTACAAAATTTGTATACATTGTTTTTCACATGGAATCTTTCCCATTTCCTTTACCCACCCTTCCTTTCATCCATCAAATCATGCGACTCTATTATTAACCACCCCCATCCTCAATCCTCTGCTCCCCCACCCCCTGGATGTTCATACATGTTCTACAATAATGGATTAATAAAGTATTTGCCCTTATGGGACTGAGTTAGTCCACTTAACATAATGCTCTCCCGTCCCTCCCAAGTTAGGTAGTGATATATAAAATCATTGCTCCTGTGTGCTGCGTAGTATTCCATTGTGTGGATGTACCATAATTTCTCAATCCATTCAATTGTGATTGGACATTTGGGCTGTTTCCCTGTTCTTGCGATGGTGAATAACATTGCTATAAACATTGATGTACAAGTCTCCATTTGTGCCTCAGTTCTCATTTTCCTCCTGAGGTATATTGCAAGCAGTAGATTAGCTGCGTCATATGTAATTCTATGTTTGGCTTTCTGAGAATATACCAAACCTTCCAGAGTGGTTTTATAATTTTACAATCCCACCAGCAATGTATAAGAGTTCCTATCTCACCACATCCTTTCCAACATTTATTGCTTGCTGTCCCATTACACTTTACCACTGCTACTGGAGTGAAATGGTATCTCGTTGTGCTTTTGATTTGCATCTCTCTTATTGCCAGTGATTTTCAGTATTTTTTGCATGTGTCTGTTGGCTATCTGAATATCTTCCTCGGTGAAAAGTCTTTCCATATCTTTTGCCCATTCTGTGATTGGGTCATCAGTGTTCTTGTGGAGGTCTTGTAGGATTCTGTAAACTTTTGATATGAGACCCTTGCCTGAGAGGGTATTGCCAAATGTTTTTTCCCAGGCAGTAGGTTTTCTTTTCACTCTGTTGAAAAAAAAATTTTTTATGTGCATGGGGATTTAATCTTTAGAAAGTCCCATTTATCCATTTTTTTCTCTTCAGATTGCACATTTCTGATTGTATTTGGCAGTCTTTTTATATCGTAGACTAGGCCTTCTAAGCTTGGTCCCAGTTTGTCTCTTAGGAACCTTATGGTTTTGGGCTTTACTCCCAGGACTCTGATCCACCTTGAGTTGATTTTTTTTTTTATATGGTGTGAGATGTGGGTCCTATTTCAGGTTTCCCTAGGCAGTGGTCCAGTTTTGGCAGCACCATTTGTTGAAGAGGTTGTCATTTCCCCATTTGATAGGTTTTATTTCCTTGTTGAATATCAGTTGACCATAGATAGAGAGGTCCGTTTCTTGGTTCTCAATTCCATTTTGTACCAGTATCACACTATTTTTATTACTACTGCTGTGTAGTAGGTTTTGAGGTTGAGGAGTGCTATGCCTCCTACTTCATTCTTGTTTTCTCAGAAGTGCTTAGGGAGTAGTCCAGCGATAGCAGTAGCATAGAGTAAGTAACCAGTAAGTTATAACTTATTTCCCAGTCAGAGAACTAGGGAGACTCTAGTAGTACAGTCTATAGGGAGTAGGGATAAAAGCTCAAAGATCATGCTTCTCTGATACTTTGAATCCATCAGCTGTTCCTCATGAGAAATATAAGCCATCTTTCCCCAGGTTTTACAGCCACAGAAAGCAAAGGTAGGATTAGCTATTGTTGGGTCCCGCTCAATGTCAATGAGAGAGAGAGCGAGACCACTCTGGGCTTTAAAGTATTAAAATATCAATAAAGTTTAAAATCAGGAAAAGTGTGAGTCAGGCTTATGTCTTTTTTTTCCTATGCCTATTCAATCTGTATCCAGAAGAAATAATCTGAGAAGCTAGATTATATGAAAAAAATGTGGCAAGTGATTTAAAGTAGACTCATCAACAGCCTACATAATGCAGCTGACACAACCTTGCTTGCAGAAAGTGAAGAAGACTTGAAGCACTTAATGAAGAAGATCAAAGACTATGACCTTCAATATGGACTACCTCTCAACATCAAGAAAACAAAGTATCTCACCACAACACCAGTATGCAACATCATAATAGATGGAGAAAAGATTTGTCTTCAATATTACTTGTATCTACAATCAATACTCATAGTAACAGCAGTAAAGAAATTAAAGGATGTGTTACATTGGGAAAATATATTGTCAGGGATCTCTTAAAAGTCTTCAAGAGCAATGATGTAAGTTTGTAGACTAAGGTTCGCCTGATGAAAGCCATGGTATATTCAATCACTTCCTATGCATCTGAAAGTTGGACAGTGAACAAAGATGACCTAAGAAGAACCAATTGACCAGAAGAGATTCATATTTGTTCCCATTCCCAAGAAAGGTGATCCAATAGAGTGTGGAAATTATGAATACAGTATCATCAATATTTCATGCATGCAAAATACTGCTGAAGATCATTTAAAAATGGCTAAAGCAGTACATAGACAGGGAACTACTAAGAGTTAAGCTGTGTTTAGAAGAGGCCATTGCACTAGGGGTATAATTGCTAATGTCTGATGGACTCTGGCTGAAAGCAAAGAATTCCAAAAGAAGTCTATTGTGCTCGCTTCGGCAGCACATATACAAAAGAAGTCTATTGTCCTTCACTAACTGTGCAAAGGCTCTGACAGTGAGAATCATAACAAACTATGGTTAACATTGAGAAGAATGGGATCTCCAGAACACTTAATTATACTCATATGAAACCAATAACTAGCCCAAGAAGCTTTTGTCTGAACAGAGCAAGGGAACACTGCATGGTTTAAAATGAAGAAAGGTGTGTGACACAATTTTTCTCCATACCTGTGCAATCTACATGCTATGCAAATCATTCAAGAAGCTGGACTCTATGGAAAAAAACGTGGCATCAAAATTGGAAGAAGACTCCTCAACAACCTGCCTTATGTAGATGACACAACCTTGCTTGCAGAAAGTGAAGAGGACTTGAAATGCTTGCTGAATAAAATCAAGGACTACAGCCTTTAATATGGATTATGTCTCAATGTCAAGAAAACAAAAAATTCACACCACTGAACCAATAGACAACATTATAAAAGAAGGAGAAAAGATTGAAATTGTCAACTATTTTGTCTTACTTGAATCTACATTCACCACTCTTTGTTCTAGCAGTCTAATCAGAAGACACACTGCATTGGGGAAAATCTGCCATCAGGGACCTCTCCAACTTACTGAGGAGCAATGATGTCAGTTTGAAGACTAAGGTGTACTTCATTCAGGCCATGCCTTTTCAAGTACTTGCTATGCATCTGAGAGCTGAACAATGAATAAGAAAGACAGAAGAAGAGTAATTGATGCCTTTGAGCTGTGGTGTTGGAGAAGAGTATAGAATATCCCTTGGACTGCCAAAAGAATCAACAGCTATGTCTTAGAGAAAACACAAATGAGTGTTCCTTGGAGGCATGAATGACGAAGCTTTATCTCACATATTTAGGGCATGTTAGGAGAGGCTATTCCTTGGAAAGGGAACATCATGCTGGAAAGGTGAAGGCTTAGAGAAAGAGAGGAAGCCCTCAACGAGATGGATTGTGCGATGACTAGAACAATGGGCTGGAGGGTTTTGGAGATCCTGAAGATAGCTCAGGACAGGACTGCATTCAGATCTCTTGTTCATCAGATGACTATGTAGTCGACTTGAAAGACATAACAAGAAGAGTGAAAAATATTCTGGTATTTTTTGATTGTTTAAGATAAATCATTCAGCATGTGAGATGACAAGCTCATTCTGTTTAGTTTACTTTCTTTCAACCACATAATTTCTGAGGACAAGATGTTCCTCCTCGTTTATCCATCAACTGTCATGGTCCATTGTTTTTTCCAGAAATAGGACCAGAGCCAAGGGCAAAGGTAGTTGACATTAGGCGTTGTGTTAGCCTTATTGGTCACAATTCTGGAGCGCCTTTAAACATTTTGTACCGCCAACTTCTCAGCCATCAGCCAGGTGCTTAAAACTATTGTGCACGCACGGCTCCAAGAACAGGCAAAGGGCAAACAAATACACATTCTCCACGGAGAGCTGCTCCTGGGCCAGGAGGTCTGTTGATATTTCCAAGGCCTTTTCATCTCCACTTGCTTGTTCAGTCTCTCTCTCTATCTCAAAGGAGATTGACTCAAGTGTAATCCAGTGAGGAATAGTGATTCAGGAAGTATTACAGAGTTAAAACCTGGCTGCCAGCAGCCCATCACTGTGACTTCATCCGTCAGCAAAGGGAGGAGAGTTTGTGAGCTGGGAAGCATTCTAGGGGAGAGGGAAAGACACCCCAGAATCAAACACATTCTATATATATTCTATGGGTTGTTGCTGTTATGTGCCATCAAGTCAGCTTTGACTCACAGCAACCCTGTGAACAAACGATCTGAACCTCACCCATCACATCCACCATCTCCAACATACTCAAGTCCATTGTGACACAGTCACTGTGTCAACCCATCTTGTTGAATGTCTTTCTCTCTTCTCTGACCCTCTGCCTTTCCCAGCATCAAGTCTTTTTCCATGGGCTGACGCCTCCTGACAACATGTTCCAAGTATGTGAGAGCAGATTCCACTATCCTTGGCCTCAGCATCCTTGTAGCACTTTCTCTGCGATGGAGGAGTTTGCACTTTTGGAAGTTCACAGATATTTAGTATTCATCTCCAACACAGTTAAAAGAAATCGATTCTTCTTGGGTCAATCTAACCCTAACCCTAACCCTAACCCTTTGTCAAACTTTCAGGTGCATAGGAAGTAATTGAAAATATCATGGCTTATGTGGCATTGAAAGAGATGAGGGAGAGAACTGTTTAAAAGGGATGTATGATTAGGTATTATTGTCATGACAGGAGTCCAGAATGAAGGCTGCATAGTGGAGTGGACTAGGGGGGAGGGATTGTATAATAATGAAAAAATTGTTCTTTTACTTTTCAGAGAGAGGAGGAGTGAACTGGGGGTAGGGGTGGGCAGGGAGAAAAGTGCAACAGTGAATGAATGGAAATACAAAGTTTCTGTAAACTTTCATTAAAATTAATTTAAAATAAGAAAAAAAAAGAAAATATCATGGCTTGTATCAGGTACACCTTAGTCTTTAAACTGGCATCTTTGCTTTTTAGTAATGAAGAGAGATTCTTGACAGTAGATTTCCCCAATGTAACACATTTTTATTTTTTCTTGACTGCTGCCACCGTGGGTCTTGATTGTGAATTGTTGTTGTTGTTATGTGCCGTCGAGTCGCTTGCGACTCATAGTGACCCTATGCACAGCAGCCCTGCTCTGTCCTGTGCCATCTCACGGTCTCCAACACACCTATCCAGATTACTCCAGTCACTGAATCAATCCACCTCACAGAGGGTCTTCCTCTCCTGCTCTGTCCCTCACCCTCCCAAATATGACGTCCTTCACCAAGGATTTGTCCTTCCTTGTAACATGTCCAAAGTATGTCAAAGCTTCAGAATCTTTGCCTCCAAGAAGCAGCCTGGCTTCACCCTCTCCAGGATGAACCTGTTTGTTTTCTTAGCAGTCCGTGGTATATTCAGCACTTTTCTCCAACACCACAGCTCAAAGGCATCAATTCTCCTTCTGTCCTCCGTAGTCATTGTCCAACTCTGTGACACATAGCAAGTGATTGTGGATACAAATAAAATTAACTCAGGGAGCTCTGGTGGCCTATTGGCAAGAAGCTGTGCTGCAGTCCTAATGGTGCGTGGTTCGAATCCACCAGATGCTCTGCTGGAGAAGGAGATGAAATCTCCTCCTGTGCCACTCTGATCTGATTTGACGGTACACAACATGAAAAAAAGAAAAATGAACTCATTGACGCCTTTAATCTTTTCTCCATTTGTCATGATGTTGCCTGATGGTCCATTAGTGAGGATTTTTATTTTCTTGAAGTTGAGATGTAACCCCTAGTAAAGGTTATAGACTTCTTCATTAAGGTTTAAATTTTCTTCGCTTTCTGCAAGCAAGACTTATCTTCTATTTATTGCAGGTTGTTGATGAGTCTTCCTCCAATCATGATGCCCCATTCTTCTTAGTATAGCCCAGTTTCTCAAATCATTTGCTGAGCATACAGATTGAGTAAGCATAGGGAAAAATACAGCCTTGATGGCCAGCTTTTCTGTCTTCAACCATGCTGCATTCCCTTGTTATGTTCAGACAGCAGCTTCTGGGACTATGTATAGGTTTCTCGGGAGCACAATTAAGTGTTCTGGAATTCTCATTCTTAATATTCACCATAATTTGTTATACTCCATACAGTCAAATGCCTTTCTAATATCAACAAAACACAAGTATTCTTTCTAGTATTCTTTGCTTTCTGCCAGGATCCATCTAACAATAGTAATTATATCCCTCATGCCGTGGCTTCTTCTGAATCCACCTTGAATTTCTGGAAGCTCCCTGTTGATGATTTCTTAATAACCTTTATCAAGATTGTACTTATATGTCATTTTAATAATAGTATTCTATAATTTCTACATTCTGGTGGGGTTTTTTTCCCCCAATGTGAACAAATATTAATCTCTTACAGATTCTTTTATTAAGACATAAACAGGACAGTGATAAAATCATTCTGGAATGTGGGAAGCCATCAACATAGTACCAGAGATGCTATACAGAGGCAGAGTAATCAGCCCCAGGCTCTGTTTGGTGGTAGTGAAACCATCACTGCTGCAGGAGGAACTGCAGACTCACCGTGGTCAGGAAGGATGAGCCAGAGTGGAATATGTTCTTTGGGCCCAGAGTCCCTGGGCTAGAAATCTCCCAGACACAGGAGAAGGCTGATGCCAAGACCCACAGAGTTCTCCAACACACCCTGGGCCCCCAGGAAACTGGGCTTTCTTCCTAAACTGTAAACCACCAGAGGGAGGGAAATAAAAAGCTTTCTCTAGACCTGGCACACTGAACCTGGACTTGCAGCTTCCTAAGCTGTGGAGTTCCTGGTATAGGAGCATGAGAGAATGAAGACAGAGGCTTCCAAGTTTCTGCTTCCTCTCTTAGAATCTTGCCCAGCTGCTGGCCCTGTCACAAGCAGACCGGATACCTCTGTGAGACCATGCTCGGCCAGGCACTCTCACTAGCCTGCCGGCGGACGGCGGGTGTGGGAGTCAGCACCGTCACGCTTAGCTGCTAACGGCCCAGCTCAACAGAACCACTCAGGTGACCCATAGACTTGGGAGCTTAATAAACAGTTTTCAGCCACTATGTTTTTAGATGCTTCGGGCTTCTATCCTCCTAAAGTGTGAGATAATAAATCTGTTTGATAAAGCCATCAACTTGTGGAATTATCTCTCATAAAGGCACTAGATCATGAAGACCATGCTCTTTTTAAATTTATTTTATTAATTTTAATGAACGTTTACAGAGATTTTGGATTTCCATTCATTCATTGTTGCATTTTTCTCGCTGCCCACCTCCCCCCCACCCCGTTCACTCTTCTCTTTGAAAAGTAAAATAACAATTCTTTCATTGGGATAGAATCCCCCCTGCCCCCACCCCACCAAGTGCCATCCACTATGCAGCCTTCATTCTGAACTCTTGTCATGACCAATAATACCCAATCATATATCGCTTTTACACTGTTCTCTCCCTCATCTGTTTCAATGCAGTCTACATAATTTATCCAGTTTTTCTCAGTCTAACCCCAACCCTGATATGCTGAGTGAAATATCCCAGTTACAAAAGGACAAATACTGCATAGTGCCACTGTTGTTGTTTTTTATGTTTACAAGAAATTTATTTCAAGAAAAGACACTCAACACCCTTAATTACTATTGTTGTTATGCACCATTGAGTTGACTACAACAGATAGAGACCCTATGAACAGTGGATCTGAAAGCTACCCTATCGTGTGCCATCCTCACCACCTCTGACATCCTTGACCTCACTGTGACAGTCACTACATCAATCCATTTTGTTGACAGTCTTCCTCTCTTCTGCTGACCCTCCAGCTTTCCAAGCATCATGTCCCTTTCAAAGGATTGGCCCCTCTCAAAAACATGCCCCAAGTCTGTGAGATGAAGACACTTCAGCATTCTTGCCTTCAAAGAGCAGCACCCTGGTGGCACTTTCTCCCAGACATATTTATTTGCCCTTTTGATAGTCCATGGGACATTCAGCACTCTTCTCCAAAACCGCAATTCAAAGACGTTGATTCTTCTTCTGTTATCCTTAGTCACTGTCCAACTTTCAGATGCATAGCAAGTAATTGATATAGACCATAACTTGGATCAGGACAACAACAACAAAATAAAGACAATATACACTTTTCTAGTGTTTGTTTTATGCACTGTCAAAGGAAGCACATCTTTTCTAGTGATTGAATAGACAGCTTTCAGTCATTGCCTCCCCCCCCATGATGTACTTTTCCCCCCATTTATTTCTAAAAATTTTTTATATTGGTTTGATACAAAATTCATATACATTGTTTCATTCATGTACAGTGTGTCTCATACATTCCTTCATTCACATTGTATTTCATACTATTGTATGTAACATCTACATTGGAATGTGTTTCTGTACATTTTTTTTTTGTAAAATTAATCACCATTGATGATGCCCTCTATCACCCTATGTTGATGCATAGAAATGATCCCAAAGGCCAATATTTCACGGCTACTGGTCCAGATTCTCCCTCCCAGCTGCAGGTGATAATGTACAAAGTCTTTGACCCACTGTTGGTTTAGGGAAACAATGTCCCTGCTTTCTCTCCTGAATTGAAGGTATTTCTAGTATTTTGCTGTCAGGAACCCTCTTTTTCTTCCTGAAAAGTGTCCAGTCCTTGAGGAAACAATGTTTTCTGAAGACATCGGCCATCTCCTCCCCTCCTCTCCAGCAGCCCTGGCCACATCACCTCCTGCCTTGGGCCTTGTAACTGTGTTCCCAGAGGACTTGGTTTGGGAATCACCACACTCTCCCCACTTCCTTTACCTAGGCAGGTGTACATCCTACATGTGGGCAACAGAAGGTTAATCACATCATGACGTGACATTTCTGTCCCAGGGCCCCTCATGTACTTCTCAAGGTCCTAGGTTGAAGGAGACTCAGGGAGGCAGTTGGCTCTCAGCATTCTAAAGGCCTACACCCTAACGGTGATGATTCTAATGAGTCCTCCACTCCTTCCTTCAGGAGACCAGTTCTTCGCTGGAGGAGCCCAACTGCCTCTCTTCATTGAGAATCAGTCCTGCCTTTGTTTACATTACCATTGATATGTATTTGACAAACAACAAAGCTTTGAACTGCAGGATTGTTTTGTCCTAGCTAGAAAAGGACTCCAAGGAAAGGTCAGTATTTAGGAGCCCTGAGCAGCTTTGTAAGGACTACCAGAAAGGAAAGCCAACAAGGTGCTGACTAGCCTGGGGATGGGTTAGTTAAGATTTAAGGGATTTGGGGGCCGGAGGAGAAAGGATACAGGAGATTTCAATCCTCTGCAGTGATATTTACCTTGAGGTGGTGGTTGTGTACCATTGAGTCAGAAACAACTCATAGATGACCCTCTAGTGGGTTTTCAGAGGTAGGACATCACACAGGAGGAGATTGCCCATCTTCCTCCCAGCGAGCAGCTTGTGAATTTGAACCTTTGGGTTGACAATACAACTCGTTTGCACTAACGCCACCTGAACTCCCAAACTGGGCTTAGTCAACCCTTAAGAAGTGGCGTGAGCAGAAAGAACCTCTTGAAAGACACGCTGAGAGTGACTGGGGTAGATCATTCACTGTCGTTTTTATGGACCATTGTGTAGGAACTGACCCATAGCTGACCCTCCAGCGACTTTTCAGTGTCAGTAAATCATGTGGGAGGAGATTGCCTGTTTTTTCTCCCACACTGATTTTCTCCCCATAGCTGATTAATTTGAACCATGAACCTTTGTGTTGGCAGCTTAATATCTTACTGCCAGACATCCCTGAATCGATCATTCTTTACTAATTTCCAGTGTCCAGAAAGGAAAGAAAATCCTTCTAAACCAAGCTACCATGTAACTGATTACTACAAACAAAGCAGATAAAAACAACACATGTTTAAGATCTCACAGGTTCTCTCTTCAGGAATTCAGGCATGACCCCGCTGGAGGGCTTAGCTCACGTTCTTATGTACTCAGGCTCTGGCCTGGCTGCATTCCTTTCTGGAGCTTGGGGTCTTCTTCCAAGCTTAAGTGGCTGCTGGCAGAATCGAGTTCTGAGTTACAGCACTGGAGCCCTCAACACAGTTCCTTCTTGTAGGACCGAGACCCTCAGCATGCAGAGATCTCCCGGAGTTCCTTGCCACGTGGCTCTCTGCAAAGGCAGTTAACATCAAAGCTGTTCAGAGGCACGCATCAGTCATACTGCAAGTGGGGATCCCAGACTTGGAATTAAACAGTTCAATAAAGCCAGTCGCATGAATTGTGGGGTTTCTCAGAACATATGAAAAAGTAGCCTTGGCAGTGCCATGGGTAACACACCTGAGTGCTAACAAAAGGCGGGTCATTCGAACTGACCAGCTGCTGCAAGAGCTCGAATGCTGACAGTCTTTCCCTGTAAGGGTTTGCACGCTCAGAAGCCTGAGGGAGGGTCCACTTGACTCGGACTCTACTCAACACCAGTAGGAAGTTTAGTGCATGGGAAAATTATGTTGACACTCTACTGTCTACAAAGTGTGCAATAACATTATGGAAAAGTTTGAAACACTCTGAAAATTACAAAAGTGTGACATTTCCAAATGCCTTCAGAAAAATGGTGCTGCTGAAGTTGCATAATGTGGAGTTATCACAAACTTTGGATTTATAAAAGAAGAAATAGCTCCCATATATAACAAAGGCAAGTTCAACAAAGCAAAGCATGCGTGCACTTTGCAAGGCCAACTGGAGAATCCCTCTCTCTAGGCTGTTGAGACAGTCTCATGTTAGGAAATGAGATCGTGAGGCATCTCCTGATAATGTTTACCATTTTGTGCTGTTTAGGATTCTTTGCCAGCACTGTAAATGAAAAGGCATCAATTCTTTAGTCATCCTTATTTACTGTCCAACATTCACTTGTGTATGGGGTGATTAAAAAAATACCATAACTTGATGTTGACGAAGAATGCTAAATTTACTGAACTACAATACCGTCACACCACCACATACTTGGTACCTGAAGTCAGGAGATCAGGAGACTCATCGCACAGTGAAAATGTGTAGTCAGTGACCTCTCCAAATTATCGAGGAGCAATGATGTTAGTTTGATGAGTATAAAGTGTACCTGATTCAGGCCATGATATTTTTAGTCACATGCTATACATCTGAGAACTGGACAGTGACTAAGGATGAGAGAAGCATTAATGCCTTTGGACTGTGGCATTAGAGAAGAGTACTGAAGATCCCATGGGGTGCCAAAAGAAGAAACAGGTATGTCTCAGAGAAGATACATCCAGAATGCTTCTTGGAGGGAAAAATGATGGCGTTACGTCTCACATACTTTGGGCATGTTGCTAAGAGAGTGACCTTGTGTTTGGGAAGGTGGAGGTGGTGAAAGACAAAGATCTTTGACCAGATGGGTTGACACAGTGACTGTGCCAATGAGCTTGAATGTGTCAGAGATTGGGAGAATGGCACAGGATAGGACAGGGTTCAGTTACGTTGTTCATAGGGTCTCTATGAGTTGTACTCATCTTGAAGGCCCCTAACAACAATAACAACAGCAGTAACAACATGCAGTCTTTGGAGAAGGATATCATGCGTGGAAGGATAGAAGGGCAAGTGAGGAAAGCCCTGGATGAGATGGATCGACACAGTGACTGCGGCAATGGGACCAAGCGTGTCAGTGAAGGTGGTTCGGGATAGGGCACGCTCAGAACTGCTCTTCATGGGGTCACTACGAGTCATAGTCCACTCAACGACACACAACAACCAAAAGAACAGCATGATATCTGTCATGATGTCTCAGTAAAAGACATTTCTGTTAGAAACATGCTGAGAAAGGTAGAGGACAAATGAAAGAGAGGAAGACCTTCAATGGGGTGGATCAACTCAGTGACCACAATGGGCTTGAGCACGACAGATTGTTAGGGTGGTGCAGGAGGGGACCAGGTTCAGATATGTCGATCACAGAGTCACTACGAGTTAGAGTCGACTTGGGGGCACCTAATAACAATAACAGCTATAAAACCCCAAGGAGCTCTGGTGGAAGTAGGCAAGTAACCAAAAGGAAGACTGACAGTTCGAATCCATCTGTTGCTTTGCAAGAGAAAGAGCAGGTAAGATCCCCAGCCTCAGAACTCTGAGTGACAATTGACTCATCAGCTGTGGCTGTGTGCTGCTGAGCCACTTGCAACAGTGATATGTTTTGATTTACCAAAAGAACAAATCAACTTGCTCGGAAGAAGTGCAGCCAGCATGTTCCCTAGAAGTGGGGATGTGGAGACTTCAACCCTTTCGTGACACCACTGAGAGTGATCAGTCCCTGGAGGAAGAAGACACCATGGTTGACGCAGTGTCAGTGAACAAGAAGACCTTCAGCAATACGGAATGACTCAGTAGCTACACGTAAGGACTCAAGCACAGCAGTGATTCTGAGCATGGCCAGGACTGGGAAGTGCTTTATTCTGTTATACACTCTAAGCCAGATAGCACCTCACACCTAATTAGAGCGAGTTGTAGGTTCCGCCTCCACTCGGGGAGGGAATGCTACAAGGGCATCAGTCATTGAGGGTCATCTCATGGTGTGTCCACCACATTAATATTTTATAAATCTGGCTTATTCCAAAAGGCCTTGAAGAGGCAATGGCAGAAGTAACAAGAGACTCAAACGAGGGTCCATCAGAAGAAACAGAGGACCTGGACTTGCTTGAACAAGTTGATAGAGGTGAGGAGCCCCTAACTCCTTGACGATAAGTCCTAGTCCAAACCTCAGCTTCTCTAGCTTTGGTGGAGATAGAACTCCTGGTCCAATCATACACGTGAAAATTCTTACCAAAGGGGGAGCTTGAGCCTTCTGTATCAGGGGTTGGAAGAGGACAGGGACATAGAACACCTCTGGCCATGACCATCACCATACTTCACTGGTGGTGTCTGTTTTAGGAACTCTCCAACAAGTCACAAACCTCCTGGACATCTTGGAGAGTGAGTCGGCAAAGACAGACATTGAGTTGGTGGGCCAGGACATGCGGAAGACCCTGGCTTCGGCTATAATCACGGAGAAGGCCAACAGTGAGCCCTCCATGGTGATGAATGTCCTCATCTGCTGCCTGAAGATGCCTGAGGTATGATTACTCGGTTACTGGTCCACTCTGAGCTCAGCCTCACTGGGCCGCCTGTGTGTCTACCCATTACAGAGCAGTTATCATGGTGGGCATAGGGCCAGGTCCTGGGAGATCATGAAGAGTTTAACTCAACAAAAAACCCCAGTTTGCCATCAAGTCCACCCTGACTCATGGAGATTTGTGTGCACGTTAGAATAAAACTATGCTCCATTTCTTTCTTTTAATAATTAACTTGTTATTGTTTTGAAACCTACAGAGCAGAAAATGTACCAGTTTGACAGTTCTCACATGGACAATCTCACAACAGTGATTCCATTCTTCAAATTATACAGCTATTCTCATCCTCCTGTCCTGACTTGTTTTCCACCATTAGCCTACACCCACCGCTGCTATTTTCTACGACTCTTCCCAGTTGTTCTAGTCAATGTAATCCCATGTAAATCTTAAAAAGACATAATGCTCAATACTAGTGAAACCATTTTAAACATTTACTTTAAAGGTTCTTTTCATTAAGGATTAGATGTGACCTCAGGACAACAGAACTGGGCCCTCATCCATCCTTCATGACTCTATTTTTCAAAGGCTGATTTTTAGGAAGTAGATCAAGTCTTTCTTTTCAGACACTTCCGACTAGACTTGACCTGACAAGTAAACGTGTGAACTTTGGTTAATACCTTGCTACTCTTCTTGTTCTTTGAAGGCTATTGACTTAGAATCTCTGCTAGGATTGGAGCCTGGGGATTTTGGAAATTCTGACACACAGAGTTTTGGGACCATTCATCTTGGGACCTGGGAGTTTAGTTACAAAGATGTTGAGCAAGAACCAGCCGATAGGTTGCCATGACAAGACATAGCAGGTGCAGAGACATCATGTGGCAAAGTAGTCATGTTTGGCCATCAGGGCAACTGTTCAGCCAGGGTCTGACCCTGGAAACCACAACCTGAGATCAAGAAGACCTTGTGTGAAAGGGCAGCATGAGGACCAAAGTGACCAGAGGGCTTTTAAAACAGACTTCTCTGCCTTATGCCCAGAGGGTCTGGTTCCTTAAGTCTTTGAATGGACCTGAGAATCACCATTTGAAACTAATTTCCAAGTGATGCTGATGTGGGGTCCTCATTTTAAGAACCTCTGGATTTTAGACTACCCTTTAGAACTGGGGGAGTCTCAACATTATGCAAAAATGGTTAATGTGTTTGGCTGTTCCTCAACAGGAGAGTCGTTGAATTTTACCTAGAGGTGCCTCAGAAGGAAAGCCTATGTGTTTGTTTGCCATCAAGGGATATATGATTAGGTATTATTATCATGACAGGAGTCCAGAATGAAGGCTACATAGTGGAGTGGACTTTGGGGGAGGGATTGTATAACAGTGAAAGAATTTTTCTTTTACTTTTCAAAGAGAAGAGCTAACTGGGGAGGGGGATGGTTGTGCAGGGGGAAAAATGCAACAATGAATGAATGGAAATCCAAAGTCTCTGTAAATTTTCATTAAAATTAATTAATAAAAAAGGAGGAAAAAAAAGAAGGAAAGCCTAATGACATACTTCTGAAAAAGCAGCCACTGTAAAGCATAAAGAACACAGCACTTCCCTGACACAGAGGCTCCAGGAGTTTCCATAAGGATTCTCTGCCCAGAGGTTTAGAAGTTTCTGTTCTTTGTTGTTGACAGACTAAGAATCCCCAAACAAGGCTACTTTCTGGCCACCTTTATCAGAGACCTCAAATTTTCTACTGTGACTTTACTGTCAGGAAGTGACCTTCTTGATTATCCAAAGGGACAAGACATTTCCCCAGAGGGCTTTCTGGGGCATAGTCCATTATGTACAGTTAATGCTTGTGTCTTTACAGGGACTTATCTTGCCTATTTCCATGAGTCATTCTCAAATCATGACCTTTCAGGTCCAGCCTTGGTTACACAATTAATTTGTCCAATCATGTTCAAAATGAGGTCATTTTAATGATAAGTGCTACATAGGTATCAAAATGCAGTAAGAGGCAAGTATTTTCTTATTACAGATGCCTAGTTGTGAGGGCAAAGGGCCGGGTGGACTTCCCTTTAGAGCTTTCAAGATGGTCAATGCCAAGTTTGTGGAGAATTTGTTGACACTCTGGAATTATTGGCTAGATCAGATTGGAAATGGAAGAGAGAACGAAATGGATTTATAGGCCACATTGGTCGGAATAACGGAATGAGTGGGATGGAGAGAGAGAGGGAATTGGAGACGGTGGGGCATTTTCCAAGATGAGGTATACAGAAGGATGAAACAGGAGGGAGCAGGGGCACTTGGAGCTAATGGACTGAGCAGACTCCACTGACCCAGGCTGAGTATCTTTCCATCTCTCACAATGTTTCTCAGATTTCCACTGAGCGCAAGATCAACATTTACAGCATCCTCCAGGAAATCATCCAGCAGGAAGGGGAGCTGGACGAACACTGTGTCCAGAGGCTGGTCACTATTGCCTCCAAAGAGATGAGAGAGATCCAGGAGGTAGTAGAACCCTGAGCTCCATCAGTGGCTTCTGTCCTGCTAGCCCAGGACCCGGGTCACTGAGCTTGGCCAAGGATGTGCCTGTTCAGTGGAGGAGGAGGTGGCATCGTGTAGAGGGCGTCTGTGAAGACCTCCAGCTGATAGCGGTGCCATACGTTCTTCCCCTTTGCTCCTGCAGATGGACGGCAACCTGAAGGCAGAAGTGGCTAGTGACACCTTGGTGGCTCTGTCCGGAAACCACTTCAGTTTGGTCATGTATGAGCTTCAGCATCATCTCAAGCCCCTTGAACTCACCGATGAATTTGTCATTGTCACTCTGGCCAAGCTGGCCAATGGCAATGGTAAGTGTCTCCCTGCAGTCCTCATGCCCTGGTTGCCAGCCCCACCAAACCAGTGAATTAGTGAGTTAGGTTTTGGGCTACTCACTGAAAGGTCGTTAGTTTAAATCAACCTTCAGTAAGATGAGCCCATGTTCTCCAATACAGATTTACAACCTTGTAAACCTGAAGAGGGGCCCCCTCAGGGCGATTCCACTCAGTCACAGTGGTTTTGGTTTTCCTTAAGTCAGACAAGTCCTAAGACTCCTCATGGTCTCTGAAGCTCTCTCCACTTCTGCTTCTCTCTGTCTCTCTCCCACCCTTTCTCTCTTTTCACAACTTCCTTTGTCCTGTTTTGTTTGTTTGTCTTTTTCCCTGGTGTCTTAGTGCACCATGTGGGCTGTTAACCCTAAGGCCAGTGGTTCAATTCAGCCAGGCCTACCTCAGGAGATAAAATGCATAGTCTCCTCACACAAAGATTTACAGCTTTGGAAACCCAGGAGAGGCTTACTATGGGTTGGAATGAACTCAATGTCAGTGGGTTGGATTGACATTATATTCTTGTTTGCCTCTGTCAGCTGTTAAGATTCCCTCACTGTGTGCCTCCCTCTCATTTGTATCTCTCTGTCTCTCTATTGTTTCCTTTATCTGCACCTCTTTGCATGCCCTCTATCCCCTTCTGCCTCCACTTCTCTCTTCACATTCCTTGTACTCATTCCTAATCTCCTCTTCATATCCCCCTTTCAAATCCAGATACAAGTACTAGGGGAAAGCTTTCTTCCTCTGCTTTGTCTATTTGGCCTCTCTGGGAGATCTCTGTGTGCCTTGCTGTTAATTTCCCCTTGAGTCTAAAAGGTTCACAGCACAGAGACCTTGGGTCCAAAGAAGATGTGCTCCATTCTTGGCTCTTCTTTCTTATTAGTTATCAGTTCAGCTCAGCTGTACTTTCTTCTCTCCTTTAATCTCTTGTAAGAGAAAAGGTGTTGCAGGCCACATCTCAGGGAAACTCCCTAAATATTGAATTAGGGTTATGTACAGAGTACGTATGCTTCGTCCTCCCAATCTCCTTACACTGGATCACACCATGGGAGTCATTACTTCATCACACAATTGCCACTTTACATTATTACACAATCGCCAAACCACTGAGAGTTATGGGCAAGCCAAGTTGACAAAGATGACTTAGAGGACAAGTGGAGAACTGGGAGGAAGATGCATAAGCGTGATGTGAGGGACCAGAAAGAATGACCGACCAGCTGTGTCTGGTTCTGCTGAAGAGAGGCTAAAGAAGATGATTGTTGAAGGAGTTCATGGCAGGCTAGGTATGGAGGTTTGGATGAAGTGGGCTGGAGGAAGACAGAGTGAGAAGAAGTGGAGAGAAGAGAAACAGGACAGTAGCTAAGAGGACGTGAAGACTTTGTACCAGTGGGAGTCTAGGTCTGGGTGTGTGCTGACGGCAAAGACCCAGGAAAAGGAACACATCAGTGGTGCTGGAGAGAGCGAGAGAAGGTGAGTGGGACTTCATCAGGAAGGGGTGACCCTGCCACCTTAGGAGAAAGAGTTTGTCCCCATTTCTCTTTCTTCCAAAAACTTCTTTCCTCTCATCTCTACACTGTTGTTGTTGTTGATTGCCATCAAGTCAAGCACAACTCATAGCAGCCCTATGAACAAAAGACCTGAAGCCTTTGTATAACTATCATCATTTCTTCTTTTTCTGCCCTCTTCTACTTGTCTGTTGTTTTCACCCTGAGGCTCCCTTGTTTCTTCATTTGTCCAGAGACTCAGGGATACCCATGGGAGCTGGTCATCTGTGCACGGAGGCAGGGCCTTCTCCACACTCATCCCTCCTTCACTTTCTGTCTTCATCTTCTGGGACGTGGTGTCTCCTGCTCTTCCTGGGACCTTTGGCTGCTTTTCCTGTCCTTCCCTCCCTTTCTTTTCTCTTCCTTCCTCTTTTCATCTTCCTTGTCTAGCTCCATCTTTTGCCTGATCCAAGCATCTGTGACTCCGTCCACAGAAGGATCCCCTCATGCTGGACAGTGGGAGCTGGATGTGTGGGAGCAGGAAGAAAGTGAAGACAGGGGTTTAAGGGGCTCACAGGCTAAAGAGGGGCTGTGGGGTGGCCCCCTATGTCTGCTCTCTGACCCTCTCCGCTTCCCTGCAGTGTTTGAGTTCATGCCTTACATGGGCATCACCTTGGCAACCATATTCACTATGCTGAGACTCGCCAACAAGACCAAGATACGCCAGGCCATCTGTGTGGGTAAGTGCCCAGTCTGGCCCCGGAAGGGAGGGAACTGGAGGAACACAGAACAGCAGGGGCACTGTGACTGTCCACTCAGGCTCACACACTTGTTCCCATCTCTGACCACTTGGCCAGAGTAGAGATGAGTCTATGTCTCTCCCAGGGCAAAGCCAGAGGAGGACTCAGTCCTGGTATTCCTCAGAGCTGGTTTTTCAGGTCGGAGTTCAGAAGACCAGGGAGATGCAGTGGGGAATCACCAAAAAGGGAAGCAGGGAAAATGTCCTTTCTATTAGCTTCATTTAGGCACCAAAAAGTCAGCGGTTCAAACCCACCAGCAACTCCTCTGGAGAAAGATGAAGCAGTCTGCCTCCATAAAGATTTGTGGCCTTAGAAGTCGTAAAGGCCACCCCTGCTTTATCCTTCAGGGGTTTTTTTTTGAGTCAGAATCAATTCAGTTGCAGTGGGTCTCCCATGCTGTTTAGGGGCATCTGGGTTCTCCTGCTCACCAAAAAGTGATCTCCTTGAGTTCACCCAGAGGTGCCTTGGAAGAAAGACCTGGCAATCTGTTTCTGAAAAATCTGCCATTGCAAGCCCTGTGGAGCACAGCTCTACTCTGACACGGGGCCACCGTGCCTCTTGAGAAGATTCCACGGCAACTGGCTCAGTGCTGTTTGCTGAGGTGCCACGGTTCACCTGTGGAGCACAGCTCTACTCTGACACGGGGCCACCGTGCCTCTTGAGAAGATTCCACGGCAACTGGCTCAGTGCTGTTTGCTGAGGTGCCACGGTTCAGTGCTCAGACGTTGTTTTCTGGCACAAGGGCATCCTGGATTCCATTCCCAGACAGTGCACCTCACACATAATCACCACCTGTCTGTCAGGGGGGCTCTGTGTTGCTGTGATGCTGGACAGACAGCAGGTGGTGCAGTGGCTAAAGCCTTGACTCTGAACCTACCCAAAAGGCAGCTAGTTAGAACTCTTGAGCTGCCCTTTGAAAGAAGCATGTGGCTGGCTGCTCCCATAAACATCTGCCGCCTTGGAGCCCACTGGGCAGTCTTCCCAGGCCCTACGGGGTTGCTAGGAGACAGAACAGACTCTATAGACTATTACAGTGAACTTTTGGTGTGATGCTGGGTGGAGCTCTCAGACTGAGACAGATGAGGAAGAAAGACCTGGTGATCTGCTTGTGAAAATCAGCCCATGAAAATCCCATTGATTAGATGACCCCATAGACAAGCTACCACGGGGTTGGCATGGAGTTGGGCAGCTTTGTTTTTCCTGTGTACGGAGTTGGGCGAATTCAGTGGCAGCTGACAGCATCACGCTATTTAGATCTGAATCCCTCATCGAGGGTTTACTGGCTTAGTATGTTGTGGGGTGACACTGGAAAGATCCCTGATACCTGAGGGGAAAAAGAAAAAGACAATAGCAATACAACACAAACCTCAGAAGTTTGCTGCCCTGAGCACCTGGGAAGTTTTCCAGGCCCCACCTTGACCCTGCACCAGGAATTCGAGGCAGGAGGTGCGGAAACCTGTGTGCTTAATCCATGTCCTCAGGGGTTTTTACAGACACACGGAGTCATAGGACAGAAGTGGGGGGAGCGTGGCGGGGTGAGAAGGCACACGGCTGTCCTGTCCCGGGAGAGGTGGCCGGTCAGCATCCATCTGCTTCCTCCCTCGGTGGCCGGCGGCTCCTCTGGGTGGCTCCTCCGGACGGCAGCCATGGAGACCTTCTGTGAGGTGGTGCAGTTCTACCTGAGACACTTGGAGGACAGCGTGTACCCCGTGATGACTGAGGAGCAGTTTGCTGCGAAGCTCTTCCCCATGTACCGCTACTTCATGACCGTGTGGCTGAAGGACAACAACCCCGAGGTAAGATGGGCTGCTCGGGGGCAAGGGGGTTCAGCTCCCCCAGGCCATGGTGCCCCGGGGCTCACAGGGCTGTGCAGAGCCCACTCCAGTCCCAGCAGCCTAAGACAGTAGGGACCTTATCAGTGATAGGGCGAGGATGTGACAGAAAGGAATTTTGTTGGTGCCACGGGCTCAGTAATGTCAAGAAAATGTCTCAGGGCAGCTGTTATGAAAGAGTGTAGCTTAGCTACGTGAGTTCCATGATGTGGGACCAGGTCCTGAGGGTCCTAGGGCATCAGGTAGAGGCCAGGTGCTCTGCCTAGTGGTTTACCTACATGAGTGAGCCCCAGGATGCAAGGCTGGGGTTTTAGGGCCCCTTGTCTAGACCAGTCTGCTAGTCACCTTAGCTATGTGAGCTCCGCAGTGCAGGACCAGGGTTCTAGGACACCTGCTCCAGATCAGGTGCTCTTCCAATCAGCTTGTCCACATCAGCTCTGCAATCAAGCCTACTCAGTCAGCGCCCTTCACAAGTGGGTGAACCGAGACCCAGTGCCTTTGTTTCCAGCAGCTTCAATTACAAACCACCCTGAGGACAAGGCTTTAGACACCGAAGTGTGTCCTGTCACTATTCTGGAGGCCAGGATTGTGCACAGGGGGTGGCTCTTGGGGAAAGACCTGTCCTGTCTCTTCCTGTGTCCGGCAGCCCTCAGCCTTCTCGACGCGTTGATGGAGCCTCACCTGATTGCTCCCCTATTTCGGGCTCTGTCCCTCTTCTCTAAAATATCACTTGAAAGGATGGAGATTAAGAGCCATTCTGCTCCAGGACCAACTTACTTAGTTTAACTGACAGCAAAACAAAAACAAACCAACCTGAGTCCATTGGCACCAAGTCAATTCCAGCCCATAGCGACCCTGTGGCAGAGCGTAAAGCCTCCCCAGAGAGTTCCCAAGACAGTAAATCAGCAGCAGCAGAGAAGCAGCTGGTGGATTCAAACAGCTGACCTTTCACAGCAGCTTTAACCACTGTGCCTTCAGGACTCCTCCTGATAACAAAAGAAAACCCCTGTTTCCAAACATACGCTTCAGCATATTATTATAGGAGATTAGGACTTGAACATATAATTTTATTTATTTTTAAATTTTTTAAATTGCTATTTTAACAAAAGTTTGCAGAAAACTTGGATTTCCATTCATTCATTGTTGCACATTTTCCTCCCTACCCCCCTGCCCAGTTCGCTTTCCTCTTTAAAAAGGGTTTTTCATTGTTGCACAGTTTCCTCCCTCCCCCAACTCCCCGTCCACTTTGCTGTGCACTTCTCATTCTGCATTGTTGTCATGCAAATAATACCTGATTATATATTCCTATGAAACAGTTCTTTCCCTCATATGTTTCAATGCAGTGTTCATTAGTAACCCCCTCTTTTCTCAGACTCCCCCCAACCCTAATGTCAGTCTTGTTTTATAACAGTGGCATTATGTAGTATTTGACCTTTAGTGACTGAGATATTTCACTCAGCATAATGTCCTCATGGTCACCCATTTTGTATAGTATTTTATGAGTTCCTTGTTTTTCAGTGCTGCGTAGTATTCCATTGTGTGAATATACCTTCTCTATCCATTTGTTTGTTCATGGGCATTTGGGTTGTTTCAATCTCTTTGCTATCATGAACAATACAGCGATAAACATGTATCTGTTGGGATGGCAGGAGCATATCATTTTAGGAGATTCCATTCAACCCAAGGGCTGAGCCCTCACCTGCAGTCACTGGGCAGTGAGTGAGTGCTGGACGCCTGCCTCTGAGGCTTCAGGCAGAACTCACCTCTACTTCTGAGCCCCTTTTCTGTAACATGGGTCAGGCAGAGAGCAGCAGTCTGGCTGCGGGTCCCAGGAGGTGACTCTGATGGTCCCATGTCCTGGTAGGTCAAGCTTGGGGTCATCAAGTCCCTGAAGCCCATGCTGAACCTCCTCTTGCCCAACAATGACCTTCGGGAGCAAGTGTATGACTATATCCCCCTCCTGCTGGCCGAGTACCAGAGCAGCGTGGAGGCCCTGTTCATCACTCAGGTGAGAGGGGCCCCCAGAGGACAGGGTCGCTCAAGGGAGCAGGCCATGCAGGTGAACGGGGCTACCCAGGTGAGTGGGGATTAAACAGGAGAGGGCCCATCCAGGTGAGAGGGTCCATCCAGGTGAGAGCCCCCTCCCAAGTGAGCGGGCCCCCCCCAGGTGAGCGGGCTAACCCGGAGGAGAGCCCCCACCCCCCCACCCCCCAGGTATGAGAGGAGCCACCCACGTGAGCGGGTGCCGTCATCCAGGTGAGAGTAAACCATCTGGTTGAGAGGGATGGTCTTCCCGAGCCCCAGGTCCTAGGCTGCCTCCTTCACATTCTGGGCTGAACTTTGGGGCTCTGAGCCACCTCAGTGTGGTCCCAAGTTAGTGTCCTCCACGTATAGTGAGTGTCACAGCTATTTTGGCATCTTGTGGGCAGACCTTGAGGGGCTGTGTGGAACGGACAGGTTCCTGAAGGCCTCGGAGGCCTTGGGGGGTGGAGCTGCTGAAGGGACTAAGCTTACCCATCATGAGAAGATTCTCAGCAACCCTTATCCTCAGAGGAGGCACAGTCCTCGTCTGTTAAAGTAGGGTGTGGAGTGACTTCTTTGATGCAGGTGCCATCTGGGATGTGCCCAGGCAGCAAGAGAGGAAGCTGGGAGCGCTCTTCATGGCCTGCTCCAGCCTCACTGTGCTTAGAACGCAGAGACCAATTCAGATGAAGGTTCAGTTAGTGGGGCCCAGCGTCAGACAGGGCCTTGGGGACGCTGGAACTGCCAGGCCATGTGAGGAGCCAGAACGGGCCCTGGACTCCAGTGACGGAGGGGGGGCCCTGGACTCCAGTGAGGGGGGGCCCTGGACTCCA
>NW_006399877.1:6318930-6403925 GCF_000299155.1 Elephantulus edwardii | reverse complement strand
GGGGTTGCCAGCACTGACCTTTCTGTTGCAGATCCTGAGGCAGATCCTGGAGGTGTCGGTCACCACCCACACACCTATCCCCCACATGCAGCTGCACACGGTCTTCATGGAGCTGCACGTCCAGGTGAGGCTGGCGGCCAGGCAGGCACAGCATTCCCAGGGGGACCCGTGACACCTGTGTGCCCTGTCTGCGACCATATCTACTCTTCCCTATGTGCCTTTCTGCAGGTGTGCCAGCTAAGTGCACCCCCGACACCTCTCTCCTCTCTGTTCAGCTATAATCGCACCCCCTGCCTGCACACCTTCAGCTTCATGAAACCCCCACATCTGCATGTCCTGCCCAGCTGTGACCTTCCCTCCTCCCTGAATGCCCTTCTCTCCCAGGTGTGCTCTGATGCTCCCAGCCAGCAGTACAGTAACCAGAACCTCATAGAGATTGTGCACTGCTTCGTTGCCCTGGGTGAGGCGCCCAGTGGGCTCCTGCCTGCTCGCTGTCTAGGATCTGCTGGGTGCCCTGGGTGTCCCTAGCCTTTCTGTGCTCCCTCCTGGGAGGGAGGCCCTGGGCTGCCTCCTGCTTGGGTTCAGAGGGTTTGAGGGGGATGGGCCTCCTCCCGCAGCCCGTTCCTACCCCAGGGAGCTGATGAAGTTCTTCCTCAACCAAATGGAGATAAACAACGAGGCCAGCCGTGTGGCGACCTTGACCATGATCAGGGCTGTGGTAGGCGCAGAAGGTAAGTATGGTGAGGGAAGAGTGACCAGAGAGTCAGGGGTAGTAGCCCACCCTGTCGGGGGTCCATCATCTCCTGTTTTCTAGGCACTACTTGAACAGGAGCCCTGGTTGCACATTGGTTAACACAGGAGCTCTGGTGGCCTAGTGATAAGGCGTTGTGCTGCCGGCTCAAAAGCATGTGGTTCAAATCCACTAACTGCTCTGGGGGAAATATGAGCAATTTCCTGTCATGCTACTTACAGCCTCTAAAAACTGACAGGAGGGTCAACTATGAGTCAATCCCTTCTGACTCAAAATACATAATAACAACAGTTTGAACACAGTGGCAAGAAGCTGCACTGCAATCCTGAAGGCGTGTGGTTTGTGGTCACTAGCCACTCTATGGGAGAAGGACGGGCAATCTCCTCCTGTGTGATTAATTACCTCTGAAAACCCTCCAGAGGGTCAGCTATGGGTCGGTTTTAGACTCTACGGTGCATAACAGCAACTATATGTAACAACTATGTATATAAACTATATATAACAGCTATATTAGAAATAGACATAGACATAGAAATAGAAATATAGCCTGACACAGAAGAATTTCAGGAAACAACATATGATCAAGAGGCAATGGTGATGAAGGAGGAAGTTCAACTACTCTAAAGAAATTGACAGAAAACAAAGTCCCAGGAATTGATGGAATACCAATTGATATATTTCAACAAACAGAAGGTGCCTTGGACATGCTCACCAAGTTGTGCTAAGAAATCTGGAGGACAACTACCTGGCCAACCGACTGGAAGAGATCCGTATTTATTCCCATTCCAATAAAAGGTGACCCAACAGAGTGTGGAAATCTATCAAACAATATCACTAATATCACACACAAATAAAATCCTGCTGAAGGAAAAAAAAAATACTGGAACAGTTGATCAACAGAGAACTACCAGAAATACAAGCTAGGTATAAAAGAGGCTGTGACACTAGCGACATTATTGCCAATGTCAGATGGATCTTGGTCAAAAGCAAAGAGTACCAGTGTTTCATTGATTATGCAAATGCATTTGACTGTGTGGATCACAAGAAACTGTGGCTAACCTTGAGAAGTATGGTTAATCCCAGAACACTTGATTGTGCTTATGCAAATTTATACTTGGACTAGGAATCAGTCATCAGAAAAGAACCAGGAAACACGTGTGGTTCAAAATCAGGAAAGGACTACGTCAGGGATGTGTCCTGTCTCCATAACCTTTCATTCTGTATGAGGAATAGATCATTCTGGAGGCTGGGCTTTTTGAGGAAGAATGTGGTATCAAGATTGGAGGAAGACTCATCAACAGCCTGCACTTTGTAGATAACCTAGTTTGCTGAAATGGAGGGGGAGCTGTAGCATTTGCTGCAGAGGGTCAAGGATTGTGGTGTTCAATATGGATTGAAGCTCAACATCAAGAAGACAAAGATTCTCACTAGTGGGCTAATCGGCAGCACCATGTAGATGGAGAAGAGCTCGGCATTGTTAACAGTTACAGCTTGCTCGGCTCCACAATCAACAATCTTGGTACCAGCAGTCAGGAAATTAAAAGACAAATTGCGTTGGGCAAGTCTGCTGTCAGGGGCCTCTCCAAAGTGTTAAAAAGCAATGATGTTAGTGCAGAGACTAAGGTGCACCTGACGAAGGCCATGGTCTTTGCAATTATTTGATAAGCATCAGAAAGCTGAACAATGACTAACGATGACAGAAGAAAAATCAGTGCCTGCGAGTTGTGGTGCTGGAGAAGAGCATTGAACATACAATGGACTGCCAAGAAAACAGATCTGTCTTGGAGAGGGTGAAACCAAGCTTCTCCTCGGAGGCAATGATTTTGAAGCTCTGTCTCACATACTTTGGACACATGGCCAGGAAAGACCAGTTCTTGGAGAAGGGCATCAAGCTTGGAAGGGTGGAGGGACAGCGCAGAAGAGGAAGACCTTGGATGTATATAACTGAGATAATAAGTGTAGATGTGTCAGAGTCAGTGAGACTGGCTCAGGATAGGGCACCGTTCAGAGCTATTGTACACAATAGCTATCAGTCACAGACAACTTGATGGCACATAACAGCAACAAGTGTGTGTGTGTGTGTGTGTGTGTAGTTAGTTAGTTAGGGAAAAAAATCCATATTGGAGATATGTTTGGGTATTAGGTGCCATTGGGCCAGTTTCAATTCATATAGACCACTCTATGTACAATAGAAAAAGGAAAAAACCTCTGCTCACTACTGTATCAGCCTTACAATCTTTGTTGTGCTAAAGTCACTTTGTCAATATGTCCTATTGAGGATTTTCCTCTGTTCTCCTAACCCTCTAGTTTTCCAAGCATGGTGTCCTTTCTCACTATCTTTTGGGTAGTAGCCCGGCTCTCAGCCCAATTCTTACAATGTTACACAGTTGAGAAGTGGCAGAGCCTGGCTTTGAACCAGACAACTTGGCACCAAAGTCTGTCTTTTGTGGCTGTGGTATGTAGTTTCCCTGTGGCCTTGAACTAGGTTTCCAGCTGCAGGGAGGCAAAGGAGATCTTAGGCAGAGACTCTTCCTGCAAAGGCAGTTCTGTCTGATCCTCACAAGATGTCATATAAGGTCCAGGTCAAGGAAGTGAGGGAGACGTTAAAACCATCCCACCTGGGCCAGGAGTGAAGGAGGAGGTAAGTGCTGTGAGCAGAGGGACGTGAACGCCTGGCTGGGGGATCCTGAGGGATGTACCCCAGAGCTGATGCACAGTGGGGACACTGGAGCAGGAAGAAAACTGAGGGGGAGGAAATTTAAAAGGGAAGAACTAAAGATTCAGCCTCATAGTCTATGCATTCTACACGTACGAGCCAAAAAGTATAAGCAGTGTAGTAAAATTAGTATAAAAAGAAGGAAAGCTGAGCTCTGGAAGGCTCTCCTTACCTCCTGAGGTCTCTGTGAGACTCCTTCCTGGAAGATGCTGGTGGGCCCTCACCTCCCTCCCAGCCCTGAAGCCGCCAACCTCTCCACGAGTTTTCTCTTTCAGAGCCCAGAGTGAGTATGAGGACCATCTGCCTGGCCATCAGGGTGGTCAAGAATCACCTCTCTGATCCAAGGTCTAAGGTAATTGAGCAGAGATGAGAAGAGGCTGGGGCACTTAGAGGTCACTCTAGGAAGACGCTGAGTTTTAAGGGACATGTCCACTATCAGTTCTTGGCCTTCTGTGCAGTCCTACTCCACAAGAGGGCAGAACTTTCTGTCTCCTCAACCAAACACCAAGCCTTTCTTTTTTTTTTTTTTGACTGAAAGTTTACAGAGATTATTCTATTCAGTCAAGCACACTGATTACAATCCCTATATCTTATTTCCCCTACATTTTCTCTGCAGTTCTTGTTCTGATTCATCTTTCCATCCCCTCCCTTCCTCCCTCTGAGTTTTATTCTTGGACGAATTCTGCCCTTGTAAGCATGTATTGGTCATACCAAGGTCTGAGTACTTCCCTGGTGGTATTGGTCACATCAGTTATCTGTCTAGAGCTGCTCCAAGTCAGAATGGGTGTTAAGTACTGAGCTTGCGGTTCCTGGAGCTCATCCCCTTTCCCCTAGAACCAGCACCTACACCATCGTGTCTCCTCAGGTGAGAATGGCCATCCTTCAAATCATTGGCCAGCTGGCACTCTCTGGCTACCAGGACAAGATCAAAGGCTGGGGTTTGAAGTACGTGTCTGTGCAGCTGACACTGTCCACCTACAAGCTGGTGAGTGGCCCCAACATATATACCACACAGCAGTAACAGTGTGGATGTGGCTTCCACCAACACTGAGGAAAGTTAGCCACATGGTGTACCTGCCTTTGAGCTGACGTGCACATGTGTTCGTGACCTGTGTACATAGACACACATCCAGCTGGTACGTGAAGGTGTGCATAGTCCCAGGGGCAGGAAGATCTAGATCTATGGTTCTCAGAGACCTGGGACCTGAGCAGTGAGAGCCAGGGGAGTGAAGAGGCCACAACTAAAGTCATAGCAAGCCCGGACGACATACACCTGGGGCTCCAGTGTCTGTCTTCCATAAGGGCGCCCCAGTCTTCTTGTAGGCTGAGCATTGGGCATCTAACCAAAATGTTGACAGTTCAGGTCCACCAGCTGCTTCACAGAAGAAAGAGGAGGCATCTGCCTCAGTGAACACTGACTGCCTTTCAAAGTCTTTGAGCAGCTCTATGAGAAGGTTAGGCAGTTTCCTTCCCGCTGGAGGCTCAGCTATGGGTCGGTTCTGACTTGATGGGCCTCAACAACAACAACTTTGACCTGTAGCGTCACCACCAGACAAAAAAAAAATCCAGGGCACAAAGTTCCGCCTGTTTTGCAGACAAATTGCCGAGAAAGCTTTTATGTGAAGGACTTAGAGGAGAAGATGGTCCACAAAGTCACCATGGACACTGTGAAGATCATCACCTCGTCTGTCCGTGGAATGAGTAACGTAAGTGTCCTCCTTTTAGTGCAGGGCACCGTGCCAGCTTTGGAAGAGGCGAGCACGCCCAGCTGTCCTGATTTCGCTTCTCCTGCTCTGACTGCTTGCGGTGTCTTGGAATGCTTCCCCCTTTCAGTTGCCTGAGTGCTCACCCTGTTAGTCCAAGTTCTGTTGCTGGGCCCTCCATCGGTGCCCTTCTCTGCATCCTCAGATACTATGGCACCATCGACTTTGGTATATTATCCATTGACTTCAAGTCTAAAGTGAATTTACGTCTCAAAGCACCTCCAGCCCAGAAAAGTGAGAGTGGTGGAAAGAAAGGACGGGTGGGCAGGGAGAAAAGTGCAACAATGAATGAATGGAAATCCAAAAGCTCTGTAAATTTTCATTAAAATTAATAATAATAATAATAATTTTTTTAATAAACTATTTTAGCAGTTTAACTGCACAAACACTAAATAAAAGCCATGAGGACATACAATGAGAAGATTTGGGGATAATAAGACTCCAAGGAGTTCAGGGCCCACAGATTATAGGAAAGCAAATTGTGTCAGCTTACTGTTGTTAGGCACTGTTGAGTCGACCATGTCGTTTTAAACAAGAGATCAGAGCCTTGTCCTCCCCGTGATCTCAGCCATGCTCAAGCCCATTGTTACAGTTACTCCATCTTTCGAGGGTCTTCCTCTCTTCTGTCGACTGTTCATCTTTCCAAGCCTGACGTGGTTTTGCAGCTGTTGGCCTCTCCTGATAACAGGTCCACAGGATGTGAGGTGGGATTTCACTATCCTTGCCTCCAATGAGCACCCTCGTGGCACCTCCCCCGAGACAGACTTGTGTGTTCTTTTGACAGTCCATGGGATAGTCAGTACTCTTCTCCAACACCACGATTTAGTAAAATACACCCTAGAGATCAAATAGGAAAAACTTTTAAAGATGGCATCAAGAAAAGAACAATAGTCCTTTAAACGAGGTGACTGATCAGGTGTTCCTTGTTCGGGGGCAGCTCAGTTTAATTGCACAAACAGTGAGAATGACAGGAGCTGCAACCCAGTAGGTACCATGTACATAGTCTCATGGACTTATTACAATGACTCTGTGCAGTAGGATCTTGTGCTACCTTGTGTATTAGATGAGGAAGTTAATGCTCAGTGGGATTTGTGAATTTTGTCATGATCTCACAGTTGATAAAGTGGAGCCGGTTTAAAACACTCTTTCCAACTCATCATGCTGGTTCCAGGGGCGGAGGGCCTGAGCTGAAACATTCTAGTCCGAGTGGCTGGAATAAGTCAACTGATGGCACTTGTCAGTCGGAGTAAGGGCCTCATGCTATGGTCTTCAGAGTGGAAGTGAAGAGGGAGGTGGGGAGGGTCAGCTGAGGCTGTTCAGTGGTCATCTGAAGAGGGTCCTGGTGGAGGAGGATGCTGAGGCAAGGGAGAGGACCTGCAGTGAAGGAGACATAGCTCCAAGGTCACAGCTCAAAGGTTACCAGCGATCCCAGACAGGCCATCAGCCTATGGTGGACAGGATCTGGAGTCAGAGGGAGGGCCTTGTGTTAGATATGATGGGGATGGCGGTGACATTAGGGCAGCAGTGCTGGAGAGCTGGGCAGGTTTGCCAGACTCAGCAGAGACCAGCTGAAGCTGTCCCGTGCCACATGAGAGCTGAGGGCACTTAGACGCTCTGCCAACGGCCAGAGTTGACAATGGAGCCAGTTCAGGGCCAGGATAGATCCTGGACAGCGCTGGGAGACCGGAGGTAGACAGGCACTGTGGGTAGAGGTGACCGTGGGAGCACCTTCCCAGCTCATTCTGTGGTCCTGTCCCGCTGCTGCCCAGGAGTTCTGGGTGAGGCTCCTGTGCTACATCATGGAGACGGACTACACAGAGGCCCTGACCGCGATCTGCATCAGTCTGACCAACCTGGCAGAACATCAGCTTCGCAACAAGGACGTGGAGGCAAACATGACCAGCTCCAGCAGGCATGGTGAGCAGCTCCCCAGTCCAGCGGGTCAGGCTCCATTCCTTGGAGTTATTGCCCGCAAGCCCCCCACTCAGGACGTGAGTTCTACCGTGTCCTTGCCCCCTTGCACTTCTCAGGAGGCATAGTTTTTTCTCATGCTCATTCATCCCAGGGCTACGGCATTTGCATCCTTGTGGGGAGGTGAGGTGGGAATGTTCAATCCCTTTTGGTCCAAGATAAGCTCATGGCAGGAGACAGGACATTGTCTTGAAGAGCTTGCTGCCTGCACTTAATGGTGTTTCAAAAACAGAACCTTCTAACCGATTAGTATCATTCTCACTCATCACAGCATGTGTTAAGTATAATGATGTCATTTATGGAAAATTCCCTGGAAATGCTGTTTCTCATTGGAGCGGGCACCATGGTTGTGGTTGGGGAGCTCCTTGCAGGGTGAAGTCCCCATGGACCTCCTGGGCCATGCTCTGAAGGCCACTTCTCCTTCTCCAGTGGACCTGCCCGCCCCACAGAAGCTGCTGGCCCGGCTTCTGGTGAGTGACTCACAGTTGGCAGTGCCCTCGTCCTGACCAAGACCATGCCGGATGGTGCCTCTCCCTTGAACTCCTAATTTCTCAGATTCCCCAGAAGGGGGAGAGCACCAGGATCCAGTGAGGGAGCAGGACACTTGACAGGGCTTTCTGGGTTTCTGTCACTCTTCTCAGGAGCTGTGGCAGAGGCTGTGTTTCTGGACAGCAAGGCACTGGGGTCGATTTGTCCCTGGGCAAAGACCCCAAAGCAACTCTCGGACAATCTAGTGGTCTGCCTCTGACATGGACTCTGTCTTTGACCACATGTCCACACACTTGTCCAGTCCAGGGGGGTTAACACTTGCTCCCCTAAAGGCTCCTATGGGAAGAAGCCCAAAGCACTGCCCATCTGCTGTCCTCTCTGTGACCGCTATGAGGCTGGGTCTCTGCCCTGGGAATCCCTAGCAGTCCATTTGGAAAGCACCATCTGGCTCAGCTCCTCCCCTCCAAAGTGAGGACAGTCAGCCTCCTAATTAAGGAGTGAAGCACCTGGGCAGGGCCCCACTTGCCCCTTTGTATCCCTCTAGGTGCTGATATCATCCCCCTACAAAGGGGAGGACCGTGGGATTGCCATCCTCAACCTCCTGTGGACCCTGAGCCAGAGCATTGCTCCCGCCATGACGGATGTGTGGAAACTGGAAATCCCACTGCTGATCCAGTACCTGAAAGGTGAGACACCCAGGGTGCACCGGAGCAAACTTCCACTCTGGTCAACTTCCCCTCCACACTGAACATCCGCACTGACTCATACCTCCACGCCAGGCCTTCCCTCCATGCCAACCATCTCCTCTGTGCCAACCGTAATCTGCACACAAGTCATCCTTCTCCATGCCAACCATCCCCACCATGTCAGCCTGCTGTCCACCCCACACTAACCAGCCCCTCTGTGTTGGTGATCCTCTCCATGACCACCGTCCCTTCTACACCTACGTAGGTGGTAGACCCCACTAGTCTATATATTGGTCCTGGGATTGGCTGAGCAAGGAGGGAAGGTAGAAAAGGAAATTCTGTGTACGATGAGGAGTGAGGTGGGGATGCCTTCAAATACCAGACTAGGAGGTCAACCCAGAGCAGGGAAGCAGTGAAAGCCGACCATGATGCTTTCCTTGGTGCAGAACACACTGAGTATACTTGGAATAAGAAGACCTGGGAAGACAAACTCATTCAGGTAAGGAGGCAGTGTGGCTGCTGCAGCTGGGATTATGGGGGCAATGGAGCAAGGATGGAAGGACATTTGGTGAGGTTGGGATATAAGAAAGTTGTTGCTATGTACCTGGAAGTTAGGAACCTCTAAGGTGTACACATTCCTTCTGTTGGAGGGAACTGGGGAGAAGGAAGCCTGTGAGATGAGTGCTCAGGAAGGCAGTAGATACCCACAGCCCTCTCTCTGGCCTCAAGAGTGCCAACTCCTCCCCAGACCTGCAGGACAGGTCCCTCCACATATCTGGATCACAGGTGTATATGAATGCTGTATACATATTAGACCAGGAGTCCCTGGGGGGCACAGATGGTGAAGAGCTTGACTAGTGGTTGAAAGGCTGATCTTTCATTCCTTCCCCAGAGACACCTGGGAAGATAGGTGTAGTGATCCACTGCTGAAGGTCACAGCCTTGAAAAGTCTAAAGAACTCCACCCTGCTCACAGGGTCAGCAGAGTTCAGCATGTCTGCATGGGGTACAATTGAGTGTACCATAGACTGTGAAGAAAGTGCAAGCCACCAGTCAAACTCATGCAATATCCCGGGGTCCTTGGTTGCACCCACTCAAGTCTTTGCACTCTCCCTGACCCTTAGTTTCTGAAAAATTCCCTCAAGAAGACCCGGAGGTCCAACTGGAGCCTGCGGCTGAGCAAGGAGCTGAACAACCAGATGGATGACTTCAGCAGCCCCTCCCCAGAGAAGGTGTGTCTCAGAGAGCAGGGGCGGGGCAAGAGAGGACCCTGGGAAAGGTGGAGTGGAGCGGGTGGTGCTGTGTGACTGTCAAAGGTCCTGGAAGACAGGTGAGTGGATGACTGTTGTTGTTACGCGTCATTGAGTCAACTGTGACTCATAGTGACCCTATGTACAACAGCTCTGAAGCCTGGCCTGGCCTGAATCAGTATTACCTGCTAATAATTTTGTACAGGCAGACCTCAGAAAGACTGAAGGTTTTGTTTTAGGTCACCACAAGAAAGTGAAGATCCCATGATAAGCTAGGTTGCGTGGAATGTTTGGTATCTCAGTGGACGTGAAAGTCATGTTTACTCTGTGCTGTGGTGCAGTAAAGGAATCCTGTGGTGTGATGCAGTGAATGAACCCTGTGTTGTGGGGCAGGATGGAATCCTGGGGTGTGATGCAGTGACGGCATCCTGTGATGTGATGTAGGAAGGATCCTGGGGTGTGATGCAGGATGGAATCGTGGGGTGTGATGCAGGGAAGAAATCTTGCGCTGTGTCGCAGAACATATCAGGTTGCTGATGGAAAGGTTGCCGTTGTGTGTGCCGTGAAGTTGGAATGGACCCAGAGCTGACCCTACAGCGGGCTTTCAGAGGCAGTTAATTGCACAGGAGGAGAGTTCCCATCCTTTTCCCGTTGAGCAGCTGGTGGATCCGAACTGCGTGTCTTTGGGATAGCATAACAGCTTCTTAGCACTAAAAGCCTTGTCCCCAGAGGAAGATCTCCACCCAGAAAGATTTACAGCCTCAGAGACCTGATGGAGTGTCACGTGAGCCTGAAATGCCTGGGTGGCAGTGGATTTAGTTTTGTGGCCTGCAAAGTGTGCCTGAGCACAAGGTAAAAATGTGAAATGTTGTGAGAATGATCAAAATGGGGTGCAGAGACAGGAAGTGAGCACAGGCTTTTGCAAAGGTGTGCCTTCTAATCTGTGACATTTATGGAGAGGCCCAGGTTATGGCTTCAAGGTTTTCAGTCTAGGTCTTGTCACTTCCTGGTTGCATAACCTCCTTAGGCCTAGATTTTCTCATCTGTAAATACAGTAGTGTGAGTGCTAGTGGTCTTGAGGATAGGAAGGTAAGCTTTCAGCCCAAAGGCATGGTTCAGATCTATGAGCTGCTCTGCGTGAGAAAGATGGGCTATCTCCTCCCGTGCAAATTACAACCTCTGAAAACCCCTCGTGAGAGAACTGTTTAAAAGCAATATATGATTAGGTATTATTATCATGACAGGAGTCCAGAATGAAGGCTGCATAGTGGAGTGGACTTGGGGGGAAGGATTGTATAACAATCAAATAATTTTTCTTTTATTTTTCAAAGAGAAGAGTGAATGGGGGGGAGGGGTGGACAGGGAGAAAAATTCAGTCATGAATGAATGGAGAGAAAAAAACGGAGTATAAATAAATTCATTTTAAAAAAATTGAAAAAACCCCTTGAAGGGTCAGCTATGAGTCAGTTCTGACTCAGGGCAATTAATGAGTGAGTGAAAAACAGTAAGAGTATTTATTTTATTAACAGAGTATTTATTTTATTAACTTTAAGATATATAGAGTCTTACTTACATACTTACTGTTGCTCATTTTTGGTGGGGACATCAAACATTTCTTCCCAATGTTTTTAAAAAGGGAGAGAAATTACCTAAAAGAAAATGTGAAAAGAAATTCTAAGAGCTTAAAAGTATACTAAAAATATGAAAAAGTGAAATACCTAATAATGGAAGAAATACACTAATAATAACTAATAATGAAAGAAATGAAAAATCCACCTCTCCTTTGTGGTATTCTATCATAGGAGTGTCTGGGGACATAGACTGGGGTATTGGTGAAACTGTAAATTTGTTCTGCTTTGGTACAGTGGTTAAGTATTGGCTCCTAATTGAAAAGGTCAGAGGTTCAAACCTGGTAGCAGCTCTGTGGAAGAAAGACCCTTCCAGATGAAGACTGTCCCGGAAGAAAGGCCTGAAGGTGTAGTCAATGAAGATCATTAGTCCCCATGGCCCACCGTGCCTGAGAGTCCCCACAGCAAGTCACCTTTGATGGCAGCAACAGAGATACAATTCAAATGTTCCTCACACATGGTCTGACCATGTAAGAATAATGTGAATGTTTGCTCTGAAGCACATACAGCAAATAAAGCTACCTATGTGCTTCTTTTAAACCCGGAGGAACAAGCAGCGTGCTCGTGTGAAGTGGCCCTGCGGGCAGGCACTGGGCCTGAGTCCCCCTCTCCTTGTGCCCCGCAGGCCTTCCTGTACCGGGCTCTGGGCTGCTCCCTGGCCATGGGTCTCGAGGCTGACAAGGTGGAGGTGCTGCTGCTGGAGTTGCTCTACAAAACGGACTACAGCAACACTTTCGAACGGGAGGTGCGGGGCATCCACGGGGCGGAGGCTGTGCCTGAGCCTGCAAGAGAGACAGACAGACAGACAAAGATAGAGGCAGACAGAGGGAGATAAAGATGGACGTGCAGAGGGAAACAGAGACAGAGAAGGACAGAGAGAGAAGTAAAAAGAGAGAGGACAGAGAGACAGACAGACAGAGATAGAGGCAGACAGAAGGAGATAAAAATGGACACACAGAGGGAAACAGAGACATTGACGGACAGTTGTGTTGTTGTTAAGTGCCGTCGAGTCACGGGCAACTCATAGCGACCCTATGAACAGAAGTCCTGGATACTTCCTGTATAACTGCATCATTTCTCCAGGTTCATAGGGTTTCCAGAGGCAAGCTACTGTGGAAGTGGATGCCACTCCTGCTTCCAAGCTTGTCGATGGACACTGAGAGAGATAAAAAAAGAAGACAGATAGACAGACAGAAGACAGAGAAAGGCAGAGACAGAGAGAGAGGATGGAGAGAGAATCAGAGAAAGAGGAAGAAAGGGGGTGGAGAGAGAGAGACATGGAAAGAGAGAGACATGGAAAGAGAGAGAGAGAAAGAAAGATAAACAGAGACAGAGAGATAGGAAGAGACAGATCAGAGAGGGATGGAGGGTGCCCCTGCCCCCAGCCTCACCCTGCTGGACCTGTCCTATAGGGCATCTCCCTCTCCTTTGGCATGTGTGCCAGGGGCCAGGTGAAGACGGTGCTGGCTGTGCTCCAGGAGTTCGAGGACAAGATCCAGGAGTCGGAGCTGTCCTGGCAGATTGGTGCTTGGCGGGTGAGCCCCCTGCCTGCCCACTCAAGTCTCCGGGGCCCTCTTGGTGCAAGGGGCCTGACTACAGTTGACCTTGTTTCTGCTCGCATCTGTAACAGAAGTGCCAGTGGGTGGCTTTAGAGGACACATGGTAAGAGGGCTGGCCCAGTAGCCTGCCACATGGAGGTGAGGAGCAGACACCAGTATCAGCACACTCCCAGCTACAGGTGGTCCTGGCATCTGTGTGGGCAGCCCTGGGTGGTGCACATGGTTAAAATCCTAGGCTGCTAATGGCAATGCTGGCTGTTACGTCTACCAAGATGGGCCTTGGAAGAAAGGTCCAGTGAGCTAGCTATTCCTGAAGAACCAGCTACTGAGACCCACCACCACAGTCACACTGCGACATGTATGATGTCACCACAAAGGGGGCTAACTCTATGGCTACTGGGGCCAGGCTATAGGTTGCTGTTGCTCCCCACTGACCCCCAGAACCTGGGTTGATCAGTGCTCAGCAAAGCCATGCCAAGTGAATGAGTGGCTGAGTGAATGAGTGGATGGGTGCTTCGGGCAGCCAGCAGGCACTGGAGGTGTTCTGCCCATGAAATGCCCCTCAAAGGAATATTCACGCATGCAAATATAAGAACATTTTATTCTGCAGAATAATTTTCCACATGTGAAGGAAGACTCTTTCCCTCAGTAGGAAGGTGGTGAGGGGAAAAGCCCCGTGTCTCCCCGTGCAATTGTTTTTAAGGCCTTCACAGGTGCTTCTGTCTGGGGCAGGGTAATTGGGAACATGGTTGGTGGGCAGGGAAATCAGTCACATGGGTTGGCTTCTTATTGGCGGGCTATTTTGCCCACCTCTGCCCTCTCCATGTCATGTACACTGCTTTCCAGAGTGACATAACTTCGGTTAATTGGTTACTTTTAATCTGCTAAGACTTGCCCTATGAGACTTCCTGGCGCCTTTGGGTTTATTCTGCTTTTACTGCCTGCTTCTAAAACTAAGAATTTTTATGGCCCGCTTCTGCTTCTGGGATTAATGGGGTTTATGCTGTCCCCTCAGGGTCACCTTTAGGCCCCTCTGTGACCCTGTGGGTCCTTCGTGTGTGGCCGAGGTGCCATGGCTCCCTCCCAGTGACTCCTCCTCCACAGAAGGACCACCCTTGGAGGCGGGAGACCATGAAGAGTGCCCTAATGGACATGTACAGCTTCGTGGCCTCCTACTGCCACCCCCAGATGCTCCTCACCCACGTGAACAATCCCATCACCACCAAGATCATCCACCACTACACCAGTAGCTGCCAGGTACCCAGGCCCTCAGGCCCTCCAGTGCACAGGGGTAGCAACTGTGAGCTGTCACAGTCGCTGTCGGAGCTCCCCCATCCCACCAACAGACACTCAGGGGGTCTCACATGACAAACAGCATTCAGGAGGCCCCTTTATTGCCCAAGCTGGGCTGGTCTCAGGGGTTGTAGAGAGAAGCAGAGTGCAGTGGGCTTTCCCTGGTGCTGGATGGGGTCAGTGACAGGATAAGCCTCTCATTTCTCACATCCCTCCCTCACACTTGGTCCTGCTCACCAGCCACAAGACCTGGGGCTGACTTCAAAGGGACACAGAGGTCTGGCTGCCTTGTTAGAATGGCAGGGAGAGGACACAGCCCAAAGGAGGAGTTATTTTATCTCTAATGATGAGTGGCCTCTCTGAGAACTAGTGGGGCTGCCTCCAGGTTCCCGTCCTCTGTCCCTGGAGAGGCATGACACCCTGAATGGAATTGGTCATTGGGACAGTGTGCTACCTTCTCCAGCCTCTGTCCCTGGAGGGTGCTTCATCTGACACCAGTCCTGGGAAGGTATGAGCCAGCCTGGCTCTGTCTCTATGGAGGCATGGTGTTGCAGCCATTCCCATCTCCATGGAAACAAGATCCTCCACCCAGCCACCATCTCCATGGAAACAAGATTCCCTGCCCAGCCCCCACCTCCATAGAAACAAAGCACCCTGTTCAGCCCTGGTCTGACTCAATGCATTGGACAAAGGCTCGGTGGGTGGGGAATGACCCCTGGGGCTGTAGTCTCTCAGATCCTGCAACATTGATTCCCTATCCTGGAGCAGAGGAGTGTCAGCCCTCCACAAAGACAGGGACCTGAGTGGGGACACTGGGCTGGTTCAGGGTGACCTTACTCACCAAAGTTCTCTTCTCTCTGTTCCCACTTGCTGGGTAAACACAGGACATCTCCCTCAAACTGGCCTTTATGAGGAGTATCATGCAGGTCGCAAGTGCTATAAAAAGTGTGGAGTCCTTGGAAGACTTTGAGTTTGCCCCGAAGGCCACTGTGACTGGCATTATAATGGTGAGCAGTCGACTAACCCTGTGGACGGCTTCTCCCAGCCTGAGGCTTGATGGGACTAGGCTCTCCAGTCTGTGTTGACCTGACTGAGGAGATCTGAGTGCAGCTTTGATGGCTGATAGGAGGTCCCATGGCCAGGAAATGAATGGTCAGAAGCCAGGGCTGAAGACCTTGGCTCTCGTGGGGTCCTGGAATGATCAAGGTGGCTGCTTAGTGGCAGGTACTCAAAAGCACCCAGGGTCTACCCAGCCAGGGCTGGTGTTTCTCCACTGGGGGTTGGGGGGAAACATAGAGAGCACTATCTACTGGAAGGCAGACGCAGAACTATATTTGCACAGAAGTTGGATAATGTCTAGGAAAACATCATCCTTCCAAAGGCAAACATTGGTGACAAGTATTCTTGAGGTTACAGAGCTCCTTGAGCACAGACCCCTGCCACCACCACCTCCACACACAATCATTGTCAATGTCCAGGCTGAGAGTGGACACAGTTCCCACGGGATGTGAAATGTGAGAGGATCAGGTCTGGGGCACTGGAAGGGCAAGTGGTATCTAGTGTGAAGACAAAAGGCATCTAAGTCTATCTGCTTTTTTCATGTTTAAAAATCTTTTTATTGTGTTTTAAATGGAAGCTTATAAGACAAGTTGTTGTTTTGTTCAACAATTCCTACATATTGTGTTCTGTGAAAGGGATTGTAATCCTCACAGTGTAACAGCAACCTTCCCACTTCCTCCCTGTGGTTCTTATTTCCATTCAGCCTTCTTTTCTATCCCTTTCTGACTCTGAGTTTCATACCTGGGAAAATGTGGCCCTTTTGGTCTAATATGGCTGATTGTTTTATGGCAAGTGTAACTCCCTGGTGTTATTGACCAGTGTAAGTTGTTCTTATGTGCCATTGAATTATCTATCTGACTCATAGAAACCCCAGGTACAGTAGAACGAAACCCTGCTTGTCCTGCCCTATCCTCACAGTCTCTGCTGCGCTTAAGGCTATTTCTGCAATCACTGTGTCAATCCATCTCCTTGAGGGTTTACTCTCCTTTGATGAACCTCTACTTTTCTAGGCATGATGTCCTTCTCTGGAGACTGGCCCCTCCTGATTGTGTGCCCGGAGCAGGTGAAATGACATCTCACCATCTTTGCTTCTAAGGGACATTCTAGCTGCACTTATCCCAGACAGATGTGTTGATTCTTTTGACAGTCTATGGAATATGCAATATATTTTGCCAACACTATATTTCAAAGGCATCAGTTCTTCTTGGGTCTTTCATATTCCTTGCTCAACTTTCATATGCATATTTTAGAAGTATCAAGGGCCATGTGGTGTCAGCCATGTCTGACTTTTACCAACTCCATGAAGGGGAACTGTCCCTGTCAACAACATCAATAGCATCAAGCCAATTCTCACAAGATAGGTATGTCCCCCATGCTCCCGCACCTCTTTCTATTCATCTCAACACCAATCTTACTACTCTGCTGGGTCAGAAATCTGTTGCAGTAGCTCACAGACCCACAGAACCCTACTAGAGAAGTTGAGAGGTTATCACTCAGTCAGGACAGATTCCAAAATGTGCATGTAAGTGCGTCAGCCTCAAGTCTCATGGCTTTAAGTCAGTGATAAAATCTCTCAGCCCTGCCAGTTATGGCTTTCTCTCTAGTCCTTTAACAAACTCAGGTAAAGCCTCTTAGCCCTGGTTCCTCCATGGGGTAGCATCCTAAGGTCAGCTCATTTTTAATATGGGTCCCTGGTCCTCTGCTTTGGCCACAGCTGCTGCTGCTATAGGTCTAGCTGGTGCAAGAATCACTGGCCCTAAAGGGCGTGCACTGCATTCTCTGCTGCTTCTTCACTGGTGGTGAGACTCTCAAATTCTGCTGCTGAACCTTTTCATTTTAGTGGTGAGACTAGCCGGTTCCCTGTGGATAGGCTAACATGCCCTATTTGCATAGTCCCACCCATCCACCTGAGAGAGTTAGCCAAGGGCTGTGGAAGACATTTTGAACAATAAACCCTTAACACCACACATAGGAAAAGACTGAAAATATTATCTTAATCTTTAAAGTGACATCCTTATAGATCTGTCTACTGTGTGCCCGAGGAGGACCTGAGGCATTTGCTGCAGAAGGTCAGGAACTGACACCTTCAATATGAATGGAAGCTCAATACCAAGAAAACAAGAATTCTCACCACTGGCTGATTGGTGGCAGCATCATGACAGACGGTGAAGAGACTGAGATTGTTAACAGTTTCAGTTTGCTTGGCTCCACAATCAACACTCTTTGGTACCAGTAGCCAGGAAATAAAAGATTAATTGTATTGGGAAAATCTGCTGTCAGGGACCTCTCTAGAGTACTGAAGAGCAAAGATGTCAGTCTAGAGACTAAGGTGTGCCTGATCCGGGCCATGGTCTTCACAATTACTTGCTATGCATCAGAAAGCTAGAAGATGACTAGGAATGATAGAAGGAGAATTGATACCTTTGAGCTGTGGTGCTGGAGAAGATTATTGAATATACCATGGACTGCTACGAGAACAAACAGGTCTGTCCTGGACACGGTGAAACCAGGCTGCTCCTTGGAAGCAAGGATTCGGAAACTCCATCTGGAATACTTTAGACGTGTTGCTAGGAGGGACCAGTCATTGGAGAGGGACATCGTGCTTGGAAGGGTGGAGGGACAGTGCAAGAGAAGAAGACCCTGGATGAGATAAATTGACTCAGTGAGAGTAATGGGGGCCCGTGTGTCAGAGACAATGAGTTTGACTCAAGACTGAGCAGGGTTCAGAGCTTTTGTACAGAGGGTTGCTATGAGTTGCAAGTGACTCGCCGGCAAATAACATTAACTGCGCAGCTGGACCTTGAGTCACAGCGCAAGTTCAGTTCCAGACCTGAAGGGTGATTAAGGGCCATCATCTCAAGCAATTCCACCAGTCAGGCTGGTTGTTTTGTAGTTTTGAGTTTTGTTGAAGCTCAAACTTGACATCAAATTTGATGCCTTTTGAAGATGCCTGTAGAAAGGGCACCAGAAACTGGGATGCACAGCACCTTACAGAACGCCAGGATCTCCCCACACTCATCTCATCACTGACATGCTCACTGTCGGCCAGAGCCCATCTCTTGCCAGGCTCTCTGGATGGCCAGCAGCTCATGCTCTGCTTGTGTCTGGCAGGCAGTCATCAAAGCTGAGCCAGCCCAAAGCCTGGCTTCCCCTGTGCGGATCAAGGCCTTGGAAGCCCTCATCCACCTCAGGTGAGTCTGGCTCTGCCCAGGGCTTCCTGGGTAGGGGTCAAGGTGAGACCCTCCCCTGTGCTTCCCAGAGCCTGCACCTCCTTGACCCTCCCCAACTTGGGCTGTAAGCCCACCTCACCCCTTGGGGAACTGCTCCAGGCAAGAAGATGGGAGCCTGTTTCCACCCACCTCTCACAAATCATTCTTTATAAAATTTCATGCTACCAAGTGATACAGTGTGGGAACTAGTTGATGTGGAGGAGAGGCAGTGGCCCTCAAATGACTGTCTATAAAATCTTCAATGCAGGAGTTCATTAGAATGCACTATATTTATAAAAAATGTCCCTATAGTTACAACAACAAAACTATTTTCTCCTAAGCCCAGCTTACATGTATCAATAGATCTACAGGATAAAGGATGAGTTAATGGTAAGGAATTGGGCTGCCAACCCAACGACATGTGGTTCAAATCCACCAGCTGCGCTGTAGGAGAAAGATGAGCCGTCTTCTCCCATGTGATTTACTGTCTTTGAAAACTCACTGGAGAGTCAGCTATGAGTTAGTTCCAACTCAACAGTAAACAACAACAACAACCTAGTTACAACAACCAAAACATGCTCTCCTTGGGAAAGACCAGGAGGTCATCTTCTGCAGAGTTTAAACCAAACTCACCACCTCCGAGTAGATTCCAGCTCGTGGTGACCACCCCCCACCAGGCTTCCAACACTCTTGATCTTTATGGAAGGAGACTGTCCGACTGCCCATCTCTCTCTGGAAAAGCAGCTGGTGGATTTGACTTGCTGGACTTTCTGGGACACTGCCTAGGAAACCCTTTGGGGCCATTCTACTCTGTCACTTGGTCTCTATGAGTTGGGGTCGGATTGACAGGGGCCCCTGACGGTGCAGTGGGGTAAGCCCTGGATGGCTCATTGAGATGCTGAAGGAGAAAGGCAAGGCAGTCTGCTCCCGTAAATCTTCCCAGCCCCTGAGGCCCTGTGGTGCTGTTCTACTCTGGCCTACAGAGGGTTGCTGTGAGGCAGAATCCAGGTGCCAGCCTTGTCTGGTTTTGTGTAATAAGAATAAGACCAGGTTTGAAAATGTTCCCCAGCAGAGATTAGCAGGCTCACTGCGGGCCAGCAGGGGCACTGGCTTCAGGCTGGAGCTGAGAGAAATATTCGCCAGTCTTGGATGGAGACCTCACCAGCTTGTATCTACAGCCAGGGGCCTTGCTGTTGACTGGGCAGAACCAGAGCTTCCCACCCAGTATGCAGACATCCCAAATCCCTGGCCAGAGGGACTGGTCCCTCCCTGCCCCGTGTGACCTGCCTCCATGCCCGAACTGGATAGTTGGACATTAGGGACTTGGGTCTCCACTGGGCAGCCTTCATCACCGCCTTCCTCCCCAGCAAACTGAAGCCGCTCTACTCCGTGGAAGAAACCAACGAGCTGATGGGCATCGGTGTGCATGCCGTCATTTCCCTGACACCCCCCAGACAGGACGATGATTCCATCGTGGTAAGTCCCCGCAGGCCGTCCCACGTTCAGGGTTGTGACCTGGGAGGGCACAGACAGACCACACTGAGAATCCGTCTTTCTGAACCATCAGGGGTTGGAAACAGTGAAACATGTGGTATAAATGTAAGGTCGTACCAGGAGCCCTATAGTCACAAGGGCTGAGGGCTCATCCTCACAGGGTCACAGTCAGTGGTTCAAAGCCACCAGCAGCTCCGTGTGCAGAGATCTGTTCCCACACAGCCCAGCCGCAGAGACCTCAGGGGACGTTTCTAAATATCACATGAAGTTGCTGTGAAGCAGAATCAACTCAACTGCCCCCAGCAACAACATAGTACTTCTTGATGGGTCCTGGTGGTGCAGGGTCTAAGCACTTGCCTGGTAAGTGGAAGGTTGGTGGCTCCCCGGGAGAGAAACACTGATCATCTGCTTCCGTAGATAGAGATCACAGCCCAAGAAACCATCAGGGGCAGTTTTACCCTGTCTGGTGGGCCCAGCATGAGTTACAATTGATTCGGTGACCCCTCACATCAACAAGGGTGCCTGCCTGCTATAACAAGCTAACCCTGAAATCTCAGTGGGTTAACAGAATGCAATTATTTCTCTCAACTCCAGTCCAGTGGACAGTGTGGATAGAGGTAGAGCTGCCTTCCCTCGGCAGCAGAGGTTTCACTCTCGTCACGGCTGGTGCTGGTGTCCAACCCAGAGCTGGGGGAAGACACAGCCCGAAGATGCTGTGCTGGTGGTGCTAGGTGGCACCCAGTCTGCTCAGAGTGGCCCTATGAAGGCTCCAGAGAGTGTAGGAACCATTTACCTTCTTTCCATTGGCCAGGACAAGGCCACGTGGTCCTCAGATGCCGAGGGTTCTGGGAAACGTAGTGCCTGGCTAGATAACTATTTCCCAGCTACACTGTGGAAGAGGACACAATTAGGAGTTGTGCTGCCAAGCCAGAAGCACAGGGTTCAAATCCACCGGCTGCTTTATGGGACAAAGATGAACACTATCCTCTCGTGTCATTTACAGCCTCTGAAAACCTGCTGGAGGGTCAGCTATATGTCAGTTCTTACTGGCCAGTGTACAACAACAACAACTAGCCATCACTGTGCTGGCACTGGACGGAGTCAGGAGGACTGGCCTCCAGTTCACGTTCTTCCTTTGTAAAATCGTTCTTCCTGAAAGGTGGTCTTGTCCCTCACATGAGAAATGCAGGATTGGCGAGCTTGTCAGGGCACACCTCAGAGACCCTGCAGGTTTGGTTTCAGACCATCACCACAACAAAGCCAATTAGCACAACATACTTGACTGTTTGGGTTTTTCTGGGTATATAAAAGTTATGCCAACACTATAGACTGCAGAATATTAAGCGCCCTGCTGGGGTAGACCAGAAGGTGTTGTTGCCCTGCTAATCCAAAGGTTGCTTGTTTCCAGCAGTTCGAATCCGCCTGTGGCTTCTTGAGGAATAGATAGCCAGTTCCTTCCCCTTATGATTTAGCTTCAGAATCCTGGCAGAGGGTCAGACACTACAGAGCAGAACTGAGCCGATGGCAGTGAGCTGGAATATATTGTTAGTAGTGCTGTGGGTAAGGCGTTCGGCTGTTAACTGGCGAGTGGAACCCACTGGTCACGCCATGGGAGAAAGAGAAAGTGGACCGTCTACTTCTGTAAACATTTACAGCCTCGGAAACTCTGTAGGGCTGTCTAGACTCAGGGCTTCTACGAGTCAGAATTTTCTTCTTAAGTGCTGCAGTTTTATTTGATTTTTTGGTAGCTGACTAAGCAATGTTATTGTTATGTGTCCAGTGAATTGGAATTGACTCATAGCTGACCTTGTAGTGGGTTTTCAGAGGCTGTAAATCGCACAAGAGGAAAGTGCCCACCTTTCTTCTGTGGAGTGACTGGTGGATTCGAACCGCTTTAACTTTGGATTGGCAGCACCACTCCAAACCACTAGGCCACCAGCACGCCCAGGTCTGCAATAACATTAGGAAAACACCTGAAATCACTGGGGTGACACAGACCTGAGGCGAGTATGTGCTGCTGGCAAAGTGCCGTTGATACACCTGCTCAAGGCAAGGTGAACCCCAATCTGCAATTTGTGAGAAACACTGTACCCGTGACTGCTGGTCAGGGGACATGCACTAAAACGAGCTCTGCCTGTCAGCTCCCAGTTCCCTGAGGAAGTCGGTGGATGGCCAGCCGACAGACCCTGTCGCCCCTGAGTCTGGGCTGGGCTGTGGTCCAGCTGGCCAGCCTCTTCCTCTCTTGGCTGTAGATGCTGCATGCCGATGCCATGAGGACCTTGTCCCAGCTGATGGAGGCCCTCATGCAGCGACAGATGGACCCCAAGGGCCTACAGGAGATGGTACAGGTGAGTTGTCCCACTCGGCGCCAGGACTTCTATGCCACCCCCGTCCCTGAACCTGGTCTGATGACTCAGCTCTCCCTGGGAAACCAAGGGGTGTGCCTGATAGTTTGTTTGGTCTCTGTATGGGACTACCTGCACCAAAGTACCACAAACTGGATGGACAGAAGAATAGAAACTGATCCTCTCCCAAAGTCTCTTCTGTCTGGGTCTCTGGGTCTCTTCCTTTACAGGAGACCATTCTATGAGATTAGAATCCAGCCTATCCCTGTAGGACTTCACGTCCCCTTACCTGCTAGCATCCTTAAAGACCCTACTTACAAACAAGGTCACATTCACAGGTCCTGTGGACTTCAACATCAATTTTTAGAAGATTTCATTGAGCCCTTAATGGGAACTTTATTTTGTAAAACTTTGATATTTTTGAAAAAGCTTCAAGAGTAGAACATACAAATCACTTCTGTATGTCCTTCACTTGAGTCCCCTAATATTTTATCACACACTCATTCTCCATCTCCACCCGGTTCTCCTCCTCCTCCTCACTCATCTCTCCACCACACACACTACTTTTTAAATTAGATTTTAATGAAAGTTTATAAAGAACTTTGATTTCCATTCATTGTTGCACATTTTCCTCCTTGACCCCCACCCCCCACACCAAGTTGACTTTTTTTCTTTGGAAAAAAAAGCCCTTTTCATTGTTATACAGGTCCCTGCCTCCCCCCGGACCACTTTACTATGCAGCTCTTATTCTGGACTCTTGTCATGCCAATAATACCTAATCATATGTTCCTTTTAGTCAGTTCTTTCCTTTGTCTGTTGCAATGCTGTGTACATTATTTATCCCCTCTTTTTACTTTTTTCATTTCCCTTCAGCCCTCATATCAGTCCTATTCTGTGACAGTGGCATTATGCAGTATTTGTCTTTTTGTGACTGAGATAGAAAAACAAAGAACTCATTAAATATGATACAAAGTGGATGACCACAGAGGACATTTGCATTCTTGAAAGGCATCCTCCAGGTTGCTTTTTGAAAACTATGTTGCTGCTTGCCTGTTATTGAGTTTCAGAGGCTTGAGATTTCTGGAGACAATCCCTTTATCAGATGTAAGATTTGCAAATATGTTTTCCCAGTTTGTGGTTGGTCTCTTCATTAATTTATCAGTTGTTTTTGAAGAACGGAAGTTTTGCATTATATACACATATGCAAAGTCTCTTTCCATAAAGACTTCCACCCTCTGAAATCTGATGGACGGTCACGGTAACTCAGAGGAGAGTCCGCAGCAGTGGGCTGTGTGTGTATAAAAAGATAATCAAAATTTGCCCTGTTAGATATTTGTAAGCATACAATCAGTGACATTGATTGTATTTACTATCTTGTGCGATCATTGGGGAGTTTCTAAGTTTGATGAAATCTAACTTATCTTTAAAAAACCCAAACAGAACCAAACAAAAATTACAGATCCTGTTTTAGTGTCCTATGTCAGAAATCACTGCTCAGCCCAAATCATAAAGATGATTCTTGTGTGAGTTTTGGAGTTCCTAGTTATACAGTTGAGTCTATGGCATATGGTGTGTCAATTTTTTTATATAGTGAGAGTTTTGGATAGATGTTCATTTTTCACTAGGAGAACCGATTGTCCCCGACCAACTCTAAATCAGACATTACATTTCCACTACATTTTCTCCATTGAATCGCCAGTATGCTTTGTGTACATTTGGAAAGCGATTGACTATGTATGTAGTAGCCTGTTTCTGAACTGTGATTCTGTCCCATTGATGTATTTGTCTGTCTTCACACCCATACCACACTGTCTGAATTGCTACCACATTAAATTCTTGGCATAGATCTCCAGTTTGAAGGCTGATGTGTGAAGAAGTTAGATTCTGGAAGGTGGGTTCTCTTGATTTGGTTGAGTGTCAGGTAAGGACCATTTGGTTGGTTTTTATTTTGTTCACAATTGTGTGTGAGCTGATTGGATTTTGCTGAATTTAGCTAACAATGAGCTGTGGGCTGGAAGCCTCTTGTTTAGAGTTAATAGGACCTGATGGAGGGCCTTGATATTTAAAAGTTGCTTGTCCCCTCAGGCCTGTGGTGTTAATTTTGTTTGGGACTAATATTCTTCTAAGTGGTATAGCACTGGTCTGTCAATTTGCTGTACTGAGGTAACTTGAAGTTGCTGTAATGCTAAACATTATGCTACTTGTGTGTCAAATACCATAATGGTTACCCAAGGTGGACAATGTTTGGTGGAGTTCTCAGATTAAGACAGTCTTGGAAGCAGGAGTAGTGTCTACTTCCTAAACAACATTCTTCTGGAAACTATGAACTTAGAGAAACAATGATAGTTACAGAAGAGGGTTCAGATCTTTTATTCATAGGGTTGATATGAGTTGTGCTCAACTTGATGGCACTTAACAACAATGTGTGTGTGTGTGTGTGTGTGTGTGTGTGTGTGTGTGTGTGTGTCTGTGCGCCTCAAAGTTCAAACCATGTTGTTCAAGACTTAACTACCTGTGCCTTGGGGAAGAGTGGCCAATTTGTTCTTAGTCCAAACCTCCTCTCCTTTATGGGATCCTGGAAGCAACCAGACGTGTCTAGAAGCACAAAGAAGCATCGAATCAGCCTCTGAAGGGAATGAAACTGTGCTTTGTTCTCTCTGTTCACAGCCTCTTTGAGAGGCTTTGAGTCAGGCTTTGAAGAGGGAGACTGCACAGGGGCAGTTGCTGGCCGGGAAAGGGCTGGCATTGGTGTTTTAATGCCCTGTCCCTCCTCCTGTGTTCTGGACTCTTCCCTACAGCTCCTGGAAAAGTGGATCTTGTCGGAAAAAGAATGGGAGCGGGAGAAAGCCCTGAGTCTTTTTCTTCACATGATGCAGATCTACGTGCAGAGCACGGGCGTCTGTGTGAGTCTGGGCACACCCGGCCCTGGAGCTGACCGCTGGGACACCCACAAAGAACTGTCCCTGTGTCTTCCCCATAAGGAATCGCTTGAGTAGAGGCTATCTCTTTGAAATTGGCCAGAGAGTCCACAGGACACTAACCTGGAGTGGGGAGGAGAGATTGGACTGTACCTGAGGGCTGGCTGGACCCCCGCACGAACCCCGGTTTTGTGGGCTGGGGCTCATAGTAAAGAAAAGGCTCCACAGTCAGGAAGATTACATTAATGGGGATGTTTACCTAGAATGAGAAGAGAAATCACTGCAAAAATACCACTTCTATGAAGTTTGACACACACATCAGAAAATCTAGAAAACATACCATAATGCTTGTTGTCCATCAGGGGGTTCTGGTGGTCTAGTGGGCAAGGAGATCCACTGCTAATGCAAAGGTGGGTGGTTCAAATCCACCAGCTGCTCCTCTGGAGAAACAAGAGACGTCTCCTCCCCTGTGCTTTGAATGAAGGTCAGCTGTGGGTTGGCCTTGAGGTGTGGTTATTGTTGTGTGCAGGTAATGAGGAGGGTGAGTTTATTGTCTTTTGTTCCTACAGGTGTTGGCTCCAAGCTTTTGACTCCTCTTGACTTGGGGACATTGTGGACAGGGAAGGGTTTGTGTCACAGGGTGGAGGGCAGGGTGGTCATATGCAGGATGGGGTCCACAGGCGGCTGGTGGACAGTGAGTGTCCTGTGGCTGCTGTGACAAGTCACACAGTGGGGGCTTAAAGCAGCTACTCCTCCGCAGTTCGTGAAGCTGTTGTTAAGTGTTGTCTTGGTTACTGGTGCTGCTATAGCAGAGAAATGACAGACAGATTTAACAAATGGGAATGTATTCCCTTACAGTTTAGGAGGCCAGAAGTCCAAATTCAGGGTGCCTGATCTTGGGGAAGCCCCAACATTCTTTGGAAATATCCACAAGTCTTTTTGTCTTCACCAGCATCAAGGTCATTACTAATATGGAGGTCAAAGTCTAGAACGACACCCTGGACTCCTGGGAATTCCTCCTTGATGTTATTGAGGTCCTCCCAGTCTAGGCTTTCTTTCCTCCCCTTTCATCGTTAGGAAGATAAAAAATATCAGAAGCCACATGCCAGTGAAGCCCCCCATACAGCTGATGGGAGGGGTAATGAGATTAAAGGGTGGGGGTCCACCCTTAACCCTTTTACAACTGTTTGGCTTATACATCACAACAGCTTCCATGTTATGTCATCTTGTTGTTGTATAGGTTTTGCAATGTTGTTGTTGTTATGTGCCAGTCGAGTCGTTTGCAACTCATAGCGACCCCATGTACAACAGCCCTTAAACTCTGCTCTGTCCTGTGCCAATCGCACTGTCTCTGACACTCCCATCCCGATTATCATTAGATACATGTATTTAGGGGGACACAATTCAGTGCAAGACACAGGTCACCAAGTGCATGCCAGTTCACAATAACCTCATGCACAATAGGATAGACCATTGGCTGGTGACCTGCACCGTCCGCCACCATTGGTGCTGTCATTGGATCACTCCGTTTTGATGGAGGACCTTCCCCTTTTTCACCGACCCTCGACCAGGCACGATCTCTTTCTCCAGGGACTGGTTTCTCAATTCTTCGGAATGTTCTGGCTGCTCTTCTTAAACAGATTTCTTCGTTCTTCCGGCCGTCCACCGTATAATCCATATTCTTCAGCAACAGCGCAGTTCAAAGCCATCAAGTGTTCTTGGCCTTTCTTAGTCCTTGTCCAGCTCCATATCCATGTGATGCAGCTGAAAATGCCAGAAGGTGAAAGTCCAAAGTCAAGGTGGAGGGTACTCAATAGAGGAGCGTGCCTTCTGAAGGCCCTGGGGGATGATCCCTACCTGTCCCTTCCAGCTTCTGGTATCGCTGGCAAGGATTGACAATCTTATTCCAACTGTTTCCATCTCCGCAAGACCTTCTTCGCTTTGGGTCTCTGTCTGTGAGTGGCTTCTTCTTATCAGAGGCCCACCCCAACCCCATGTGTGACCTCATGTTAGTTAATTGTGTCTGGAAGACCCTATTTCCAAATAAGATCACATACTGAGCTTCCGGTAGTTATGAACTTTGGTGGTGGTGGTGGTGTTAGCTGCCATTGAGTCAAGTACGACTCAGCTGACGCTGTGAAGAGCCGACCTGAGCTCTTGATCCTGTGCCGTCTTCATCATCCCTGACACCCTAGAGCCCATTGCTGCAGTCAGTGTGCCAATGCATATTGTTGGGGGTCTTCTCCTGTGCTGACCCTCCATCATTCCAAGCACGATGTGCTTTTCCAAGATGTCCTTTTCATTTCCTAAGCCACAAAGCGTTGCCGATGTTGCCTCCAGGGAGCACTCTGGCTGCACTTTCTCCAGGACATCACTGTTCTTTTGTCACTCTGCGGGATAGTCAGTACTCGCCTCTGACCCGAAGCTATCAGTCCTTCTGCCATCCTCATTCATTGTCTGGCTTTCTGATGTGTAGCAGTGACTGAGAAGACCATGTCCTGAGTCAGGCACACCTTGGTCCTGAAGCTATCATCATTGCTGCTCGATAATTTGGAGCGGTCCCTGAATGCAGACTTTGCCAGTGTAATATGTCTCCTGAGCTCCTGACTGCTGGAACCAAGGGTGGTGATGGTTGATCCAAGTAAGATGAAATCATTGGCCGCTTCAATCCTTCATCTATCATAACGCTGACTGGTGGCCCTGCCTGCAATGAGGACCTCTGTTTTCTTGATGCTGAGGTGTGATCCATTCCGAAGCCTGGAGTCCTTTATCTTCTGCAGCAAGAGTTTCACATCCTCTTCCCAGGGGCCCAGTCCTGAGGCTGGGACCCAGCATCTTTTCCGGTGCCCACCTGGTCCAGGTTACTTTGAGGCAGACCTTGTGGACAGCACACACCTGGCCTCTCAGACCTGGTTCTCACCACGGCCCTGAGGGAGGAGGAGCCAGTACAGCTGTGAGTTACAGATGAGGAGAAGAGGGACAGAGAGGCCAGGCCACCTGACCAAAGCCACCAGCTAGTGAGTGTCAGGACTCAGCCACAGGTTCAAGGACCCAGGCCCCACAGGTGACTTGGCTGAGTCCCGAGCAGGACAGGGCTCCTGGAATCAGCTGACTGACCCCCAGGATTGATCTGTGGACGCGGCGGGGGTGGGGTGGGGCTCCAAGCTCGGATGGGAGAGAGATGGTGACGTGCTCCTCTTCCCGGGCAGGTGTGTGTGGAGCAGGGCTCACTGGTTACACTACCCCCAGTCCAGGCTTCGTGGGCTGAGGGGACACTATGCCAGTGCTCCTGTGCCCGCAGATCCCCTTGAAGCTGGGGCAGTTTGGCACCCTGGTGGGACTCATCGCTCCGCACATCTGTGACTCCCACCTGAGAACCCGAATAGCCTCCATTGATGTCCTGTCCAGGCTGCTGGACCTTCATGGTACAGAGGGGTCTTGGGACCATCCTCCCTGGGCTGGGTGGGTGGAGAGTCGGTGGGCCAATCAGCAGGAGAGGGTGTGGCCTCTGTGCAGGACAGCAAGGGTGACTATGAAGAGACTCACCCAGGGATCTAGAGGGCCAACGTGGCCCTCGGGGGGCCTCAGGGTGAGGTCAGCACCCAGAGACCAGGGTGTCTAGTAAGTTGTTTAGGGGGGAGCTGCAGGAGGGGTGTCTGAGCAGGGCGTGGGGCCAGGGAACAGTCCCTCCCAGGGGCAGCCAGAAGAGTTAGTGTGAAGGCAGGAGAGATCCCCCAGCAGCCGGGCACCCCGGAGACCCATGTCTGCCCTCCCGCCCCACTAGCCAGCCAGACCTGCTCCCTGTGGGACGTGGCCAAGGAGAAGGAGCTGCTCAGGTGTAAGGAGGATCTCAGCGGCTGCGAGGAGAAGGTGTTCGGCGCATCCACCAGGATCGCCAAGGTGGGGCTCTGCAGGTGGGGTGGGCTGCTGACACGTCTCCTGGCACCTGCAGGGAGGGGCGCGCCCTCAGCCTGGCTGAGGGACCCACACTGCCTTGCAGGGCACAGTCTCTGCCATCTGCACCCAGCTACACACAGTGGATTCAAACCCCATACATTGGGGACAGCAGTGCATCTCCTCACCACTAAGCCATGAGAGCTCCCCCAGGGAATGGCACAGGGAGCCCTGAAGGGCTGTAGTTCTGAATGTGCCCGGAGAGGCCCAGACTGAGGGCCAGGCCTTCGGGTAAGGCCACGTGGCCTCAGAGATCAGGGGGCTAGCGGAGAGCAGGACCGGCCCCTAGATTGGAGACAGAGGAGGCAGTGGAAGCTGAAGCTTCCTGTAGGGGTTGGAGAGGTGGGGGAAAGGCAGTGGGAGCAGCCGGAGACTTTGGGCCCCGTGAGAGGCCTAGGTCCACCTGGCTGAGGGTCCCAGGATGACAGCAGTGGAGGGATGATGTCCTGGGCTGACACCGAAGTTGGACTGGGGCCCCAGAGGGATGATCTGAGCGTGGGGAAGGTGAGGCGGGGTGGGGGGGGGGGGGCACTGGAATGAAATGGGAGAAGTTGGGATGGGAGAGAGGTAGGCTGGTTCAGGTGGGAGAATATGGGGTGGGGCCCCAGAGCGTGCTGTGGAACGGTCTGCAATGGGGCTGCAGGCGGGCCGGTTTGGGTGGGTGATGATGAGGTGGGGGGTGACTGTAATGTGGTTGAGTGAGAGATGAGAGAGCTCTGGTGGCCTACTACTCAGAAGATGTAATGCAATCCCAGAGACATGTGGTTCAAATCTACCAGCTGCTTCTTGGGAGAAAGATGGCCACGTTACTGCCTCTGAATATATGGAGGGTCAGCTAGGGGTCAGTTCTGGCTCAACAGCACACAACCACAACAAGACATGATATATTGTTCTGATCTGATGTCCATAAGGTCACCAGGAGTTGAGTTGTAGTGAATTCAAAGGCACCTACAAACAAGGGATGGGCGGGCAGCCACAGGGGAGAGGGTGGGGAGGGGGAGGGCTGTGGGCGGGTCTGACAGGGAGAGGGTGGGGTGGGGGAGGGCTGTGGGCAGGTCTGACAGGGAGAGGGTGGGGTGGGGAGGGCTGTGGGCGGGTCTGACAGGGAGAGGGTGGAGTGAGGGAGAGGATGGTTTAGGTGGATGAGAGTGAGGGTAGGGGTTGGGATAGATGGCATGGATAGGCTGGGTTCTATGAGATTGGGGCTGAATGGCTGGCCCTGGGGGGAGAGGCTGGGCCATGGAGGCAGCTGTGGCCTTGGTCTCTGACCCCAAGGACTGCCCTGAGCTAGGTGGTGTGCACGGAGTTTACCTGCGACGAGGTGGTCTCCCTCATTCGGAAGCTCTGCGAGAACATGGGGGCCATGGACCTGCAGCATGACAAGGCGTCTGTCAGCTGGATAGGCGTCTTCCTTCAAACCTGGGTCAAGGAACTGGAGGACAAGGTGGCCGAGCCAGGGTGGGGTGTGCAGGGCAGGGGCTGCCTGGTGCTCAGGGAGGGCCAGGCCCCAGGCTGGGATTGTGGGGGTCCCTCCTGCCCGTGGGGAGAACCCCTGGCCCAAGTCCTTTTTGTTGAAACAGAAAAGGAGTCGGGTTCAAGTTCATGAGAGTAAACTTGAAGGTAGCTCAGTGGGTGGAGGATGGGCCCACACAGGAAACTTCTAGACTTAGTGCCTGGAGGAGACTGAAGAGTGCTTAAGAGGCTACAGGGCTTACCCTCCCCTTCGTCCACCCAGGCTGAGCCCTTGGGGTGGGGGCAGCAGGCCAATGATGCCCTCCCACCAGGTAGCAGAGATCCTGGGTGCCATCTTGACCCAGCTGCCCGTGGTGGACGACCTGGAGGTGCGGCATCTCCTCATCGAAGGCATCCTGCTGCTGGCCCATTACCACCAGGACACTGTCCTCACATCGCTCCTGCGGCAGCCGCTGCCCATGGAGAGGTGGGTGCCAGGGGCTGGGGTCACAGCCTCCAGGGGAGCTCATGCCTGGGGTGTCCCGAGGGAGCCGTGCAGGTGCTCGCCACACTGTGCGAGGTGACGCTGCCATTGGGGATGACATCCACATCACTGTCGATGAAATCTGTGTGGTGTTTCCACAGATGTTGGTTATTTTCTAAAAGAAAAACATCCCTGCAGTTATCACAACAAAAGTAGTGTGGTGAGCCCAGCTGACTGACCTGTACAACACCTGTTATGCTGTTACTGTGGTTGTTATTGCTAGGTGCCGTTGAGCTGTGTACAACTCATAGTGATCCTGTGAACAAAAGATCTGAACCCTGTCCTGTCCTGTGCCATCCTCACACTTCCTGACACACCAGAGCCCATTGCAGCAGTCACCGTGTCAACCCATCTGGTTGAGGGTCTTCCTCTCCTTTGCCGACACTCCACCCTTCCCAGCGTCATGTCCCTCTCCAAGGAATAACAACATTTCCAAAGTATAGAGGTGAAACCTCATTATCCTTGCCTCCAAAGAGCACTCCGGCTGCACCCTCTCCAAGATTAGCATCTGTCTGTTCTGCTGTCCATGGGATGTCCAGTGCTCTTCTCCAACACCACAGCTCAGAGGCGTCAAGTCTTCTGTCAGCCTTATTCACCATCCCGCTCTCAGATGCTTAGCAATATAGCTCCAAAGTGAAAACTTTACTAATTTGCTCTGAACTTTCACATGCACTGAGATCACACTTGTCGTTATGACGCAGTCACAGTCAAGTTTCAAGTCACATGTTTTGTCTGCATGGGCCACGAACATACACGCTGTTTCCCTTAGTGCTGATAGTTTTTACAGTCACTGATCTCTCGTGGCTTAATGGGTAAGGAGTAGTGCTGCCAACCCAAAGGCTGGTGGTTTGAATCGAGTAGCTGCTTTAAGGGAGAAAGACGGGCAATCTCCTCCTGTGCAATTTACTTCCTCTGAGAACCCACTGGAGGCCCAACTCTGAGTCAATCCTGACTCAATGACTGTGAGTCAAGTTGTTCAGCTTGGTTTTGGAAACTTTTCTGGAGTTTGGACTACAATATCCTAATAATTCATATTTGTGAACTTGCCTCAAATAACTTTCTTGAGAACAAAGCAATAATTAGAGGCAAAGAAAGAGGGAGAAAGAAGGTGTCATGCAATTATTAATAATGTCCCAATCAAAGATGGTAAAATTCAATGGAGAAAGATTTTACAAATTTTTCCACTTTTTGGTTTTTGGAAAGTGATATATAATCTAGGAAATGTGGCTGGGCTCCGTGGAGCTGGCCACACCCCTCGTGGACAGCGGTCCGTGTACACCTCCCTGTACTGTGGCTCCTCATCTCCGACACACGTGAGTCCCGTGTCAGTCTGTCTTGGTGAGGGTCTTCCTCTCTTTCGGTAGCCCTCCTCCTTAACAAGCCTGGTGTCTTTTTCCAAGGACTGGCCTCTCCTCACAACTTGTCAAAGTTTATGAGGCGAAGCTTCACCATCTTTGCCCCTCCAGAGCACCGTTGTCTAAGGAGCACTTGCTTTTCAGAGACGTATTTGTTCTCTTGGTAGTCCAGTCAGCACTCTTCTTCAGCTCCACAGCTCAAAGGCACCTGTTCTTCTTCTATCGTCCTTATTCATTGTTCAGCTTTTCAGATGCAATCTAAGAAATACATTCAAGCAGTTTGCAACTATTAAGTTAGTAAGGGACGTTACTAAGGAGTCTATATGTTAGAGCACAAGAGGACGGGTGGGGTGACAGCGGTCACGGTCACGGTGACTGAGCCAGGCTGGACTGGCCCCACTGGGATATCACTGGGCCCACTGTTGCTGTGTACCAATGAGTCAGAACCAACCCATAGTCGACCCTCCAGCACATTTTTGGAGGCAGTATCTTGCATGGCAGGAGATTGCCCATACTTCTCCCATGGAGAAGCTGGAAGATTCGAACCACATGCCTTTGGTTTGGCAGCACAATTCCTTTGTCACTAAGCCAACAGAGCTCCTTAAAAAGCTCCCTAAAAAGATGGGAGCCTTGAATAACGCCTTGTCCAGTCCTGAGGCAGGCCCACCGCCCTTCTGTGGTGTCTCCTCCTGGCATGGGGACACCCACCTCTGCTGAACCATAAAGAGTCCTGATTTGTACAACCTCAGCACAGAGACGGGGATCCCTGGTGCAATGGCTAAAATGCTTGGCCACTGACCAAAAGCTCTGTCAGTCACTCAGAGGAAGTAAGACGGGCAGTCTGCTGCCGGAGAAATCACAGCTTTAGAAATCCTAGGCGTGTGTCTCCTCTGTTCCGCAGGGTCTCCAGACTCTTATTTTTGTCTGCCTCTCTCATTCTCCTGTTTCCATCTGGGTCAGGGTCCACAGTGCACACCTCTCAAGACAGAACTCCTGGGTGCCCTCTGGTGCTGGATCTGGGCATGACAGGCCAGATGAGCTTGCCTCTGGGCAATAAGCAACATCATAATAGATGGAGAAAAGATTGAAATTGGCAGCAATTTCATCTTGCTTGGATCCACAGCAAACACCCGTGGTACCAGCAGTCAGGAGATCAGGAGACGTGGGAAAGTCTTCTGTAGGGACCTCTCCAATGTCCTGAAGAGCAGTGAAGTCGGTTTGAAGTCTAAGGTGCACCTGATTCAAGCCATAGTCTTTTCTAATCACCCCCCGCTGCATCTAAGAGCTGTACAGTGAATAAGAATGATGGGAGAAGAACTGATGCGTTTGGGTTGTGAGAAGAACGCTGAATATTTCACGGGCTGCTAAAAGAACGAGTAGCTAGATCTCTGGAAAAGTGCAACCACAGTGCTCGTTGGCGGCAAAGATGGTGAAGCTTTATTTCACATATATTGGGCTTGTTTTTTTGGAGAAGCCATTCCTTGAAAGGCTATAGAATCAGCAAAAGAGAGGAAACCCCTCAACAAGATAGGTTGATAATGTGTTCGTGGTCATGGACTCAGATGTGTCGAGGATGCTTAAGACGGTGCCGCAAAGGACAGAGTTCCCATCTGTCATTCGTAGGGTCATGATGAGTTGTTCTTAACTCGATGGCACTTAACCACCATGACAACAAGCCAGTTACCACTGAGTCTGTTTCTACTCCTGGTAGTCTGTGCTCAGGTGCATTTTCAGTGGCCGGTTTTTGGGTGTTTTTTTTTAGTAGATTTTTCAGGTCTTTCTTACTAGGCATCTTGGGTGGACTCAAACTGCCAGTCTTTTTGTTTGTTGTTGTTGGGTGCTGTCAGGTCAGAAGTGACCTAAAGCTGACCCTTCAGTGGGTTTTCAGAGGCGGTAAATCACATGGGAGGAGGCTTCCCATCTTCCTTCTGCAGAGAAGCTGGTGGATTTGAACCATGTGCCTTGGGGATGGCAGGACAGCTTCTTATCACTAGGCCACCAGCAGCCGACTCCGAGCAACCGTGTGTGTACGGAGTGGATTTGCTCTGTAGGCTTTCCTGGACATGATCCCTGTGCAAGCAGGTTGCCAGGCATTTCTTCCTCGGAATCACTGGGTGGGTTTGACTCACCAGCCTGTCAGCGAGGCCACTGCTAATTGTAGCATTCTAGTTATCCCGCTTCTGCAAACTTCAGCTTCCTTTTCTGTAGAATATGGAGTCACAGAGGTGAAAGTGTCTCCTTCAAAGACTTGTGGGGGCCCTGAATGAGACAGGACACTGAGCCCGGGCCTTACTGTGTGGAGATGGTTATTGAGAGTGTCCACAGGCCTCAGCGACAAGACCTGCTGAGGACACTCCAGGGCCCCCTGTGAGTGGGGCTGGTCTTCCCACAGCCCCCTCACCCCCACTCCAGGTGTCCTGAGAACTGGGAGGGGGTCAGGCTGCAGGTCAGGCCAGGGTTCAGAGAGCAATCATGGAACCTGAGGCAGTTCCCACCTCCCCGAGACCCTGGGCTTCGGCCCCGCTCTGGAAGCCCACTCGCCTCTCCTCGTCCTTGTCAGCCACCTGACAGAGGTGTGGCTGGCCGTGGCGGAGAACGCGCCCTTCGCCAGGACCATGCTCCACAGCCTGATGGGCCGGCTCCAGGCTCGGTTCAGCCCCCGGGCGAACCCCACCTCCAAGGCCGATGTCTGGCGGCTGGCCACGGTGGACCCTCTGATGGTGAGTCCTGGGGATGGCCAGGGGCTCCTCGGGGAGGCAGTACTCCAGCACCAACGCCTGTGGTCTGTGCCCTGCAGATCCTGTGCGTCACCCACCTCCTGCTAGACAAGGTGGACGTGGATGACCACCTCCCCGACCTCATCTGCACCCTCCTCCTGCAGCTTAGTACCAGCCACTGGCCCGAGGATGGGGCCCCCGTCCTCAAGACATGGCGACTGGTGCACTCGGACACCCTGCCCCAGGATATGAACCTGCAGAGGTGCCCCTGAGGGCAGGGGGGAGGGGACTTCCCAGCTGGACGTGCACTTGGGCGGCTTCAGAAGCCACCGGACTCCATGGCCGTCTCGGCCGAGGGCCCCGCCAGTGGGGAGGACGTCCTGGAACTTGAGCTTCTGTTCTGGGCTTTGTGGAGAGAGCCCTTTCCTGGGAATGCCCACCTCACCCCCCAGAGTAAACTCGGAGGCCCAGTGAGCCCATTTCACAGACCAGAGAACTGAGGCCCCAAGCGTGGCAGCAGCCGCAGCAGTGAGCAGCTCCTGCCGGCCCTCGAGCCCGAGTGTGGCCCAGGCCCTGACCGGCATACCCTCTGCCCACCTGCTTCCAGGGTCACCATCAAATCCATGCAACTTGTGCTCAAGAGAGTCAGGAGCCAGGGCCTGGAGCGGGGCCTGGAGGAGCAGGGCGTGTGGGTGCTTCTGGAGGACGGGGCCACCTTCCTGAAGGGTGTGGGCTTGTTCACCAGGTGGGTGGGTGCTGGCCCACCGGTGCCTGCGTTTGTTGGGGACTCTGGGAAGGGCACAGGCCAGGTCATGGGTGAACCCAAGCAGCTGCCCCTCACTCCAGGCTCCGGGACGGCAGTGCCCTGGAGACAACCCACTAAAATGACACGCATTCCGTGTGTATCGGAGCAGAGCTGTGTTCCCTGGGGTTTGCAGGGCTGATTTGGGGAACATCCCCTGTGCACTTGACTCTCCACCCTCCTGTTAGCGGCCGAGAATGTAAACACTTGCAGCGCCCCCTGGCTGTCCTTGGATGCCATGGTGCTGGCTCCATTACTCATAGTGACCACATGTACAAAGGAATGAAACCCCAGCTGACCCTTCCACGTGGTCACAGTGCGCTGAGGACAGACCACTGTGGCCGTCACTCTGTCAGTCCAGCTCACTGACCGGCTTCCTCTCCTTTGCTGACTCTTCACCAAGCCTGACAGCTTTCTCCGGGGATTAGTCCCATCTGATAACATTCACCAGCACAGGAGATGAAGTCTCACCATTCTTCTAAGGAATACTTCCTTCAAGAGAAATTTATGGTTTGCTGGTTTAGTCCATGTTATTTCAATATTGTCCAGTACAAGGCATCTGCTTTCCTTCAGTCTTGATCTTATTGTCCAAGTTTCACGTGCATATGAAGCAGTCGGGAACTCTGGTGGCCTAGTAGCAGAGAGCTGTGCTGCCAATCCAAAGGCAAGCGGTTCAAAACCTACTCCCCGGGAGAAAGATGAGCAGTCTCCTGTGAGATTTACAGCCTCTGAAACCCGCTGGAGGGTCAGATGGGAGGAGGTGTCGCCTTGCCGGCAATGAGTTGACCAGACTGTCACAGCCACCAGAAAGTTCAGCTAGGGTCGTCGGGGAGCAGACAGCTCAGAAAAGGTGGGAACGCCATCCCTTGGAGAACACGATCTTTGTCCCTGAACTGTGCACATAGAAACTTGAACGGGTGCGTGTTTACTTCTGTGTGTTCTTAACAACAACAACAACAACAAAAGCCGCTGTTTTGTCCTCAACACCCAAGACGCAATGCGTCTTGGAGAAGCACAGCTCTGCCCTAACACACGTGGGACACCAGAGCTGGAGCCAGCTTGATGGCGGCCCTTAGATTATTTGTTTAATCTCCTGGGTCACTTGTAAGCAGCCCTGCTCAGTGTCCTAAGAACCAAAGATTGAAAACAAACCTGACACTGTGGGTGGAACCTGGCACCCTGAGGCCCTGTAGGACAGGGTAGGGCTTAGTCCATGGAGCTCCCAGACTTCAGAGAACAGACAGACTCATCTCGCTCCCAAGGGAAGACTCAAACCATTAGCCCCTTGGTTGGCAGCAGAACACTTTAACCACTATACTACCTTCCTTGTACGAAACCCCAGACCCTAACCCACTGCAGCTGAGTCTGGTCTGTTCAGAGCCTCTGTGGGGTTTCTGAAGCTGCAAATGCTGGTGGACCATGACTGTTGTTCACCTGGGGAGCAGCTGGCGGATTCAAACTGTTGACCTTTCAGTTAGCAGCTGAACACCTCACCAGGACTCCTCCTTTATATGAAAGGGAGGTGGAAAGTATCTGCTTCAGTAACAGCCTGGCTGAATCCCCAGAGAGGGAGAGAGGGGAGCAAGAGGCAGATATGTTGGCCAAGGGAAGGGCGTGAGGGGGTGCATGGGTGGAGGAGGCAAGGGGACCAGAGAGATGAGGTGGGCAAGGTGTGCGGGGTTTAGGGGGGCGCGGGGAGGAGGGAAGACAAGAGGCAGGGGGTGGGGTGGTGCAGGGAGGATGAGAGGTTTGGGGGGACAAGAACACGTGGGGGTGGAGGGGGTACAGGATGCACAAAAGGGTGTGAGGGATTGCAGGGGGTGATGAAGGGACAAGGGAAGGTTGGGGAGCCTGAAGGAAGGAGAGAGAGGTTGCAGGGGCATGAGGAATGAGGGAGCATGGGAGGACAAGTGGTGCAGGAGTTGCAGGGGAGATGAGGGGTTGTGGCAGGAGAGTAGAACCAAGAGTAGCAAGGGCAGTAGAGGCCAGGTGGCACTGACGCCTGCCCCTCCACAGGTTGTGCTCCAGGAACCTGCGTGGCCCTTTCCTGCAGCGACTGGCAGAGCTGGTGCTCAGGGCCATGAACTCGAACGTCTTGAGCTGTCGAGTCTGCAGCACCGCCGTGTGTGTGGAAGTGAGGCGCCTCGTGGGCTGGGTGCTGGGGGTGGGCACCGCAGGCGGGCTAGCTCAGGGACAGGTGCCCAGGCCCAAGCAGTGTCCATTCACCCACTCACGTCATGAGCAAGCTGAGCCTGGCACTGAGGCCTGAGACCCGGGCCCTGCTGGAAGCCTGGTGCCCAGAAAGTGCTGCCCACCCATCCCTGAGCATCCTGGGGTAAGGCCCTGGGACCCTACCCCCCGCCCCACCAGGGAAGGTCAGTCAATGTGGCTTTGCCAGGGACAGCCTGGAGAAGTGGCAGCAACTCTTGAATCCAACATCCTTTTATGAACTTGGAACCGTGATGAGATCTTGAGGGAACTGACCAGAAAGTTCTAGACATTTTGTTGACTTCATGGTGGTGGGACTGTTTGTTGTGATTATGTGCTGTCGAGTCGACTATGACCCATAGTGGCTCTGTGCACAATAGCTCTGAACCATGCTCTATCCACACACCCACTGTTATCACCTCAGTTATTGTTTCAATCCATCTCATCCTGGGCCTTTCTGTCCTGCGCTGTCCCTTGACCCTACCAAGCATGATCTTTCTCCAAAGATGGTTCCTCCTGACTCTGACTACATGCCCAAAGTACATGAGACAGAGTCTCAAAATCCTTGCCTCCAGAGAGCATCTTGGTTTCACCCTGTCTAGGAGAGAGCTGTAAGTTTTCTTGGCAGTTCATGGTATATTCAAGACTCTTCTCCAGCACCACAACTCAAAGGCATCAATTCATCTGCCTTCTGGTTATTGTCTAGCTCTCTGATGCATGGCAAATAATTGTGAAGACCATGGCCTGGATCAGGTGTGCCTTAGTTTCTAGACTGACATCCTTGCTCGTCAGCACTTTGTTCAGGACATATCTGGTCGTACTTTTAGCAATCTATTGGATATTCAGTACTCTTCAGCAACACTGCAGCTCAAAGGCAGTTTTTTCTTCTGTCATCCTTATTCACTGTCCCGCTCTCAGAAGCATAGCAAATGATAAAAAAGATGATGCACGTTAGTCTTCAAACAGGCATCATTGCTCCTCGGTACTTAGGAGAGGTCCTGGCAGCAGACCTTGCCAACACAATATGCCTTTGGATCTCTTGACTGGTGTTGCCAAGGATGATGATTATGGATCGAAGGACGACAAAGGTATTGACAGCTTCAATCTTGTCATGATGTTGCCTATCAGCCTAGTGGAGAAGATTTTTGTTTTCTTGATGTTGAGGTATAATCCATGTCGAACACTGTAGTCTTTGATCTTCTGCAGCAAGCACTTCAAGTCCTCTGCCCTTTCAGCAAGCAAGCTTGTGTCATCTGCATAACACAGGTTGTTGATGAGCTTTCCTCCAATCCTGATTCTTCTTCACGGAGTCTTAACTTCTTGAATGATTTGCTCAGCATACAGATTGAACAGGTATGGAGAAAGGATACAGCCCTGACACATGTTTTTCCTGATTTTAAACCATGCAGTGTTCCTCTGCTCTGAACAACAGCTTCTTAGTCTAGGTATAGTTTTTGCATGTGCACAATTATGTATCCTGGGATTCCCATTCTTCTTAGTGTTAGCCATAGTTTGTTATGATCCATAGAGCCAGATGCCTTTGTATAGTCAATAAAACACAAATAAGCATTTCCCCCCTGGTATTCTCTTCTTTCAGCTAAGATCCATCTGACTTCTGCAGTGTTACACCTGGTGCTATGGCCTCTTCTAAACCCAGCTTGGATGTCTAGCAGTTCTCTGTTTATGTATTCTTTTGGCCATTTTTTAAATGTTCTCTAGCAGTAGTTTGCTTGTATATGAGATTAGTGATGTTGTTTGATAATTTCCACATTCTGCTGGATCCCCTACATTGGGAATTGGAGCAGATATGGATCTCTTCCAGTCAGCTGGCCAGGTGGTCCTGGAAACCCTCTGGAGTAGTTCCCTTCCCTTACACATGGGGCTGCCCTGAGTGGGAATTTCAGCTATGGCAGCAAGTTTAGGATTTTATCCGGGAAACTGAGGCACAGCGAAGCTGAGTGATTCGTGAAGTCCCCTAGCTGGTGGATGAGGCCCAGAGGGTTTCCCCTCACAGAGGGGCATTCTGTGCCCTCCTGTGTGGGAAGTGGGCATCTGCTGGCACTCATCCTAAGGTTTCCTTACTAGTTCATGAGAAGTCCTGTTCTGCACCGGGAGAGGCTGCTAAAGCCAGCCGTGCTCTTGCTGGAGCAGGGCGTGGACCACGAGGACGAGGCTCTGCGGGTGCTATCCCTCCGTGCTCTTGGGAACATGGCCATTGGTGCCCCCAAGAAGGTATCACCTGCACCTTCTGCTGCCAGACGCTGGGGTGCAGGCTTGGAGAGCCTGGGGGTGGGGATCACATTTGCTGAGACAAGCTCTGGGGTACAGCTCCCCACGGAGCTGGGTAGTGGGGCTCAAATCCACTGGTCAGAGTCATAAAGCATAAACTCCCTTGGGCTGGACAGTGCAGGTCACATACACTCAGCGGGGCCCTAGAACACAGCCCCCCAGAACTAGGTGGTAGGGACTGTTACTGAGCCAGGCCCTGCATCTGGCAGTCCCTGGAGTCGGGCAGGAGAGTAGAGGTCATACTCCCTGAGCTGGCCTCTGAGCACAGCCCCCCTGGAGGTGGGTGATGGGCACTGAGGATGGACAGGGCTCACAGCTACTCAGTGTAGGAGGCTGACCCCTGGCCCTTGCCGTGCAGGTGAGGCAGTACCGGACGCTCCTGCTGGAGAAGTTCCTGTCCTCCCTGCAGGACCCCACCAGCACCAAGGTGGCCTCTGAGGGGATGACCGCCCTCACCAAGGTCCTGGCGGAGCTGCGGGAAGGGGATGTGGGCTCCTCGTTTGATGCCATCTCTGAGCAGTGTAGAACCTTCTTCAACAATGTGAGTCCAGACAGGGCCATGCTCGGCCCCACAAATGCCTGCTTGGGAGAGCCCTGCGCCCCCCAGAAATATGTGTTTGGAGGCAACAGGAGTCCCCACCTTGTCCTTGAGTGACCTCCAGCTCAGGACGTCCCACCCTGTGTGTATCAGGGCAGAGCTGTGCCCCCCCCCCAGGGCTTGTTGCACCCCATGTGCATGAGAGTAGAGCTGTGCCCTTGGGGTTCACTGATAATTGTTCAGAAGGAGATCACAGGCCTTTATTCTGAGGGGCCTTTGGGAGGACTTGAACCTCCAACCTCTTGGTTAACAACTGTGCACTTTAATCATTTGTGCACACACCCTCCCCCTGCCAGGGACCCCCGGCCTACTTGGTGCTGCTGTAGTACTGAGTGGCTGTTAATGGAATGGGGAAGAGGGAAACAAGCTGATCTAAGTCGCGGAGGATAACTAGCCAGGGGTCTGAGTCCTCCTTGACACCCCGTTGCCGGTTGGGAATGAGTTGGTTCCTTTGAATTCTTTGGGTCTGCAGATACTTTTGGAATGACCATCAGTCCTCTGCCAGGCTCTGGGCAAGAGCTCACATCCAGCACAAAACCTTTTGAGAAGACCCTCTCACCGACCCAAGAATAACTCCTGGTCCCCAGAGGGCTCCTCAACCCTGGTGAATGATCCCGACAGGTCCCACAAGGCCACCACCCATCACCCACTGCCCCTGCTCACCCTTCACCGGGTTCAGAGGCTGTAACTCGTGATGGGAGGAGAGTGCTTATCTTTCTCCCCTGGAGCAGCTGGTGGATTTGAACTGCTGACCTTTTGGTTAGCAGTCAGATACATTATGCACTATGCTGTCAAGGCTTCTTGGAACTGCCCCCTGGGGTTTCCAAGTCTTCACATGCAGACTTCCACGTCTTTCCATCAAAGAGTGGCTGGTGGAATCGAAACACTGACATTTCCTCTAGCAGCGCCTCCCACTCCACCCCCAGGGCCCTTATTCATCCCCCGGCAGAGGGGTCTGAGGGGGTTGCTGGCTTGTAGCTCCTGGACCCTGAGGTGTGGCTGTGTGCTCGGCTGCAGGAGAGCGAGGTGCTGCGGCTGAAGGCCTTTCTGCTCTTCGGGAAGCTGGCCAAGGTGGTGTGGATGACCAAGCGACACCTCTTCAAGGCGGAGGTGAAGAAAGCCTGGGTGGCCCTCATGCTGCACTGCCAGGACCCCTGTGACCGCACAGCCAGTGTAAGACACACAGTCCTGTTAGCCAGCGCCGGACCCCTGCACCCCCTAAAACCCGGGGCCACCATCCCTGGGCCCCTCACCTCCAGACCGTCCGTGGGGCAGTTCAGTAGAGTCGTGTGGGAAGCCCCCAGGGTGCAGATGGGCACTCACTTGGACGCTAAATGAAAAGCTGTAGTGTAGACGTGGCTCCTCTGAAGTCTGGGTTTGGAACGAGTTCGTTTCCGCCCAGTCCTGGCTGGACATTGGCCTGTCTCCTCTGGATATTTTTATTAGGCTCGCATGTAGTGAATCACCCAGGAGCTTCTCAGAATGTGGGTTCTGAGCCGATGTGCCTGGTGAAAGTATAAATTCTCAGCAGGGGAGTGAGTGACCCAGAATGAGTGGGTTTGGAGCCCTGCTTGAAATCTCCCCTCAGCACCCCTAGAGGAGCGCTGGTGGTGCACTGCATTGTGTTGGGCTGTTAACGCAAAGGTCAGAAGTTCGAATCCCTCACTCCAGAGATGGACAGTCTCCTCCCGTAGACATTTAGCCTCAGAAACCAGATAAGGGCCACGGTGAGTCAGACTCGAGTAGGCAGCAGTGGGCCGGGCCATCTCTCCTAAGGACCTTGGTGCAGTAAGTGAAGGGGTGGACTAACCAGTAGGCTGGCTGTTCAAACCCACCATCAGGAGACAGAGGGGGTACTTTCCATGAAGGGTTACATCCTCAGAAACCGGATGGAGTGGTTCAACCCAGCCTCACAGGGTCACTGCCACAAGGTGCTGGGTGTGGGGTTTTGGCTTTAGCACCTCTGGGCCTGCCTGACCTGGCCTGACTTGGCACAAGTGCCCAGAGGATGGCCATGGCCCCTGGAAAACCACGTCAGTCCGGGGAGGATAAGCCGTCCAGTGCTGGGGCTGAGGGCTGCAGGTGTGGGGCGTAGGTATGTCTGGGGAGCTCTGGTGGCAGACTTTGACCTGTTGGACATTGGGTCACGATGAGTTCAAGTCCACTTAGTGACCCTCAACAACTGAGTGTGAACATAACGTGTCTGTGTGACTCACTTAATGTTTACTCACTTTCCTTAGTATTAGCTCAACTGTGGAGTCAGGAACCAAATCTCCAAGGTGGGCCAGAGGCCAGCAGTAACCCTGGTCCAGGTGGCCCCAGGCTGGCCCACCCTTCACGAGACTTTTCTGAAGGTGCTTGGTGGTCATCTCTGCCACTCCCAGCCCTCTGTGCCTCGCCCTGGACCTGACTGACACCTGCCCTGCCATCCATGCCCTCTCCCTAGGTCTGTATGGAGACCATGTCCCAGTGCCTGCATTTCTGGGGCTGCAAGGGCCTGGAGACCCCCCACGTGCAGAGCACTGCCAGCGCAGATGAGATGGCTCTGTTTCAGACGGCCATGTGCACCTTCCTGGTGAGAGCACAGCCACTTTGTTTCCTGTTTAGACACGTTACAGGACAATAGGGAAAGCCAATGTTAGTAAATATATTTATGTAATTCTGTCTTAGTTCTCTGTTGCTGCTTAACAGAAAGACCACATGAGGATGGTATTAACAAACACATGGGACTGTGTTAGTTCAGGCTACGAGTCCAAGTTCAAGTTCAGGGAAGGCCCACCTTTTCCTGTGGGTTCAGGAGGCAAGTCCTTGTTTCCTTCAGCATCTGTAGGCTGAGTGTCCTTCAGACACCTCCATATGCTGGGCCTCCCCCATCATCAAGGAGTTTCTGCAGTCAGAGACTCGAGTCCAGCAGGCCCTGCTCCATTCCTGGCAGCTCCTTGCTTTCAGCCACAATCTCTGTCTGACATCAGACATCAGGCTGTGTGAATCCAGCTTGAATGTCTGACAGTTTTCTGTCATTGTACTGCTCCATTTCTGAGTAATCTTCAGCAAGATCTTCCTTGTGTGTGGCGCTGATGATGCTGTTGGACTCTTTGTCACATTCCGGTCCATCCCTTCTTTGGAATGGGCACCACATGGACTTCTTCTGGTTGCTGTGGCACACAGACACAAAGGGAGCAGAGTTGGGAAAATGATAAAATTGGTATTGCTTCATCACAAAGCTTAAATTCATGAAAACAAATCAAAACAGTAATTCTCAATATCTGCAAAGTACAATAAAGTGAAGCCTTCTTCTCTGGGTCAGAGAAAAGAGCAGGGTGGATAGGTCCATAGGCCTTCCAGCTCCAAGTGCTGTGTGAGCCTGGAATAGAGCTGCCCTTTCTGGTCCCTGTAGGAATACCTGTTCAGTCAGGTACATGGCGCTTGGCGCCCCAGGCAGGTAGGAAGCACTGTGTGGGCCTCTTGTCAGGAGCTCCCCCTCCAAGCCAGGAAGCGCCCCTCTTTTGCAGACTCAGAAGAAACCAGCTGTTCTTTATACTTTCTTGCTGGAAACCATCGGCTACATGAGAAACAGCTTGTCCAGGATCAGAATCGCTGCATGCAATCTGGCAGGTGGGTGGCCAGCTTTCCCCCGGCTCTGGGTGGACCTCGAAGGTCACCTGGTTCAAGTCCAAGTGACTGACTGTGACCTAGACCCTGGGGTCTGCAGTGGGGCTGGAACCAGGTCTAACCTTCCCCCTAGTCCCGCATGCCTCACACCTACCTACCCTGTGGCCAGTTGGGCTTCCTCCATGCTGACAGTTCGGTGGCCTATGTGCTCCGGGAGGCCCACCAGCTGTCTGGGGGAGGGGAGTGGCCACCTGCTGGCTGCCCTGTGATGCTCATGGAGAACTTTGACTCCCGTCTCAGGGGTCATACTGAAGCAGATGGCGGTAAGCTACCTGAAGAAGCTGGACTTTGTGGAGTTACAGAGCTGTGAGTAGCATGAGTTTCGATGTCCACTGCCCACTGAGTCCACTCTGTGCAGGGGTGTTACCTGACACACGTGTTTGATGTTGGGGCCAGAGGAGCCAGTGAACAGGGAGGTGGACGCTGAGGGACTCCCCAGGAGAATGACTGCTGGGGGTGGGCACCTTCCAGGTCCTGGTCTCTGCATCTCCCCTCAGGGGTCAGGCCTTCAGGTGCAGTGGGTGGGGGACCAAAGCTAGGAGACATGAGCCCAGGACCCCCAGCTTGCCCAGCTTCTGACTTCAAGTTCAAGGGTCCCGCCCTGCAGTCTGCAGGAGCCTGGATACCAGGTCACTTTGCTTCTGGTCAGCTCACGTTGGTCAGCGCAGGAATGGGGCCCCAGCAGTCACCTGCTGGCCAATGCAGGGCCACTGCCCTGATGGTCACCATGCGCTGACTAGAGTTGGGGTGTGGGTACCGTGGACACATGCTGGCCAGGTCACCACTGTGTCCTCAGTAGTCATTCAATGAGAAGGGTGGGACTGTGACCCCGGCAGTCACACGCCGCTGGGACAGGGTCATGGCCTGCGGAGCAGAGGCCTGATTGTCCCCTTCTGGTTACTCCCAGTGTTCCAGGAGCTCCAGCTGGACGCGGAGCCCGAGGTGCGGCGAGCTGCCCTGGACGCACTCAGGGTCCTGGACAGCTGCACCCAGCACAAGCTCCTGGTGGCTCCCGAGGGCGTCCCCTCGGGGCCCACTCACTGCTGATGCCCCTGGGTGTCCACTTCAGCCTTGACCGCCGTTCCTGTTTCACATGGAAGATATGTCCTATTCCCAGATAAACAGCTCCTCACTCTTCCACTGGGACGGGTCTCCATACACCCCAGAACCCAGACAGTGGGGCTCTGCCTCCAGGCCCTAAGGGGCCTCCAGCCCACCTCCCCTGGTGTGATGTACCAGACAGGCCCCTCACTGCACTGCAAACACCGTGTCCCACTCCTCGCAGGCTGAGGTGCCAACTGCCAGGCCCTGGCTACACAGCAGGGCAGGCTGCTCTTGCCAGCTGTGCCCATGGCCCCCAGGGAAGGGAAAGGCAGACGTCTAGCCCCCCAGTCATCACAGCAGAAGATGGGCGAGCATCCCACAGCCATGCCAGGGCTCAAGGCCCAGTCATCACCTCATGCTTGAGACACCTGGGAGAGGATGCGGATGAGGGCCAAAGAGAAAGTCATGCACTTCTGAGAAACAGCACAGGGCAGGACAGGGGCTCCTGGATTGACTGCCCCCCAACACACACTGCTGAAGGCAAAGAATGAGGGGCTTACCAGCTGCAGCCCCAGTGGACAGCCCGTCCACTCCAGCGGAAGGGCTCAGGCTGCTTGTGCCAAGCGCTCCCCTGACTGCACTGGTCACCTGTGGCCACCTGAGGACTACACTGGAGGACAGCTAGTTTGTCCAGTGGGGTGGCCACACCCATGCCCAGCCACGCAGACACTCCTGGGGCCAGGCATCTAAACTAGAAGAGCAAGGACTTGGGAAATTAAGAGTGTACTTTTGATCAGGGGTGGGTGGGAGTGAGGTGTGTGGAGTTCCGTAACGAAGAGAAACCAGGGAAGAAAGGCTTAAAAAAGAAAGGATTGTTACTTGAACTGTAAATAAAACGCCATAGTTCAACCATGCATCATGGATGGGGGAGGTTATCTGCAATTCTGTCAAGACCGAGCTGGTTCACATAATTCAGTGTATACCCAGATCAGGTCAATAACAAAGCCGCAACTAGGGAGCCAGGCACAGGAGGATGATGTCAGCGACCCCACGTGCAGAACGTGACACCGCTCGTCCTGACACCATCCTCACAATCACGGCCGAGTGGAGCCCACAGGAGGGGCCACTGTGCCAACCCATCTCCTGAAGGCTCTGCCTCTTCTTCAGACCTTTACGAAATTTCCCAAGAAAGGTGTTTCCTGCCTAATGACAACCCGAAAGCACATGTGAGCAAGGCTCCCGAGGACCGCTCTGTCTGTCCTTCTTCCAAGGCAAATGTTTGTCCACATGGTGGTACCGGCCAAAGCAGTCACTCAGTAAAGACCCGCGTTGGGAGGGCAGAGGACTCTCCCCACTCTAGTGATGTCCTTTCCCAGGGACAGGGCCCTTCTGATGACACATATGGTGTGGTAGTTTATGAGGCTAGGACCCCCAGGCTGTGCACTCCTGAGTCCCCACCCAGCAGAACCCACCCCAGGTAACCCAACTCCCAAGCACAGGATCCTAGGTGAATGCACGGTTGTTGGGTACTGTGGAGTCAGAACCAACCTTTAACTGACCCTCCAGAGGGTTTTCAGAGACAGTTAATTACGTAAGAGGAGAATATCCATCTTTCTCCTGCAGAGCAGCTTGTGGATTCGAACCATGTGCCTTTGGGTTGGCAGCCCAGTTCCTTACCACTAGGCCGCCATGGTGTTTCTTTTTTTTTTTTACTTTTGTGCCATGGTGTTTCTTAAATCATGAATTTTTTTGGCAGATTGCCAAGCCTTCTCTCTTGGGAGTCAAACTGCCGACCTTTTGGTTGTCAGCCAAGTGCTTACCCATGACACTGTCAGATCTCTGAAAGACAAAGCCAAGAAACCACCATTGCTGTTGCGTGGATTCTGACCGGAGCTTGAAGGAGTGCAGAGAACCACCTCTGAGGCTTCTTTGACAGGAGCACTCTTGTCTTTTCTCCTGCGGAATACCGGGTGGATTTGAACGGCTGACCTTCTGGGGAGCAGCAAGGTGCTCTACACTGTGCCAGCAGGGGTTCCAAGCAGCTGTTTTCGTTCAAGGATCATCTTCTCCAGGGCTTAAACGGTGGTTTCCTAAAGGAACAATTTTAACAAGATGCAAGTGGCAGGCAGAATTTTTAGACATGTCAAATCTTCAAAGGTAACAGAGAAAAGAGCAAAATAAATAAGAAACTTTATTTATTTACGAAAGGCCACAGAGTCTTGTCTGATGGAACCTGACATTGGTTTTGAAGGGCAGACTGAGTGTACCAGAGTCCCACGTTTAGAATTTTTGAAAAATTAAAACAACATCCACCAGGGCATCACTTTAGTGATTTTTTTCTACTGCAAAAAATCACTTTTCCATCCTGGGTTCTTTCTTCCTGGAGGAGAAAAGGCAAAGAAACGATTTTAGTCATCCTCCTTCAGAACGGCAGGCACCCCTTCCTGTTCCTGCCATTGCCTGCACATCAATATTTGTAAGTCCATGAGAAGAGTAAGTATGTGAAGGAACAGGGGCCGGCAATGCCCGCCCTGCAGTCAGGAGTCTAGGTGTCCGGCTTCACACTGTGACTTGGCCTGTCCTGACAGAATATAGAAGCTACAGGATTCAAGCTCCAGCTCATTTCCTTCTTTATAAAGCCAGCAAATTACACTGGACCACACATCCAACAGAGACGCCATGCAGTCCTGCTCCACCTTCACAGTTCTGCCACGCTCGAGGCCTCGTGGATGTCACTGTCACTCTCTCGCTGAGGGTCTGTCTTCCTTTCTCTCGGACTATTTTATCAGGCATCACATCTTTCTCCAGAATCCGGCCCCTCCTGACACCATGCCCGAAGAATGTGACATCAAGTCCTAGAAGCCCCCAGCACAGTCAATATTCTCCTCTAACACTTAATTCAAACGCACAGATGCTTCTAGGGTCACGGTGTATCTATAGCAGAGCCCCATTTCCAGCTGAAGCATTCTGAAGGTTTCATGGCCTGCTTGTCAAGAGGGTCGCATCAGCAATGATCACAGTGCAAGGAAGAAGACAGAGGTGTCAAAGGCAGTGACTATAGAGCCCAAGAAGGGGCTGGAGCACAGGTGCTGCAAGGCCCAGGGCAAGACCGAGGTAGACATGCTAAAAGTAGGGGTGCTGACCGAGGCAGGGATACTGAGTGAGGTAAGGGTGCTGAGTGAGGCAGGAGTGCTGACTGGGGCAGGGATGCTGGATGAAGTAGGGATGCTGGACGAGGTAGGGATGCTGGATGAAGTAGGGATGCTGGACGAAGTAGGGATGCTGGATGAGGTAGGGATGCTGAGAGGCAGGGATGCTGGACGAGGTAGGGATGCTGAGAGGAAGGGATGCTGGACGAGGTGGGGATGCCAGACAAGGCAGGGATGCCGACTGAGGTAGGGACGCTGACCATGGGTCCCGAGTCATGATGACAGACAGCCAGATGTAACTAGAAAGTCACTATTCAGACCAGTTCTCCTTCCTGTAAATTTTTTTTTTTTTTTTAAAAAAGCTCTGGTTGCTTAGCTGTAAGGAGTTGCACTACCAACTCAAAGGCCAATGGTTCAAACCCACTTGCTGCTCCAAAGAAAGATGGGCAGTGTTCCTCTACGCGATTTGCAGCCTCTGAAAACTCACTAGAGCTGAGTTGGTTCCAACTTGACAGCACACAAAATCACTGATACCTTTGGAGTATGAGTTAGAGTTGTTGTTGATTGCCTTCGAGTCGAGTACGACTCATAGCGACTCTATGAACAAAAGGCCTGAAGCCCCTCTACAACTATCAACATTTATCAAAGTTCACAGTGTTTCCAGAGGCATGTTGTTTAGGAAGTGGATGCCACTCCTGCTTCTAACCCTGTCATAGTATGTTATTGTTGTTCTGTGCCACTGAGTTAATTGTGATGCATAGCGCCCATATGTACAGCAAGTATAAACCCTTCCCTGGCTCGAGCCAGTCTCACTAATTCTGACACACCAAAAAGGCTGGAAATACATTCAAGCCTCACTTAACAGGGTTAGTTTCCTGAGACCAGGTCGTTATGTGCTATGTGAGGGTCAGCGCTATGTGAGGGTCAACACCTGTTTCTCTCTGCTTTTGTCTGAGGTGATGGAGGTGTGGATGCGGACCACTCACCTCCCGCCACTCACTACCCGGCAGGTGTCCCTGGGTAGCATGTGGTGAAGAGGGACCTCCTTCACCATCTCCTGCCTTGGATGGGAATCTTGTTTGTTCTCCGTCTGCCTGGCTCTCAGCTCCTTGGAGTTCCTGTCCCTCCCTCCCTCCCTCGTCTTCCCGCCCTCCAAGCACCTGCCTTTCCCCTGCCTGCCTGGGACCTCCTATCACTCCACACCCTCTGGGACCAGACTGAAGAAATAAACAAACACGGAGGACAAAGAAGCGGGGTGTCCCACAGCCAGGGCCCACGTTCAGAGGTTCAGGGTGGCCTGTGGAGGGTGCCGTAGGCCCAGCTGGGGTCACGTGTGGAGCCTGGACACCGGAAGCACCGCTCAGGAATTTTTTCAAAGCTATGAAGGAGGAACGTCAGATAGATAGTGCTAACTCAGGAGGCCGTGTAAGCCGTTTCGTAAAAGTGGATGACGAGAACAGAGCACCTGGGAAGCCCCGTGAACATGTCACTCCAGTGGAAATGGGAACCGTAACCGGTGCGTTAGCGTTAGGAGAACGTTTAGACAAAGAACACTTACCTAGGCGTCCTGCTAGACTCAGCGAATGGACGTAAACACATTAAAAGCCTTCGCCCACAGAGCACGTTCACAAACGGAAACGTACCTTCTCTTCCCTGTCTCGCTGCAACGTCTGGGTCCCTGGCCGGGGTGTTGGTGTGGCCCTGCACACACACGCAGGGTCCCAGGACCTGATCCACTGTCCACTCACCACAGGGTCCGACAACCTGCGTCTTTTTGCAGGTGAGAGATGGTCCAACCTGTGAGCATGAGGGACGCCTTTCCAAGGGTGACTCTGGCCTGCAGTGGGGCCCGGTGGACTTCTTATACTCCACTGGGGTGAGAACAGTGGCTTCTGGGGGCTTCGGCAGTCGGTGTCAGCGACCCTTTTCCCTTGGAAGGATTTTTTATACGGAGAATCCATGACAGCCCGGTCTGAGGACCACTCCACCGTCTGCAGGCCAGTCGCTGGGCAAGAATCTTGATGGAATCTGTCAAATCTTTCTTTGATGCCACTGTAGTGACTACTTTTCTGGCCTAGATGTATACTTGGTGGTGAAAGGGCTTTGGCGGGTGGCAGGGACCATTTATGGGCCCCAGGGTTGCTTCTCTGGAGAACACTGTCCACTGCCGGTTCCCAGTGGCCTGGGTGCTGTGCTGGGTCAGTCAGAGAGGGACCTCGCTTTGGCAGGCACTCACCCCCTCTGATGGATCCTTTCTGGGGTTTTCCCAAGCCCTCAGGCAGACTCAGTCGGCGGGAGCCCCGGAGGCAGCCAGGGTTTGTGCGGTCACCTCTGTACACGTCCACAGCCCAGGGGCCCACAGGGCCAGGCAGGGTGGAGGGGTCGGGACAGCATTTCTGATAGAGCTTATCAAACTTGAACTCAATCTCGCTGTGGCGAGTCTCCACAAGGCACTGAAGGGTGGTGGGTCTGGACTTGAGTTTTACAGGAGAAATTAACCAATTCAGTGTCATGATTCTGTCCTCCTGATCCAGATCGTGGTCCACAATGAAGCTCAAATGCCTTGACCAAGAGGACTTCCGGGGAGTGACCGTCAGGTCTTCACGGTGCGGGGCTGAGTCGTGCGCCCGGAGGGTGTTTGCTTCCTGCAGAGGGCTCTTCAGCTGCAAGGCTGTGCCGTGGCCAGAACCGCACAGTAAGTCCTTGGGTCTGTGGGGCGCCCCGTCGGGCTGGGAGGGGGGCGAGCGCCGGCGCCCGGAGGCCCAGTTTGCAGCTCTGTTTCTTCCGCAGTACGTCCAGCCCAGCCTGCCCTTGCCCCTGGCCCTCCTCCGCCAACGCCAGTCCTGGGTGAGGACGGTCTTGGTGGAGATGATGCAAGATGGCTGCTTGGCCAGCAGCCGGCTCATGGAGAGCAGCATCCCCTCGTACAGGTCACTGATGGTCACGTCGCAAATGTTCCTGGCCTCGAAGGACTGGCAGCTTGAGAAGCTGTGGCTACTGACCCCGTGGGACACAAGACTGTCATTTCCGGGCACCACTTCCCAGGCAGTGGAGAGGTCACCTTCTCGGAGGGATGGTGCTGGGTTATCGGGGCTCCAGGTGTTCCTTGCACAGACGCCCCTGTCGTCTCCTAGGAGGTAAACAAAAGGGCAGGTGTGTTAGGTGGATGCAGGGCTCAGGGGGCTGGGGACAGGAGAAGGGCCAGGACAGACGCTCAGAGCCACTGACAACAAAACAAGTCCACCGACACCAGCCAAAGGGACCTCTTCCGCTCTCAGCCAGGCTTCTACTTCTCGTAACTACCAAGGAGTCTCCTTTCTGTGAGACGATCTAGGTCACCTGAGCATGTTTACCAGTACAAACAGGCGTTGGGTGAGCCTCTGTAAACAGACTTTTGCAACAGGTCAAATGTGGCACGTATACTAGATAAACAGAAAAGGAAGAAATCTGCATGGATGGCGAGGTAAAATTCTACAGTCCTCTGCTGAGTCAGACCATGGCAGCCCCGCAGGTGCTCAGCGGGAATCCTTACGGGAGAAGATTGCCTCAGCTTTCTCCTACAGAGTGGCTGGAGGATTTGAACTGCCCAACCTTTGGTTGCAAGTCTAACGTCTATCCGGCCGTGACATCAGGGCTCCAGGCTGAACATAAGTAAAACCAAAGAGATCTCACTGCTTAGCAAAGTGCAACAACAGGAAGAGGAAAAGAAATTCCAGCAGCTTTGAACTCGCTGCTCGGGAAGTCCAGCCTTTACGGACACTGTGGAGGGCCCAGAATGGTAGCAGGTGCTGATACGCTGGGCCTGGGACATGAGAGGACACTGATGCAGGCAATGGCCGACAGAGGGGACACGCGAGCGGGACTCAGGAAGGAGGGGCCGAGTGCATGGCAGACACCTGCCGGGGGTGGAGAAGACTGTCCACCAGGGGCGTCCAGGGCAGTGGGGATCCGCCGGATGTCCCACAGAACGCTGCGATGGGCTCTAACACTTGCAGAGGAGAGAAGATTCTACAAGTTCCCGGGGATTCTTTAAAGGAGGATACACATCAGCTCAAGTAGTCAGGAGGGGCTTGGTTTGCAACCCGCACCTCAGGCGTGACCCTCGCTGACCACTATAACCCTGGCTCTCACTCACACTCAAAGCCCGGAGGACCGAGGGCAGGGAGGCCCTGCTGCAGAGAGAAGGCTGGAGTCCACCTTAACTAATGGACTGCATTTATCAAGGGCACCTCTCCGCCTCGTAGAGTGTGTGTAAAAAGCAGTCATTACAAATCTACAAAATCAAGGGCTTTCTGCAAGGACCATCTAGCTAAGACCACACGAGAATGTCCATGGCATGAGGGCGGACAGTGGCAGCAGAAAGACCAGGGAACATTCTGGAATAAGATACGGGTGTCCTGAGAACACGCTGGACAATGTTTGAGCGAATCCCGACTGGATCTATCACGTGGGTACAATGGACGTCACCCACAACGGTCAGTGCTGTACTCACCGAGGGTGGGCTTGACTGACACAGAGCCCAGGGTGACAAGGATGTCCTCTCCAACTCTGTCGTCCACCTGCTGAGAACAAGAGAAAAAGGGTCCTAAGAAAACCTCTGTTGAATGTCCTGTCAGAGAGAACATCTTTACATGATTTTGATACTCGGGGGAGCGCAGCACAAAAACTGGACAATGAACAGGACTACCACAGAACTGAGGTCTTTGGATTATGGGGTCGGTGACAGGGAATGTTCTGCAGGCTGTGAGGAGAACCAAACGACCTGGGTACGGCCTCGGTGATCCTTAGAAACAAGGGTGGGGAGACCGACTCCCACACTTCCGATATGCTACCCGAGGAGCCAGTCTCCTGGCAAAGCAGAAGGCCAGCAGAACAGAGCCCTCAGTGAGCCGGCCCAGCAGTGGCTGCACTGGGGGGTTTAAATACAGCAGCAGCTGCCAGGTGGCCTAGGACACAGGCGCGCCCCATCAATGACACACGAAGTGGTTATGAACCAGGATCTACGGGAAGACACTCAACAACAACAACAACAAAAGCCAAGAGACACATGTACTCTGTATTCTCCGTACCGCCCGGAGTCGTCACGAGATGGGGCTGACGCCATGGTAGCTGATACCAGCGGGCCTGGGATGCTCCCTCCAGAAGCACAAAATCCACGAGGGCTGAGTGACAGGCGCCCAGAGTAACCGAGGGACCCGTGCAGGGAGGCAAACCCAACCCGTGCCCCTGACCTGGCTGTGTCTCCAGTCCCAGACACGATCGCACGACAGGCCTGGGAAGCTGGCTACCTCTGAACGCTTGTCATCCTGTAGCAGAATGTCCACTTGCGTCAGGTACTTCCTCCGCAGCTCATCTATCGGGGGGCTCTGCGGCACGGGGGGCTGGTAAAAACAGAGACGGCAACGTTTAGAGGCTTGGGGCCGGCCGAGCACTGGCGCTGTGGAACGGTCCAGATGAGGACACCTACAGTCACTCTTCCCGCCTCTGCTTAGTCCCTCCCCTCTGAAAGACCTCCTGACTTTTGGGCGCTTACCTTGTAAGAACAGCAAAGAGAAAAGAATTAACGTCTGAAGAACCTGGTGGTCGGGTCACCAGGACAGAAAGATGCTGAAATGACCTGGGAACTTTACATGAGCACAGGCCTCACCACTTGAGGGGAGCGGACACCCCTCTTCTTACGCCTCACACCCTGGAGGCTGTGTCTCAGCTCCCACTTAAAGACCGAGTGGGGTTGGGGCAGGAATCTGGCATGGCAGCAGGGGACCTCACAAGCATATTACTGGGGAAGGGCCACCAGCTTCCCCTTCACTGTTCTTTCCAGAGAACACCTAGTGGCCTGAGCTAAGGACACACGTGGGGCCCTCTGTCCACACCCTGCAGAAGGCCGCTCTTACCGTCAGGGCCATAGCCATAGCTGCCTCATCTTTCCAGTCAAAAGTGGCATTGAGATCATCGCTCTTTGAATCTAAAAGGGAAACTCCAGTCAGAAAGTCCATGCATTTTTGTTCAAGTAGAGTTTCCTTCTCGCTTGGGTATGACCCAGGGCAGAAAGCTCCAGAGGTCCACTGTGCTACCCTTGAGTCAAGACCCAGGCCACCAACAGCTGTCTGTGGCCATGACAGCAAATCCTGTGAGAGCCAGGACCTGCGTGAGATGGAAACCTGCCAGAGAAGGAAAAGGCAGCTCGTTCCCACTAATGTGACAGGAAAGTGAAGATTGCCCTGCCAGAGAGGGAACCTTTCCAGATCTGAGAAAACAAGGCATAGCCGAGAAGCTCTGGCTCACAGCTTTGCCTGCAGTAACCCAAGGGGCTTCCAGAACCTGTGGGCGGTGGAGGGAAGAGTACAAGCTAGAGCTCACACACGCAGGACACACGAAACACACCAGGGCTCACACGTGCACGGAACACACACATGCTAGGACTCATACATGCAGGGCACACGAAACACACTAGGACACATGAAACACAGCACGGCTCACACATGCGTGCACACACACACAGACACACACACCAGGAAACATGAAACTCCCCAGGGCTCACACACACAGGACACATGAAACACACCAGGGCTCACACATGTGCCAGGACTCATACATGTAGGGTACACGAAACACACTAGGGCACATGAAACACAGCACGGCTCACACATGCAGGGTGCACACACACACACACACACACACACACACACACACACACACACACACACACCAGGAAACATGAAACTCCCCAGGGCTCGCACACGAAACACACCAGAGCTCACATGTGCAGGGCTCATACATGCAGGGCACCTCCCCCCAGGAAACATGAAACTCCCCAGGGCTCACACACACAGGGCACACGAAACACACCAGGGCTCACACGTGCACGGAACATACACATGCCAGGACTCATACATGCAAGGCACACGAAACACACTAGGACACATGAAACACAGCAGGGCTCACACATGCAAGGCACGCACATGCATACAGACACACACACCAGGAAACATGAAACTCCCCAGGGCTCACACAGGCAGGGCACACGCACCAGGGCTCACACACGCAGGGCACCACACATGCAGGGTACACACACACACCAGGAAACATGAAACTCCCCAGGGCTCACACACGTAGGACACATGAAACTCCCCAGGGCTCATACACGCAGGGCACACGAAACACACCAGGACACATGAAACACACCAGGGCTCACACATGGAGGGCACACACTCACAACTTGCATACGTGAGCCCCCACAGTGCAGGGTGCTGACCTGTGTGTGCAGCTCGCTGGGGGCTGTCTCCCTGGCTGACCGGCGTCAATGGGGTGCCCTCCACCTGCAAAGCCAATGAAGATACTGTTTCAGCAAGGACACCCCAGAGCTTCTGTGAAGTCCTGCACCCAAAATCACTCTATGAAGTGAGCCGTTTCACCAGCTCCTCTTCCCAGCAAACCAGAAGACAACAGGCCCAGAAGGTTCCAAGGCTGTGATCCTTACAGGAGCAGACGGCCACAGCTTTATTTCCACGGAGTGACAGGTGGGTTTGAACCACCAACCTTTTGGCTAACGGCCGACTGTTTTGCCCATATCACCACCAGGGCTCCTGCTGGCCCAAACCTTGGCGTTAAGTACCTGGGAGTGTTGTGCGCTTTCCTCCTCGATCAGTCTTCCACCCCACACTCTCAATCCTGAAGCAAAGACAGCAAAGTCCCACATTAGTCATGCCACACCGCCTGTGCACCAAAACCAGTAAACGAGAACCTTCAACCACCACGGCTCACAAGACGGCTGAGACTTCGGCTGCGGTGCTTGCGAGGTCTCTGCTTTCAGTCATTAAGGAAAACCGTCAGCTACATCGCCGACCCTAAAGTGCAGCAGAAGCAGTAGTCCCTCAGACACCGAGGGTGACCTACAGCCCACGCTGGACAGCAGTCGAGCTGTTAGGGGTCTACACAGCAAGGACAACCTGTAGCAGAACAAACCCAAGTATGGGGCAAACACCCCATTCGGGAATCAGCTACACCCAACCGTCCATTCGCTAGGTAAGAGAACCACCCCACAAAGGCCACCTGCTCCCCTGGTCTCTGCCAGCAGGAGCAGCAAGGACGGCCTGAAGCAGGATCCCATGAGAATTTAATATCATGTTCATACAATGCCCAAAGTTTATCATCCTGTGTCTCAGATGACGCTGTGGCTGTAAGAAGTGCACACCTGTGCTCAGACCCTGAAGGATGGTAGGTAATATTCCAACAGGACAAATAACAGTCAATGTGAGCATTTAATGACAAGGCACCCTCCCAACAGCGTCACAGGTACTGCCCTTCTCCCTAAAGAGGTGTGAAGCTGCCAGGTAATGGGACATTCCTAACCATCTATGCCTGCAGGGATCATTTCTGCTTACCTACATACATGGTGGTTGTTGTTGTTATGTGCTGTCAAGTCGCTTGCGACTCACAGCAACCCTATGTACAACAGTCCTGAACCCTGCCTGCTCTATTCCCTGCCAATCTCACTGTCTCTGACACACCCATCCCCATGATCCCAGTTACTGACTTAATCCATCTCACCAAGGGTCTCCCTCTCCTGTACTGCCCCTCCAACCTCCCAAGCATGAAGTCCTTCTCCAAGGACTGATCCTGCCTTGCAACATGTCCAAAGTATGTCAGACAAAGCCTCAGAATCCTTGCCTCCAAGGAGCAGCCTGGCTTCACCCTCTCCAGGATGAACTTGTTTGTTCTCCTAGCAGTCCATGGTATATTCAGTACTCTTCTCTAGCACCAAAGCTCAAAGGCATCAACTCTCCTTCTATCATCCCTAGTCCAGCTCTCTTATGCATAGCAAGCAATGGCAAAGACAATGGCCTGTATCACCATTAAGGTGCACCTTCGTCTCCTGACTGACATCATTGCTCCTCAATACCTTGGAGAGGTCTCTGACAGCAGACTTTCCCAGTGCAATTCATCTTTTAATTTCCTGTCTGCTGGTACCAAGAGTATTGATTGTGGAGCCAAGCAAACTGAAGCTGTGAACAATCTCAATCTCATCACCATCTATCATGATGCTGCTAATTGGCCCAGTGGTGAGAATCTTTGTCTTCTTGACATTGAGCCTCAATCCATACTGAAGGCTGCAGTCCTTGGCCCTCTGCAGCAGGTGCTTTAGGTCCTCCTCAGTTTCAGCAAGCAGGGTTGTGTCATCTGCATAACACAGATTGTTGATAAATCGTCCACCAATCTTGACCCCACATTTCTCCTCATAGAGCCCAGCCTCCCGAATAATCTGTTCTATAGGATGGGCAATCTCTTCCTGAGTGACTTACAACCTCTGAAAGTCCACTGGAAAGTCAGCTAGCTGTAGCTTTAACTCACACACTGTCCTCCTCAGTTTCAGCAAGCAGTGTGTGTCATCTGCATAACTGCGGACTATTGATGAATCTACCTCCTATCCTGATGCCACACTTCACAAACCTACAGCTATTTCCAAACGCTACACTTAAAAAAAGAAACACCAACCCCCCTCCACATTTCTAACAACATACACTTGGAATGGGAGATGGTTCATACCCTGGGCTGTCTGGTAGGTCAGCGTGGTCATCTCCACCAGCGGGGCGTCCTCGAAGGGCTGGTCATACTGCAAGAGGGAGGGGTGTTCCATCAGGTCAGAAGTTAGCCCTCCAACCAATCTCTTCATCACCCCTAGTACCAGATTCCGCAGACAGTATAGCTCCTTGTCACACTCTCCTAATACCCGGTCCTCCACCCGCACACCTGGACCCCATCTCTCCTTTTCTTATACCTTTTCTCCGATCTGCCTCGCATCAATCAGGTACCAGGATTCCAGAACCACAGCTCCCATCCTGACCTCAGCCTCCAGCACGTGGACCCTACCTCTTCCCCCTAGTCCCCCATTTCCAGCCAGGACCCCGACTCCAGCAAAAGTCCCGAACCTGCCTTCACCTTGAATCTGTGTCCTGTCTCTCCGGATTCTTGCACGCAGACCCCATGTTCACCTCTTTGCGACTTCCCACCACCTGGCCCCACTCTCCCTCCCTCTTCTTGCTGACACTCGGTCCTGTATCCTCGCATCCCCTCTGCTTGCATCGTGGTCACGACTCCCCTGTTCCCCATGCATCGTGGCCACGACTCCCCTGTCCCTCATGCATCGTGGTCACGACTCCCCTGTCCCCCATGCATCGTGGCCACGAGTCCCCTGTTCCCCATGCATCGTGGTCACGATTCCCCTGTTCCCCATGCATCGTGGTCACGACTCCCCTGTCCCGCATGCATCCTGGCCACGACTCCCTGTCCCCAGGTCCCGAGCAGCCCTGCCCCGCGCTCTGGGACCCCGACCCCGCCAACCCTCGCAGCTGGAGCTGGGGCTGCACCTTCGCTATCAGCAGCCGCATGCTTCTCTGGAAGCGATGGCGGCTGTGCCGCAGCCTCTGCTGCAGAATGGCCTCCAGGTCCGAAGCCTCCGCCATAATGCCCGTGGAGGTCCCCACCCCGGGCAGGCGCCTACGGACGCGCGCGCTGCGATTCAAACCCATTGCTCCGGCCCGCCCCTCGCGCTCGGGCTTCCTATTGGCTGGCGCCGAGAGCTGGGGCGCTGATTGGGTCTTTCAAACGTATTTCCGACTCTTCCGGCGGCGCGCGTGCGCAGAACGAAGTGTCTGCAGGGCGTGGGAGAGCCGGCCTCCTGCTTCTAGCTGCCGGGTGTTAGAAATTGCTGGGAATCCTGGCAGCTCGGTGTCCTTACCGCCTGGTGTCTGGGAGCAATCTGCAGTTAACTGACTGCTCATCTAAATAAAGATTTTTCGGTTACTTGTAGGGTTTTCCGAGGCCTATTTTATGAAGTGGATGGCCGGTCTGGAAGCTCCACTGGACCTGCCTGCTTTGGGTAATCCTGCTGGTTTTTTAAATACCGCTGGCTTTTTAAATACCGCTGGCTTCCGGCATCACAGTAACAAGCAAGTCAGTTTACAGACTGGATGTGGAGATAGAGTACAACCCTGATGCACATCTTTCTTGATTTTAAACCAGATTTTGCCTTGTTTTATTCAGAACAGTGCTTCAAGAGTCAGTCTCTCTCTCTCTCTCCTATCTGTATCTATACCTATATCTCTATATCTCTCTCTATAGGTTTTGAATAAAGTACAATTAAGTGTTCAGTGATTCCCATTCTTCCCAATGTTAGCATAATTTGTTATGATACAGTCAAATGTCTTCGCATAGCCAATAAAACACAGGTCTGCATTCTTCTGGGGGCACCTCTGGTGGCCTCGTGGCAAGAAGCTGCGCCTGCAATCCTGAAGACACGTAGTTCAAGGCCACCAGCTGCTCCACAGAAGGCTGGGAAGTCTCTTAGGCGATTAACTACCTCTGAAAACCCAGTTATGGGTGGGTTCTGACTTACGGTACACACAACCAACATTTTTCTGGTTTCCTGCTTTCAGCCAAGATCCATCAGACATCCGCAATGATAGCCCTCATGCCTGTCCCCAATCCAGCTTAAAATTCCAGCAGTTCTCTGTTGATGTCCTGTTCCAGCCATTTTTAAATAGTGTTCAAGATTTTGCTTGACTATGATATTAATTGTATTTTTCAATAATTTCCACAGTCTGCTGGCTCACTCACCCTTCTTGGGGGAACAAATTCCGATTTCTTCTAGTCAGTTGGCCAGGTCTTCCATATTTGTTGGTGGAAACTGGTGAGCACACTAAGCATCACGTCTGTTTCCTGAAACACCTCAATTGTTATTCCATCAGTTCCTGGGAGTTTGTTTTTTTGCCAGTGCAGCTTTAATTTCTTCCTTTAATACTATTGGTTCTTGATCATGTACTACTTCCTGAAATAAATTCAGTGTCAACAACGTTTTTTGCTATAGGGACTCTGTGTTTCTTCCAACTTCTTGGGTTGCTTCCTATGTCATTCAAGATTTTGCCTGTAGAATCCTTCAGTGTTGCAACATGAGGCTTCCGTTTGTTCTGCAGTTCTTTCATCTTAAGAAATGTCGTGTTTTTCTCTTCTGGTTTTCAAACTCCAGTTCCTTGTACACTTCCTTGTAATACTTTGCTTTGTCTTCTTGAGCTGCCCTTTGAAGTCTGCTTAGCTCTTCTACCACAGCTTTCCTTCCCCTTGTTTTGGCTTCTCTTCCAATGTTGTTAGAAATCCTCATTTCTTCATCTTTGGGTTTTGTAGTTGGTGCATATATTTGAATAATAGTGATAATAGTAAGACTTCCTAGTGTGCAAATGGATAGTATCCTGTCACACACAGCATTGTACTGCAAGATAGATTTTGAAATGCTCTTTTTGACAATGAAGCTACACCATTTCTCTTCAGTTTGTCATTTCAGGCAGAATAGATTACATGATTGATTAAAAATGGGCAGTGCTGCCTGGTTTAGTGGTAAGGAGTTGCTCTGCCAACTCAAACAAAGGCACACAGTTCAACTCCAACAGCAACTTTGTGGGAGAAGGATCGGCAATCTCCTCCTGTGAGATGAAACAGCTTCTGAAAACCTGCTGGAGGGTCAGCTATGCGTCAGTTCCAGCTCAGTGGTACATAACAACGTGACAAGTCCACCTCCGCCTGGGATGCTTAGGCATTCCATTTAATTTTTGACACTTTAGTTTTCCTAGTTTCACACTTTATACATGTTGTGTTCCAGTTATTAATGCTGTTTGTGGTTGTTTCTTTTCAGTTTGAGTCTTGCCACATCCGCGAATGGAGGCCCTTCACTGGGTGGAAGCTCGCTCTTCTGTGTGCTGTGTAGTCTCTGCTTTGAGGAGGCAGCTTTTGCACAGTCATGTTTTGGGAGCCTTCCAGCATGAGAGACCCTTCTGCTAACACTGTACCCAACAATGCTCTTCCATCGTCCATAGGGCTTTCAGAGGCTGTCATTTCAGAAGTAGATGACCAGTCCTGCTTCTTTGTCTTAGTGTGGAGGTACCAGGGGCACAACTTTGAGCATCACAGTAACATGCACGCCACCACAGTACAGCAAACTGACCGCTGAGTGAGCGGTGGACAAATACGACAGCCAGGGGTTTATCCTGCAGAGAACTGAGATGGAGACAACGTGATGGAAAAGAAAGGTGTGGAAATGCTGCCGTCACTCTCTGGGTATTTTTGTCTGGTCCTAGCGTTGACATGGATTCCTCTCTGGGTGTCTGCAAAACCAACTAACATGAGTTGCACTATCAGCTGCAAGCCTGAAGGTCCATCTGCTAGGCTGCTGAGTGAGGGCTTTCCTGTTTCCTGTTGCTGATGCAAGCAGAAAAGATGAGAAACTGTTGGCAAAGAGCTTCCTTTCCACGAGGTGTCAGTCGAAGCTTAGAAGAGCAGAGCTGTGTGGTAAATCCATAGTTTTCGTTTTCTTCCACTTGCTGGTTTCTCAAAGACAGAACTCAAGTACCCAAACTAGTTTCTGTGAAGTCACTTCTAACTCATTGAAACCCCATGGGGTGGGGGGGTGGGGGTGGGCACACAACAGAGTGGTCCCCCAGGGTGCTTTCAGTGGCCAGCTTCCTTGAATTAATTGTCATTATGGCGGGTCCACCCCAGTCAGAACAGAGAGGTGCCCCCCAGGGCACGTTCAGTGGCTGGCTTGTTTGAGTTTATTGTCAGATCTTTCTTCTAAGACATGTGGGTAAACTCAGAATCTCCTAGATTTGGATATATCAACTGCACCACCCAGGAGCACATGTTTACATTCCCCCAGCTTCCAGGTGCTAGATATTTCCCTGGTGAGAACAGTGAACCATGTGGGCTCGTGGTTTCTGTTTCCTTTGTATGTCTACCACTTGGTCAGGAAGAGGCCGAGAAGGATGGGTAAGATGTTGTGTGAGGCCATGTTTGTTAAGGTGTCTTGTTATATACTGTGGGGTTAGAACCACCCGTAGCTGATCGATCCTTCAGTGAGTTTTCAGAGGCTGTAAATCCTGTGGGAGGAGACTGCCCGTCTTTTCCCCATAGAGCAGCTGGTGGATTCGAACTGTGTGCCTTTGGGTTGGCAACACAACTCCTTACCACTGAGCCACCAGAGCTCCCTTATTAAGGTGTTGTGTGCCATCGAGTTGGAACTCAGAGCTGACCTTCTCCAGCGGGTTTTCAGAGGCAGATAATTGCACAGGAGCCTCCTCCCACAGGCCAGCAGCTGGATTCACACCGTGTGCCTTTGGGATTGCAGCTCGGCTCTCCCTTAAGGTGTGTTGTTGTTAAGTGCTGTCAAGTCGTAGGCGACCCATAGCGACCCTGTGAACAAAAGTCCTCAACACTTGTATGACTTTCGTCCTCTCTCCAGTTTCATAGGGTTTTCAGAGGCAAGCTATTATGGAAGTGGATGCCACTCCTGCTTCCAAGCTTGTTTTAATCAGGGAGCACACCAAACACTGTCCGCCATGGGTGATCATTAAAAAAGCATTTGACACATCAGTGTCACAGCGTTCAGCTTCACAGCGACCACAAGTTACCTCTTTACGGCAAGTGGACACACCAGGGCTATACGACCTAGAAGAATGTTTGAACAAAAACAATGAAAAACAAGGCCGGAGGGCCGCGGATTAGATGTCACTCACTTCTGGCTTCATAGCATTCTTTTCTGTCCACTCAGCCAACCGATCTCTATGTTGGTGTTATTGTTAAGTGTCATCAAGTCGTAGGCAACTCATAAGCGACCCTGTGAACGAAAGTCCTCAACACTTGTGTGCCTTTCATCCTTTCTCTAGGTTCATAGGGTTCCCTACACCTTAAGGTGTAGGGTAAACAAACAAAAAAAACAAGCTCTCAATGTGACTAACGGCCATAGTGGTTGTAACAATGGGCCATGTCGTCTGTTGTTCACAGGACTCCTGTGAGTCAGAGCCTCCTCCAGGCTACCTGACAAGTCCACAGTGTTGGAATGGCGTTCCTATCCAGCCGGACAAATCCCACCCTGTGTGTGTCTGTGTCCATGACAACAAGTGGCTGAACTCTTGACTGAGGATGGAAGGCAAGGAGACCAGGCTGCCACCACGTGGCCAGCTAGCACCCTGCCGTAATGTCAGAAACTCACAGCCCTTGCTGTGTGCTATCGGCCAACAAAACAGCTTGCATTTCATCTCCCATGTACAGTCCCTGCGCTTAGCCAGGGCTGATTTCCTGTAATCGGGGAAGCCTGGGCTTCCTTGTGTTTATTTACTAATCAACAGTCCCACATGCTTTTCACCACATCTTTAAGATCCACGTGAAACTGTTCATCACAGATTATTAAGTAAGTACAAATAAACGTGTGCTTACCTGGGTAATCTGTGCCTGCCAAAGACTGCCAGTTTGCAGAGAGATCTGGATGCTGTAAGAAGGTGGTGTGGGGTGAGAGACAGACCTAGGAACATGCCACATCTGATGTGACAGAAAAGTATGTGACACGGTGCACTACAGATTGCGGTGAGCAACTGAAAACCAGCCTGTGCTTTCCTCGGTTAATGGAGCGAACCAGTACGGCTGTAGTGGTGGTGGGGAGGCCCAGGTTGCCAGCGCTTGTGTGGCCATGGACTCCTGGTGAGTGTGTGGGGGCTGGGCAGAGGCTGACAGGCACCTGATGACTGTTGAATGGTGGTCTCATTGCACAGTGCACGCAGTGTTACGTTTCCCTCCTGGCCTTTCACTGTACTCGGCTCAGTTGGAAAAGACACCTACTGTGACCTTTCTGTTAGGACAGTCACGATTGCCTCCGTCTCCTCTATTTTCTCATGAGTAGGAATTTGTGGACGGGAGCCTACAGAATTTCTGACTCCAAAGACCGGTTTGTGAGGTCTAAAAGTTGCTCAAAACTATGTCAATGCAATGAATGCCAAATACATACTAACTAGTTTTAATTTCTGAAGGATTCTGGTGACCTCCTTCGTACACTGCTCACCACCTGTCTGGCAGTTCGAATCCAGCAGTAGCTCCTTGGGAGAAAGATGAGCAGTTTCCTCGAGTGCTTTTTACAGCCTCAGAAACCTGCAGGACAGTCAGCAGTGAGTGGATTCTGACACAGGCAATGAGTTAGACATATCATTTCTAATCTTGGGGTTGCCAGGAAGTTATGAAAGTGTTTTTGTGTACTGTCGAGTCAGAGCCGACCCATAACTGACCCTCCAGTGGGCTTTCAGAGGCAGTTAATCACACAGGAGGAGACTGCCCATCCTTCTCCTGCAGAGCAGCTGGTGGACTTGAACCCTGTGCCTTCAGGATTGCAGCATCGCTCCTTGCCATTGGGCCCCCAGAGTTACTCAATTATGAATATACACATTGAAAAAAATAGTATAGAGAATTTATATTTTTCTAAGTAACTTGTATTTATTGAGGATTTCACTTTATACTTTATAATACTATTTTATTGTGTTTGGTGGAAGTTTAACCAGCAAGTAGTTTTTCCATTTGACATTCTCACTACAGTCTGCTACATTCGTTACATGTATTTTTCAGTGTGCCAAGATTCTCACCAACTGTGTTTGGCTTGTTCCGATTCTAGTGCTCTAGTTTCCCAGCTTCCCTTCTAATTAATTTTTAATTGGTTTAAATAAGCACACAGCATTTTTTTTCTATAATTATATTTTATTAATTTTCATAAACATTTACAGAGATTTTGGGCTTCCACTCATTCATTGTTGCACTAAGCACACAGCATTTTTTAATTTTCTAATCTTAACATTATTTCTAGTTATGGTTCCCATTTTTAGTTACAATGTTACATGTACTTTTTCCTTCCTTCCTTTTCTTAACTGTATTGTTTGTTTATAATTGTATTGTTTAAGTTTCTCTCTCTTTTTGGCCAAAGGAATGAGAAGACTCCATGTCTTTGACTTGTGGTGTTCGAGAAGAGTGCCGAATATCCCATTAACAGCCAAAAGAAGGAACAAGTGTGTCTTGGAAGAAACCCTACTAAGGTGCTCTTTTGAGCAAGGATGGGGAAACTTTGTTTCACGTGCTCTGAGCATGCGTCAGGAGGGACCTTCCTTAGAAAAAAGACACCATGCTGGGAAAGATAAAGAGCCAGAGAAAGAGAGGAAGACCTTCAGGGAGGCGAATTGATGTGGGCGCAGCATACTGGAGATGGTAAGCATGACCCAGCACAGGGCAAGGCTTTGATCTGTTCTTCAGGATTGTTGAGTCAGAGTCAACCCGACTGCCCTTATCAACGGCAGTGCCCATCTGTCCAAATCTACCCTACTTTTATGAACTGAATTATGTCCCCCTAAATTCTGTTTTAAATCCTTACTTCTATGCCAGTGGTTATACTTGAACTGGGAATGAATTATCATTGTTACGCAGGATTGTTTACCTACTAACTGTGGTCGGGGTTTGAATCCACCTAGAGGTGCCTGACTTCATACATAGGTGTACACTAGAAACTGAGTCAGGAAGATCAAAGAAGAATTGATTCCTTTAATTATGGTACTGGAAAAATGACTATAGATATATCAAGGACTGCCTGGATATTGAACAGGTCTCCCAGGGATGAAGCTATCATGATCCTAAGTCAGTCTCACCATAATTGCTACATTTGAACTCACACTTGGAGCCACCATGTCAGTCACCTGGTTGAGGTTTCCCCCTTTTTCACTGCAGCGATGTCCTCTTTTTCCAGAGCCTGGCCCCTCTGATTATATATCCAGGCCTGTGACACTGGTCTCGCCAGCCTCACCTCTAAGGAACTCTCTGGCTGCAATTTCTCCAAGACATATTTTCCCCCCCTTTTCTGGTCATCCTTGGTATAGTCAATATTATTATAACAACACAATACAAAGGCATCACTTCTTCACTCTTCCTTATTCATTGTCCATAGTTTGGGTCAGATATACCTTAGTCTTTAAGGTGGCATCCTTGCTCTTTAGCACTTTGAAGAGGTCCTTGGCAGCAGATTTGCCCAATGTAATAGATTGTTTGATTTTTTGGTCTGCTGGTTCTATGAGTGCAGACTGTAGATCCAAGTGAAAGGAAATAATCAACACCTTCATATTTGTCTCCATATAGTATGATGTTTATTGGTTCACTTATGAGGATTTTTGCTTTCTTTATGAGATATAATCCATTCTTAAAGCTGTATAGTCTTCGATCTTCTTCAGTAAGTGCTTAAAATCTTCACTTTATTCAGACAAGTTTTTGTCATCTGCAAAAGGAGGCTAATGACAACCCTTCCATCCTGCTGCCATGTTCTTTTTCATATAGTCCAGCTACTGGATCATTTGCTCAGTACAGAATTTGAAGAGGTGAAAGGATTGAACCCTCATGCCCACCTTTCCTGATTTTATACCATGCAGTGTTCCCCTGTTTAGACAAATGCTTCTTGGTCTATGTATGGGTTCTCCACAAGTATAATTAAGTGTTCTGGGATTCCCATCCTTCTCAAAGCTTGTGACTCACACAAATGCTTTTGCAAAGTTGATGAGATACAAGTTGACAAATTCCTGGTATTCTGTGCTTTTAGCCAACATCTATTCAATGTCAACAATGACATCACTTGTTCCAGGACCTCTTCATTTTTTTATTTTATTAATTTTAATTAACATTTACAGGGATTTTGGATTTTCATTCATTCATTGTTGCACTTTCTTCTTTACCCCCCCTCCCTCCAGTTTGCTCCTCTCTTTGAAAAGCAAAAGATAAACTTCTTCGTTGGTATGCAATCCTCCTGACCCCGACCCCCACCCCCACCCCCACCCCCCAATGCATGCCGCTATGCAACCTTAATTCTGGATTCCTGTGACAATCATAATATGCTATCATATATCACTTTTAAACTGTTCTCTCCTTCATCTGTTTCAATTCAGAATACATAATCTATCCAGTTTTTCTCAGTCTCACCCCAACCCTGATGTCAGCCACTTTCTACAACAGTGGTATAGTCACACGATGGAATACTACGCTGCATTGATAAACAAGGAACTCATGCAATATTATTCCAAACAGGTGACCCTGGAGAACATTATGCTGAGTGAAGTATCTCAGTCACGAAAGGACAAATAGTCTAGGACCTCTTCTCAATACAGTTTGAATTTCTCCGAGTTCACTGTCAATGAACTTCTCTAGACATTTTAAAAATAATCTTCAGCTGGATATTATATGTGTGATATTAATGATACTGTTTGCCATTGGATCACATTCTTTGGGAATGGACACAAAGGTGGATCTCTTTCAATTATTTGTCCAGGGACCTATCTTTCAGATTTCTTGCATAGGTTAGTGAGGATGTTCATACTGCATCTGTTCATAGGAAAAAAGTCCAAAAAAGTTGGCATTTGAAATGTGAGTTATCAGTGTTTGTGACCTAATACTTTAAAAACTATTAGATTAAAAAGTACATTTAAAAAATTTAAAAATGTCTATATTATTCAACAATAAAGATAAATATGTTGTATAAGTTGGATTCTGAGAATAGAGGGAGGGGAGCTGAGCCCATTGCTGTCAAAATGATTCCAACTCTTGTGAGGCCATGTACCGAAGAGCAGAACAAGGCTTCGTCAGGTTTTCTTGGCTGTGTTTACAGTTACAGGTCACCCTGGAAGGCCTTTCTTCCTTGTGCCTCCAAGTAGATTTGAACCATCAACCTTTTTGTTAGTAGAATACAAATAAAAACCATTTACCTAACAAGGAGGATTCCTAAACAATCTAAATTTTGGACACTAAGAACAATTTCAGGAAATTATGACAAACGGGAGATACTCAAGAAATAATATCATTAGAAGAAAGAAGAATATTAGAAGCAATGATGAAAATGGTGGAATTTTAAGTATGAATATTGTAGACAGTTGATTTAACCTTGGTAACATACAAGCTGATTCTCAGTAAGGACTAGAGGCATTTTGGGTTCTTTTAAAAAAAAATAGAATCCAGTGTCTTCTAAATCTTTCAACGTTTCAGGCAACTCGAAAGCACATACTAACAACAGCAGAGAACTTTACTGGATTGATGAAAGAAGAAAAGGAGATGGGAATTCTAGAATATTTCTAAGGAGAGTAAACATACAAAAGTGGATTCCTCTCCCCTGTCCCAACAATGTCAAGGAAGAAAGACCTGGTGATGAGGTTGTCAGCACAACTCTTAACCCTCTCCACCTGTCGGCCTCTTGACCTGGTGATGAGATGATTTAACCCTCGACACCCCTAGGCCTCTAGACTTGGTGATCAGGCATTTTAACCCTTCACACCAGTGGACCCCTACCCGTGATGATCAGCTTCTATAGAGACAACAGCCAAGAAAATGCCATGTAATTCATGGCTACTTTGTAACATGTATCAGCTCAACGTTAGTGACTGGATTTTTTGTTTTGTATTTACCAAAGCCTGGTGCCTCCTGTATTAAAGTTATTCAGACATAATAACAGAAGGTCTAATCCTCGAATCCTCCAGAGAAAGATGTCAGAGAATTCAGATCCACAAATAATGGGGTTGATTAAAAATAGGTCATCCAAATTGATCTGTTTGCCTTCTATTTTTAATGTAAATTCTTTTCATTGATTTTTAAAATGGCTATCCCATTAGAACACATTAATCATGACCCCAAAAGTATGTTTGTATCACAAAAAGCCAAAGGTGAAGAATAAAAAGCAATCTCTCACCACAAGAAACTGAGGCAAAGCATCACAAAAATGAAGGGCCTACTTTCCCAGGAAAAAGCCTTTCAGAGTAAAAGCTGGGCGGTGAGATAAGATACAGTGTTGTCCAGGATGAACACAATGGCAGAGTGGGGACTTATTTGCATAAATGGTCTCTAATCCTGTAGGACCCTCAATGAAGTAGATCGTCACGGAGACTGTAACGCATGGTGGATACTGTGAGGATGATGCTTTTAAAAGGTGAGGGGGTTCCGATCCATTGTTCAGAGTCCTGCTACGAGTGGTAGTTGACTCAGCAGCCCCTGCCAACAGCAGGTTTGTAGAGTCAAGGCAAAAACATGGGATTGGTTTTACTGCGCTTTATGATGTGAGTAATAAAATAAACATATGATGTTGTTAGCTATTCTTGTGTGGTCCCCACGTCACAGAGACTCGGAGCCCTGCAACTATCTCAGCTATCAGCGTGCATCAGAACATGATCTATAGGGTCCGCAGAAAGAGAGCATTTAGGCTTTTTATTCCTTGTCTATCTTAGTCCACTGAGGCCTCTTCAGTATCATAGCAACCTGCAAGTCTCCAATGACCGGTAAGTAGTTTCCACATATGAGATGCATTCACCAGGAATCCAAGAAGGTCTCCTGCATAGAAGGTGAGAATGATGCACGTCCTTAAGTACACAGTGCATGTAATTAAGAGAGTACAGAACTAGCTACTAAGGAAAATTAATATTGAAGCTATTCTGTAGTACCATTATGAGAAGATAACCTTGGAAATACACACACACACACACACACACACACACACACTCACACTCTCACTCTCTCTCTCTCTCTCTCGCTCTCACTCTCGCCCTCTCTTATATGGAACACTGATGACCTAGGGAGTAAGAAACTGTGCTGCCAACCCACGGGCATTCATTCCAACCCACCAGCTGCTCTGTGGGAGAAGGATGGACAATCTCTTCCTATGCCGTTTACAGCCTCTGAAAACCTGCTGAGGGTCAGCCATGAGTCAGTTCTGATTCAACGGTGCATAAGAACAAGAATAGGTGTCTGTGCATACATAATCACATTTTTTAAACAATGTGTATTTTTAGGAGGCAGATATACAATGTATATACTTGCAACTGCCTTTATATGTAAAAAAGATCATAAACACATTACCAGCTCAAGTTAGTTGACCACCAACTTGGGGTGACCTCACATGTGTTGGTAGAACTGGTTGATGTTTTGGAAGGAGACTGTCAAACCTCTGGTCCAAGGTGCCACTCAATGAACTGAACCTCAGAGCTTTCCTTTAGTAACTGAGTGTTCAGTTATCTACACCTCTCATATGCTTTGTTTTAGTTCTGTTTATTGGGTGCTATCGAGTCGATTCTGACTTGAAGAGACCCCCATATGCAACTACAAAATCTTGCCAATCCTTGCCATCCTCACAATCTCCATGGTGCTTAAGCGCACTGTTGTCGGCCCTGTGCTGAGCATCTCGTTGGACGTCTTCCTCTTTTTCTGCCGACTCTCTATTTCTCCAAGCATGATGTCCTACAGGGACTGGTCCCATGGACAACATATTCAAAGTACAGAAAATTGAGTCTTTCCATTCTTATTTCTAGGGTACATTCTGGTTGTACTTCTTCAAGGATTTGTTGTTCTTAGGAGGTACTGGACTTCCCTTCATGAATAGTCAATACTAATCATGGTACAGTCAATAGTATTTGCTAACACCATACATAATTTGAAGGGACCAAGTCTTCAGTCTCCCTTATTCATTGTCCATCTTTTTCATGCATATGAAGCAATTGAAAATATCATGGCTTGAGTGAGGTACAGCTTAGTCCTCAAAGTGAAGACTCTGGATTTTGTTAATATGCTGTCAAGTTGACTACAACTCATAGTGCCCCTGTACACAGTAGTTCTGAAACCTGCTCTATCAAAAGCCAATCTTACTGTTTCTGACCCATCTACCCCTATTACCCCAGTTAGTGTGTCAATCCATCTATCCAGGGTCCTCCTCTCTTCCACTCACCCTCCACCCTTCCAAGTATGGTGTCCTTCTCCAAGGACTGGTCCCTCCTGGCTACATACCCAAAGTATGTGAAATGAAGTCTCAAAATCCTTGCCTCCAATGAACAGCTTGGTTCGCCCTCTCCAGGACAGACATGCTAGTTCTCTTCACTGTCCATGGTATGTTCAATACTCTTCTCCAGTACCACAATACACAGGTATCAATTCTGTTATCCTTGGTCATTGTCCAGCTCTCTGATGCATAGCAAGTAATTGTGAAGACCATGTCCTGAATCAGATGTACCTTAGTCTCTAGACTGACATCATTACTCTTTAGCAATCTGGAGAGGTCCCTGACACCAGATTTTCCTTGTGCAAGTCATCTTTTGATTTCTTCACTGCTGGTGTCAAGAGGTGATTGTGGAACCAAGCAAGCTGAACTTGTTAGCAACCTCAGTCTCTTCTCCACCTATCATGGTGCTGCCAATTGGTCCAGTGGTGAGAGTCTTTGTTTTCTTGATGTTGAGCTTCAATCCATAGGCTAAAGTCCTTGAGCTTTTGCAGCAAATGCTTCAGGTCCTCCTCAGTTTCAGCAATCAAGTTTATGTCATCTGCATAATGCAGGTTGTTGATGATGATTCCTCCAATCCCAGTGTCACATTCCTCATAAAGTCCAGCCTCTTGAATGATTTATTCTGCATGAAGGTTGAATGATGTGGATACAGATTGACCAAGAGGCAATGGTGATGAGTGAGGACGTGCAAGCTATTCTGAAAGTATTGGCAAAAACAAGACTCCAGGAATGGATGGAATACCAACTGACATATTTCAACAAAGAGATGCAGCCCTGGATGTGCTCACCAGGCTGTGCCAAAAAGTCTGGAGGAAAACACAACTGATTCGAGGATCTCCATAGTTATTCCCATTCCAAAAAAAGTGATCCTACAGAGTGTGGAAATTTTTGAATGATATCACTAATATCACACACAAGACAAATCCTGAAGAGCATCCAAAAATGATGAACATTGACCGAGAACTACCAATATTACAACGTGGTTTTAGAAGAGGCCATGGCACTAGGGACATCATAGCCAATATCAGATGGATTTGGCTGAAAGCAGGGAGTACTAGAGGAGTGTCTATCTGTGTTTTCATTTAAACATTAGATGTCAATAAATAGTTTAAAAATTATCATTAATGAAAACACAAATACATTTCTATCACAATTTACTTAACCATCCTTTAGAAAAATTTTTCTCAATAAAGATCCCACAGCTACATCCTTGCCAACATTCTTAATTACTGAGAATTGATTTTAAAAATACACTTATTAAATGAAAGAATAATCACGTCTGAAGAGTATTTCACACACACCACCAAACTGACCTCTAGAAACGTTTTACAGATTAATGCTTCCCCAAAGTGTAAGAAAATATTACATTTTCACACCCTTTCCAACATTCTTCGCTGTTCTTAATTTTTGCTAATTGATAGTTTTAAAAATATTATGAACAATATTTAATTTACTTTTGTAAAAGAACATTTTTCTATTTCTGGGCATCTTTATTTTGTCTTTTGTCGGCTACTGATTCATTTACTTTCCCCTTTTCTCAGGATTTTCACATTATTCACATGTTTATATAATGAATTTTGAAATAATATAAATATAGAAACTATTTTGTTACTCTTTTCTAATTAAAGATATAAATAATTTTGTCATAATGAAAGTTTTTAGCTTTACTTATACTGAATGTTTCAAAAGGAATTGGCAAAAGGAGTCCTTCAGGGATGCATCCTATCTTTTTTCCCCCCAATCTATCTGCAGAACAGATCATTCAGGGGGCTGGACTTTACGAGGAGGAATGTGACATCAAGATTGGATGAAGACTCATCAACAACCTGCACTATGCTGATGATACAACCTTGCTCACCAAAACTGAGTAGGGCCGGAAGCATTTGCTGCAAAAGCTCAAGGACTGGAGCCTTCAATTTGAGTTGAAGCTCAACATCAAGAAAACAAAGATTCTCACCACTGGGCCAACTGGCAGCACCATGATAGATGGAGTAGAGTTGAGGTTGTTAACAAGTTCAGCTTGCTTGGTTCCATAATCAACACTATTGGCACCAGCAGTCAGGAAACCAAGACAAATTGCATTAGGAATATCTGGTGTCAGGGACCTCTCCAAAGTGCTAAAGAGCAATAATGTCTGTCTGGAGACTAAGGTACACCTGATTCAGGCTATCATCTTTGCAATTATTTGGTATACATCAGAGAGATAGACAATGACCAAGAATGACAGAAGAATTGAGGCATTTGAGTTATGGTGCTGAAGAATATTGACTTCAAATAGAACAAACAGGTTCATCCTAGAGAGGGTGAAACCAGGTTGCTCCTTGGAGGCAAGAATTTTGAAGCTCCATCTCAAATAATTTGGGCATGTAGCCAGGAGGGATCAGTCTTTGAAGAAGGACATCATGCTTGGAAGGGTGGAGGGACAATGCGGGACCCTGGATGAGATGGATTGACACAGTAACTAAAATAATGTGGGAGATATGTCAGAGATACTGAGACTGGCTCAGGATAGAGCAGAGTTCAGAGCTATTGTACATAGGGTACTATGAATTGCATGTGACTCAATGGCACATAACAACGTATATTCATACACTTAAAATATATTTTTATGCAAATGTTGTCACTTATGTGCCTTTTAGTGGCTTTTAATGTGCCTTTCTGCTTATTACTTTGGCAAATAGTTTGATATTTGCCCCCCTCCCCAAACTCTGAGGCCTTATTCTTGCCCTAATGTTCTTCCCCAGATGGTGTATTACTTTTGTCTAGTTTGGTGCATTTCCTAGGTAAGCTGTATACAACTTGTGTTGATACCTTTTGTCCAAATCAGGGCTACTGCCTGTCCTGTGATTGGCATGTACCTTACAGGAATTGATCAATGGTCTATGAAAATAAAATGATTATGGACCATGAAAGTGAAGTTACTTTGTACTATGCAAATATTGTCTGTCACACTACCCAGAGACAACTGTTCAGTTTGTAGCCATCATTGGGAGGGACGATGCTTTGAAATTGACTAAAAGTTGTGTTTATCATACGCAACCAACCCCCAATGGCATGTCAGATAGAGGCACGTGGACATGGTGGGGTAGAGAGAAGAAACAGACAAAGCGAGAAGTACAGCACCTCTAAAGGACCTACCACATATCAACTCTCACCCCTAAGACAGCAGCAGGTCCAGCATAGATTTGCAGTAGAGCTTTGGCAGGGAGGCCAAAGACAGAGAGGCCCGTCCTCAGGAAACTGAGAGAAGACTTCCAAAGTTGAGAGCTAACATGTTCTGAAAGGGTCGAGAGGAGGCTACTGGACTGAGAGGTTGGCGCACAGCAGAGAGAAGAGCCTGTCTGCTTGCATAGCTAAGAGGAGCTGAGAGAGTCCCCACTGATGAAGGGAGGGGTGTGCTCCTCTCTGTCGGGAGTGACTCCTGATATGATCCCAAGTTGTAGCCTGTTCCGCATATCAGTCTTTCCTTTTGTTTTTATACATGGGTCACTATGATTCTCAAAAGATTCTACAGTGCCTAACGTGTGCCATCAACCTTAATGACCTTGGAAAGAACTTGAAACTCCTTCTATCCTGAAGGGTCCTGAGGAAATAGTGTGTTTAAGAATGCTGCTGTTGATAGGTAATATTGACTTGATCCCAACTCATCCTGACCCTACATGGCAGAGTCGAATGTCTCTGTAGGATCTCCTAGGCTGTAATTTACTTAGAGATTGAAGTTGTAAATTTTACACAACAACCAACCATGGCAGCAGCAGTCAAGAAGTCAGAAGACGAGTTGCATCAGGAAGATCTACTGTCAAAGAAGTCTCCAAGTGCTGAAGAGCAAAGATGTCTGTTTAATGCTTCTGAACAGAGCTGTCCTATGTATCTCAAAGCTGGACAGTGAATAAAGAACACCAAAGAAGAATCAATGCCTTTGAATTGTGGTGTTGGTGGAGATTATTGACCACACCAAAAGAACAAACAAGTCTATCTTGAGGGAGTGCAACCAGAGTGCTCCACAGAAGCAAGGATGGTGAAATTTTGTCTCACATACTTAGAAGCATGTTATCAAAAAGGGGCCAGTTCTTGGAAAAAGACATGCTGGGAAAAGTAGAGGGTCAACATAAGAGAGGAAGACCCTCAACAAGATAGATGGCACAGTGGCTGTTACAGTGGACTTGAGCATGGCAGAGATAGTTAGGGTGGCACAGGATAGGACAAGAATACAGTGTGGTGGTGTTCATAGGGTCACTGTGAGTTTTGGTCAACTGGACCTCACAACAACAATACTTACATTGTCAGGTCTTTATCCTATGGAATTGCTGGGTGGTTTTGAACTCCTAACCATTTATTTAGCAGTTCAATACTTAACTATTGTGCCACCAGGGCACCTCTTTAATATATCAGTCATAGTTAACAGAAAGTTCATGTGTAATGTTTCTAACAATTGAGTTATTTTGAAGTAGATTGATTTGCCTTTTTAAAAAAATAATTTTAATGAGCATTTACAGAGATTTTGGATTTCCATTCATTCATTGCTGCACTTCTCTCCCCGTCCAGCCCTTTTAAGGATGAGCTTTACTTTTAAGATACTATGTATAGAAGAAAACCACATAAATCTTTGTTTTGAAATATGAATACCTATTCTTCTGTTAAGATCTTCTACCCACCCACTTGGAGTCCATTCTGCCTCCTCACACCCTTCCAGCGTATTTCCACGGCTGTGAATCTTTATGGAAGAAGACTAACCACATTTCTCCCCTGGAGTCACTGTAGGATTTGAACTGCCAGCCTTTTTTTGTTAGCAGTCTGACATGTAACTAACTACATCTCTAGGACTCCTGTTAGGTCTTTAGTGAATGGAATTTCTTGGTGGAGTCAGTTGAGCTGAATTTGGGTTCTATTCTGTCCCCTCATATGCTTCACATCTCTTTAATGGGGCTGTTGTGACATTTTCAGAGTGGGAGCCTTTTGCCTTAGGTCCATGGGTTCTTTTCCTGAATCTTTCTGTTCCATGCACTCCTCCTAGTCATCTCTGTATGTTTGTGGGACAGGAGGGTCCTCTCACCACATGCTATAACTTCAAGGATTCAGTGCGTGTCACTCAGTGCTAAGCTATGTCATGGACTGAATTGTGTTCCCTAAAATACATTTCAACTTGACTGGATCATAATCCTTAATGGTTATGTGATGATAAATCATGACCCATGATGTGCTGTGAGGTGATTAGCCAATTGTTTGTAATCAGATTAGGGTTTGATACAACACCCTTACTCAAGTTCCCTGATCAGATGTAAAGGGAATTTCCCTGGTGTGTATCCTACATCCCTTCTATCTTACAAGAGATAAAAAGAGAGAGAAGTTAACAGAGTTAAGAGAACTGACTGGCTACCATCAAGAAAAAGGAGCTAGGAATGGAGTACATCCTTTGGACCAGGTGTCCCTATGCTGGAAACCTCCTAGACACAGGGAAGATTGACTCTGAACCATATGGAGATCTCCAAGGAATGCAAAGGGGATGTGGACATTCCCCCAGAGGTAGAGCTAGAGAGCTCCCCTCGAGTTGAAACCTTGGATTTTGACTTCTCAGTTTAGTAACCATGAGAGAATCCATTTCTGTTTGTTAAAGACATCTGCTTGTGGTATTTCTGTTACATTTTTATGTACCATCAAGTTGCATGAACTTATAGAGACCAAAAGCACAACAGCTTGAACCCTACCTTATCCTGAGCCAGTCCCACTAACTCTGACACATCTACCCCCATTTCCCCAGTTACTGTATCAATTCATCTTATCTGGGTTCTTCCTCTCCTGTACTGTCTGAGCATGATGTCCTTCTCCAAGGATTGGTCCTCCCTAGCTGCATGCCCAAAGTATAAGGAGAAACTTGGTTTCACACTCTCCAAGACAGACCTGTTTGTTCTCTTGGTAGTCCATGGTGTGTTCTAGTAGCACTAAATAACCAAACTAAAACACATGGTTACTAAACTGAGAAGTCAAAATTCAAAAGTCAGTTTGAAGACCACGGTGTGCCTGACCCAAGCCATGGTATTTAAATTTCTTCATATGCATGTGAAAATTGTACAGTGAATAAGGATGACAGAAGAATCAATACCTTTGAATTGTGGTGTTGGTGAAGATTATGAAATGTCTCATGAACTGCCAAAAGAACAAACAAATCTGCCTGGGAAGAAGTGCGATTAGTGTACTCCTTAGAGGCAAGAATGGTGAAACTTTCTTATACACTTTGAATATGTTATCAGAAGGGATCAGTCTTTGACCAAAGATGTCATGCTTGGGAGGTGGAGGAGCAGTGAAAGAGAGAATGGTCCTCAGGAGACTGAGTGCGGTGGTCCTGAGCACAGCAGAGATCGTGAGGACGGCGCAGGACAGGGCAAAGTTTTGATTGTTGCTCATAGAGACCCTTTGAGTTGAAGTCAACCTCTCAGCACCCAACAACAATGGATAACACAGACAGATTTTATTGAGAGTTCTCTGATTCCTGGCCCAGCTCCATTCTTAGGTTGTAAATATTTGCTGGGTCTTGATGCGATGCTTCTCCCAGCGTTTCTGCTCTCCTTGAGCCTCATGCCAAATTCTGCCTGAATTTGGGGTCGATTTCTGCTTCGCATTGGTATGGAGACTCACCCACAGGCTCGACCCAACCTACTTTTACATTCAAAGGCCCACCCACCACGTCCTGAACGCTTAAACAAGAGGCTTCTAGTCGACAGGCTCAAAAACCCAGCTGATCCAAGCTTATCTGAGCAACTGGACTCTATGAAGAGGAGTTGGCATCAGGATTGGAGGGAGACTCATCAATAACCTGCATTATGTAGATGACTTAACCTTGTTTGTTGAAAGTGAGGAGGACTTGAAGCACTTGTTGCAGAAGATCAAGGAATACAGCTTTAAGCACAGATTGCATCTCAAAGTCAAGAAGACAAAGATTCTTACTACTGGACTGATTGGCAACATCATGATGAAGAGAGAGGAGCTTGAAACTGTCGATAATTTCATCTTGCTTGGATCCATAATGAACACCTTTGGTACCAGCAGTCAGGAAATAAAGAGACACGTTGCACTGGGAAAATTTGCAGTTAGGGACCTCTCCAAATTATTGAGAAGTAATGATGTCAGTTTGAGGACCAAGGTGCATCTGATTCAGGCCATGTTCTTTCTGATTACTTGCTATGTATCTGAGAGCTGGACAATGAATAAGGATGACAGAAAAATAATTGACGCATTTGAGCTGTCGTGTTGGAAAAGAGCACGGAACATCCTATGGATGGCCAAGCGAATGAACAGATATGTCTTGGAGATAATGCAGCCAGAGTGCTCTTTGGAGGCAAGTATGATGAGGCTTTACCTCACATAATTTGGACATGTTGCTAACAGGGGCTATTCCTTGGAGAAGGACATGATGCTGGGAAAGGTAGAGGGTTGGTGAAGGAGAAGACCCTCAACCAGGTGGATTGACACCGTGACTGCTGCAATGTGCTCTTGTGTATCGGGAAGTGTGAGGCTGGGGCAGGCTCGAACAGGGTTCAGATCTCTTGTTCATAGGGTCGCTGTGAGTTGTACTTGACTCAGCGGCACCTAACAACAACAACATTGGTATGGAACCCGAGGCCTAAGACAGTCAGTATCTTCTCCTTGAAATTTTTGTTGTGTACCTTCCAGGTGAAAAGTGTATTTGCCTGTGTTCTGAGGGAAATAAACTTGCCTTTTCATCCCAGCTGTTAAGGGTTTTTGCAAAAACTATCATTTTCAAGATAATGCACTATTTGCATGACTAAACCATGATTGATTATACCATTTAAAACGATACTCTTTTTTTTTTTTAGTATTATGAGTGTTATTCTACCATGAAAATGTTGTTGTTGTTAGGTGCCAGCGAGTCGTATATGGCTCATAGCGACCCTATGAAAGAAAGACATGAACTCTTGTATAACTTTCATAACTGGGTCTAATTACAGTTTCTCGATTCTGTTCCATCTATGTGGGTATTTATTGTAAGTTTCCCTGTGGGTACTGCTTTTACAGCACACTGTAAGTTTTGATATGCTGTGTTTTTGCATTTTAATTTGACTCTAAAAATGTTTGATGCTTCTTGAGGATTTTTTTTTTCTTCTTAACTCAGTGGTTGTTTAGTAGTGTATTGTTTAATTACCACTACATTTGTGTACATTCCAGGTGATTTTGTTTTCGGATTTTTTTTTAATGGGATACTTTTCTTGTTATTGACTTCTTATTGATTTTGTTAGTGAGCTTTAATCACTTGTGGTCAGAGAAAGGAATATACATGGTTTCAAGCTCTTAAAATTTATCAAGACTTGCTTTGTTAACAAACAAGTGCTCTATCCTGAGGAATTATCCAAATATGCTGGAGTAGAACAGATATTTTACTGTTGTGTCAAATAATACATCTATCTATCTATCTATCTATCTATCTATCTATCTATCTATCTATCATCTATCTATCAAGTTTAATTCATTTATACAGATCATATTATTAAGAAGGACTGGTCCCTGAAGAAGGACATTATACTTATCAAAATAAAGGGTTAGCAAAGAAGAGGAAGGCTCTCAACAAGCTAGACAGGCACATTTCCTGTGACAAGGAGCTCAAACATAACAACAACTGAGCGAATGGTATAGAACCAGGCAGTGGTACGTTCTCTGTTGTATATAAAGTTGATCTGAGTGAGAATCAACTTGGAAAAAACTAAGAGCAGCAATACTTGCCCACGTATTTCCATTTATTAGGTCTCTTTAAAAAATGTATTGTGGTTACGTGTCATTGAGTTGTAGACGACTCATAGCGACCCTATGAATGAAAGATCTGCGCACTTGTGTAACTACCTTTGAATTAATTTCCAGTGTTGTCTTCTTCCTGTCTGCAGAACTGCTCTTAGTATTGCTTTTTTAAATTCCAGTTTGGTGCATATTAAGTATTTTAGCTTCTGTGTGTATTAGAATACTTTAATTTCATTCTTATTAATAAAGGATAGTTTTGCTGGAAATTGTGTTCTTGCTTGACAGGTGTTTTGACTTGTTTTACTTTCTTTGATTACTAAATATATTGCCCTCTATCCTCCAGAGAAATCAGTAGGCAAATCAGCAGGAAGGTCTTTGTAATGGAGGGTTAAATATGAGTTGATTCCAACTCCATATCAATGAGTCAGGAGAGAGCAGTAAAATGAACAGAAGAAAATGAAAGACAGTTTAATAACATAAGGAATGACAACAAAAGGCCTGGCACATGGAATATGAGAATTTCAGAAGAAGAAGAAGAAAAAGAAAAAGAAATAGGAATACTATTTGAAGAAAGAATAAGATAGAATATCCCCATCTAATGAAGGGCATAAATATACAAATGCTGGAAGCTCAAAGAATTTTAAACAGGAAAAACTCAAGAGATCCTCAAGACACATCATAAGGTCTCTAAAAGCAAAGACCATGAAAATATTGTTAAATAAATAATTGTATATAAGTTAATATCTGTTCAGTTGCTCTTCAGGAAGTCTGATCCAAGGTTCATTTGCTTTGCTGATGTGGAAGAGTCCCTTTCCCATTTGTCAGCACTGAACATGATCATTGTCACAAAAATTAGCCACGCTGGCTACCGGATGTCAGAAGGGGCCAGTCTTTGTCAAAAGATCACTTCTGTATAGTGAACTAAGGTCTTAACGTCCTCCCAGAAAGTCCACCAGCACCGAACTCAGATTTCTTTATACTTAATTGTTTTACAAATATTTTAAGTAGCACTAATTTAATCACTTAAAACCTGTTTACTTTACAAATACTCCACCAAACTGTCCTGATCACCTGCTCGCCCTAGAGAAGACAAAAACCTCGTGGTTCCAAGGAACCCACTCTGCTATTATCCTTCAGAAACCCCACACCTCAGTGCAAAAGGACCTTGCCAAGATGCACATGAGCCCACCCTTCCTTCTCCTCTCCCCTGGGTTTTCCTGTCCTCTTCCATTTTTGACAGAGACTTGAAGGTGTAGAGGTTAAAGTGCTTAGGTGCTATCATAAAGGTTGGCAGTTTGAGCCCACCAGTGACTCTTTGGGACAAAGAAGTGGCATTCTGTTCCTGTAAGATTTCTGCAGTTAGCCGTCGTCGAGTCGATTCCCACTCACAGTGACTGTGTCCAGCAGAACAAAACACTGCCTGGTCCTGTAGCATCCTTACAATCAGCGCTGGGCTTGCACCAATAGCTGTGGTCACTGTTTCAGTCATTGAGGGGAAGATCACGGCCCTGGCACCCAAGGGGCAGTTCTGCTCTGGCCCATAGATATGCAAGGAGTCGGATCGACTTGAGAGTGACAGGCTTGGGTTTTCCCCTTTCTGGTGCCTCTTGTGTTGCTTGTCTCTGTCCCCCTAATCCCGCTGTCACTGTCACCCCTGACTGCAGCTGTTAATGTAGCAACTACACTAACTAGCATAGCGTGTTGTTCGAGACTTTGATTTTGTGGTTGCAAAAGAGACATTTCTTTGTGAATGTAATATGCACTTCTTTGAAAGCTAGTGGACTGGACATTTTCATACCTTGTATTAGTCCTCGCTGGTCATCGGTTTGTGGTGCTGGCTGAGTGCTGCTCAGTCGGTTCCCCCTGGCAGGATCCCAGGTACAACAGCACAGAGGAGCCCCCCTAGACCCCCCACCTTCCTTACATTGTTGCTGGGCTGACTCAGGGCTCCGGGTTTTAAACCCATTAGGGAGACATGAAAAACAAAAGGAGAATTTTCTTCCCTTTAAAACAAATTTTTAAAAAGCAAAACCCAACTCTCATGAGACCACAAATGTTATATGTACACAGATGTTGTCCAAATGGATGTTAAATGACACCCACCCAGAGAAGAGTGAAACAGCTAATTAATAAAATTACCTGGAAACCCTATGAACCTGGAGAAAGGACGAAAGTTACACAGAAGATGTCCAGGACTTAAGTTCATAGGGTCGCTATGAGTCGCCTGCAACTCAATGGCACTTAACAACAACAACATTGATACTCTATTATTTTCTGATCTCATGGCATTCATAAACCTTGGGAAAAAATATAACCTACTGTGATTCCCACCCCCCCCCAAATTATAAATCAGTGATTCTCAGTTGGGGACAATTTTGCTCCTCTGGGGGCATTTTATGTTGTCTGGAGACATTTTTGGTTGTCACCTTGTGGGACAAGGGAGTGCTACTGACCTCTTGCAGGCGGAGGCCAAGGGTGCTGCCCAACCTTTTACAATGGAGACAGTACTCATTAGAAAGAATTATTTGGACCAAAATATCAACTAACATCACAATCCCATGCCTGTGTTTGATTTTCGGTCCAGGAGTTTTTGTCCTCCAAAAAGAGTTGGAAAAATTTTGGGTCCAAAAGTTATGCTTTACAAAAAAGTTGATGAAGTTGATAGTCCTTTCAGGGCCTCAGGGGGCATGTGTGGGGTAGTTTAAAAAGCCAGGTGTGGGCAGATGAGTTGTGATGTCATTCTGAGCATAGAAACTTCTAAGAGATTCTGCAGTGGGAGCTTTCAATAAATGATGCTGTGGCTCCTTTGTGAGGACCCTGCCTTGACACCTCCAGGTGATGGACTTGTTCTGTCTCGTGGCTTTTACAGGACATCTAGTGTGTTGTGGATAGACTCTAATGGTCCACTCTGTCCTGAGAGGGCTACTTCTCCGCACTTGGAAACGGCATGACAGGAATAGTGCCTTGAACACTGTGGCTTTCGGTTTTACTGGAGTGCAAAGCTTTTACTGACCCTGTGAAAGCTTGGGGGTTACAGCAAGTGCCTGGGGCCCCATGTCTCATTCAGTCAAGTGACTTCCAGCAGCGCTTCATTGAGGAGTTGAGTTTTGCTCTAATCCCCATCGGTGGTAAGAGTGAGACAGCTGTTCTGTTAACTTCTGATCTTTTGCTGGTTTGCAAGTTTCAGGAAGGGGACTATGCATTCTTGCCCTGGGGAGGGTCACTGGGTACAACACCAACATGGTCACAGTTGGGTTCCTCCACCCCATTGCAGGGAAGAGCAAGTACCAAGGGGCGTCATTTCTTCAATTGCAGAAATGTTGGGACGTGTTGGTCAGTGGCTTCTGTTGTTAGGTGTCCCTGAGCTGGTGCGGACTCACAGTGATCCCATGTGTGGCAGAACGAAACACTGCCTGACACGGAGGCATCCTCCCAATAGATGCTTAAGCGCTTGCAGCCTTTCTGTTCATCCATCTCATTTTGAGGATGTCCTACTCTTTTGCTGACCCTCTGCTTTGGGAGCTCTGGTGACCTAGTGGGTAGGGAGTTGTGCTGCCACCTGAAAGGCAAGTGGGTCAAATCCACAAGCTGCTCCACAGGAGAAAGATGGACAATCTCACTGGTGCCATTTACAGCCTCTGATGACCCGCTGGAGGGTCAGCTGTGGATTGGTTCTGACTCGACAGCAATGAGCTGAGTCTGCTTTCCCAGCACGATGTCCTTCTCTAGAGACTGGCCCCTGCTGACAACCTGCCCAAGGTGTGTGAGAGCGGGTCTCACGATCCTGGCTTCTAGGAGCCTCTGGCTGCACTTTCTCCAGCACAGATTTGTCTGTTCTTTTGGGAGTTCATCATGACTTGGCTACGACTTTGCTTTTCTTGGAGAAGTTGCAGCCAGAGTGTTCCTTAGAGGCAAAAGGGGGAAAGCTTTGTCGTGCACTCTTTAAGAATGTTGCTAGGAGAGGCTAGTCCTTGGAGAGGGCCATCATGCTTGGAAAGGTGGGGAGGCACCAAAAGAGAGGAAGACCTTTGGTCAGATACATTGAAACAGTGACTGCAGCAGTGGGCTCAAGTATATCAGATTGTGAGGATGTCACAAGAGAGGACAGAACTCAGATCTGTTGTTCCTAGGGTGGCTATTAGTCGTGCTTGACTCAACAACACCTAATATGAACAGTCACTTTGCTAAAAGATTCCTTATCACTGTTCGCACTGATTTAGCGGCTATGTGCTTCCATGATATTGAGAAATACAATGAGAATGTGATTGTGATACAGCTTCAACGCTTAGAGATCACATGTACAGCACTCAGAGATCACAGGAATATTGTGATATTATGATGTTTTAAATGCAGTTATTAGTGTAAGTGAGGTTAACTGACCCTTTTCTTGCTTTGTCCTATCTTGTCCAAGTTTACGTTGTCTGGTAGAGTGGATTGTGAATCTTTCCATTGTGTGCACAAATACCTGAGAATTACTTATTAACAAAATTGGTGAAACTGTTCCATAAATGTCATGTGGGATTAATGTGTAATGAAAGTCTCCTGTCTCCCTGTTGTTGTGGGGTCAATTTTGCTGTCAAGTTGAGCACAACTCATAACCACCCTATGAACAAAAGACCTAAAGCCTTTCTATAACTATTGTCATTTATCAAAGTTCATAGAGTTTCCAGGGGAATATTGTTTAGGAAGTGGATGCC
>NW_006399877.1:6273683-6318792 GCF_000299155.1 Elephantulus edwardii | reverse complement strand
TAAATATTATATATGAAAATAAATAATATTTAAAATAAAAGAGATACATATATTAAAAAATGTACACTGCATTGGAACAGATGAGGGAAAGAACTGCTTAAAAGGAATATATGATTAGGTATTATTTGTAAGACAAGAGTCCAGAATAAGAGCTGCCTAGTAAAGTGGACTGGGATGGGGGTAGGGAATTGTACAACAATGAAAGAATTTTTTTTTCCAAGAGAAAAGTGAATTGAGAGGGGCAGGGATAGAAATGTGCAACAGTGAACGAATGGAAATCCAAGTTCTAGATAAACTTTCATTAAAATCGCAATTAAAAAAAGAACTAAGGTAAAAAAACCCTAATCAATGCTGAGTAAAAAAAAAGAAATGAATTTTAATTTTATATTGGTTTGCTTCCAAACAGGCTGTGACCTTTATGGAAGTGTACTGCCACATTTTTCTCCCATGGAGCCGGTGGTGGGTTTGAACCATCAACACTTTAACATTTATTAAACTGTATTTTATGGGAAAGTATTGTTTCATAAAATCTTTTTTAAAATGTTTCTTTCTCTGGTCAATCAAATTTTAAGGACTCTGTTGTCAATGAAGCAGTTTTCTTTGCACAATCCTCAGGGTGTTCATATGCTAATGACATTTTCAAGAAGGACTGACATATTCATCACCCCTCAACCTCTGTAAGATCCTTGGGTCCAGCAGAAGACATTCCAAGAAGACTGAGAGAAACCCTGTTTTCTGTGTCTCTCTTAGCTTCTAGGTTATAATTTTCACTTCTTGTCATCACCATATCAACTCTTGCCTCACATTTTTTATTTACAACTTCCATTTATTAATGGTGGACTGGAAGCCTTATCAGAAGACTTGTCAGAGTTATGTAAAAAAGTAATCACTCGTAAATTATTTAAACTCTTTATAATCCCCACAAGGAGATTTTTATGAGCAAAGTGGATTTCTGTGCACCAGCCTACACCCGTCTGCCAGCAGAATGATCACTTCTACTTCGTCCTGGGTTCTTGGTCACGTTCTAGAACTATGTAGTAAAGTGGACTGGGGGGGTGGGGGAATTGTACAACAGTGAAAGATTTATTTTTTTTCAAGATCAAGAAAACAAAAATTTTTTACGACTGGGCCAATTGACAGCATCATTATAGACAGAGAAAAGATTGAGATTTTTAGCAGTTTCAGTTGACTTGGTTCCACAATCAACAGTTTTGGGTAACAGCAGCCAGGAAATCAAAAGGCAAATTGCATTGGGGAAAATGTGCTGTCAGGGACCTCTCCAGAGTATTGAAGAGCAATGATGTCAGTCTATACCGGATCCAAGCCATGGTCTTTGCACTTACTTGCTAGGCATCAGAGAGCTGGACAATGACTAAGGATTATAGAAGATGAATTGAAGCCTTTGAGTTCTGGTGCTGGAACACCACCATGCTGAACACACCTTGGCCTGCAAAGAGAGCACACAGGTCTGTCATGGAGAGAGTGTTTTTTGGAGGCAAGGATTTTGAAGTTCCATCTCACATACTTTGGATATCTTGCCAGGAGGGACCAGGCCTTGGTGAGGGAAATCATGCTTGGAAGGGCAGAAGGGACAGCACAAGAAAGGAAGACCCTGGATGAGATGGATTGAAACTATAACTTGGGTAATGGGGGTGGGTGTGTCAGAGACAATGAAATTGGCTCAGGATAGGGCAGGGTTCAGAGCTGTTGTACATAGGGTCACTATGAGTTGCAAGTGTTTCAATGACACATAAAAATAACAGCCGAGGAAGATTGTACAAGTTAGTGGAATCAACGTCACCTTATTATCTGTGTAGAAGCTGGTGAACTAATGTCTGTTTTTCCATGTATATTCTCAATTATAACAAAGTATATTTTTTTAAAAAGGAAAAAAAATAATGGTAGTACTTGATGTCACTAGTTTAAGACTCAGTAAACATGTGCTTTCTGAGTGCCTCGTGGTTATTTTATCTTCCCAGGACACTCGTTCTTAAGTGTCATCAAGTTGAGTATGACTCATAGCGATCCTATAAACAACAGCTCTGAAACCTATCCAATTGCCACCCTCAGTCTCTGACACCCTCAAGCCCGCTGCTGCTGTCTTTGTGTCAATCAACTTGGTTAAGGGTCTTCCTCTCTTTTGCCTACCCCTCCACTTTCCCAAGCATGATGTCCCTCTCCAAGGAGTAGCCTCTTTTAGCAACATGTCCAAAGTATGTGAGATAAAGCTTTCCCCCCATGAGACTAGGGTTCTTTTAACTCTGACTAGAATTTCTGTCAATTCTCTGTGGATGTACAGCTGAATGTGTTTTTTATTTCTTTGCATTAAGATTTTACTTTCATGTGATATTAATGGCATTGATTAGTAACTTCTGTATTCAATTTGATCATCTTTTTAAAGAATGGGCTTAAATATGGATGTTTTCCAATTGGTAGACCAGGTTCCTCCAAATTTCTTGACATATATGAATGAACATGTACATTTATTTGGTGAAATATTTTAGTGGATATTCTGTCAATTCCTGAAGCCTAGATTTTAACCAATGCCTTCAGGACAGCTGGAACTTCTTCATATCCTCTGTCGTGGGTTCTATGCTACCTCCTGACATGGTTAAACACTGACCAATTCTTTCTGATACAGTGACTCTGGGTATCCCTCCCACCTCTGTTGTTGCTTCCTGATGCATTTATAATTTCATCAATAGAATCCTTCATTATTGAAACTTGAGGGTTGAATGTTTTCAGCTTGAGAAATGCTGAGCATGTTCTTGTCTTTCTGTTTTTTAGCTCCAGGTCTATGGGTATTACTTTGTACTGCTTTGTTTTCTTGAAACAATTAGAAATCTCCCATTTAATGTTCTTCCTTTTGCATTAGTTTCTCTATGTTCTAGAGAAATTTGCAGAAGTCTCTCTATTTTGGTCTCTTCTGTCTTTTAAATAACCTTTTGCTATTCTCATGTGTGGTACTCTTGGTACCATTCATCTTGTAACTCACTTGGTCTAATGTATTCTTGAGATGGTCTCTAAAGTCAGGTTGAAGTTTGACTTATTTTGGCTCTTGTGAACTTTTTCCTTTAGCTTCAACTTCAGTGATTTGTGTCCTCAGTTGGTCTTCAGCTTTGTTCTGACTTATGATACTGATTTTCTGCATTGGTTTTTTCCCAGAAGTCATCAATTTGACTTCTGAGTGTGTAGGCATTGTTTACGCTGTTTAAGGAACTTTGCAATGCTTTATTCACTATTCAAACAGAATTGTACCCTGCACTCTGATGCCATCCAATCACCTTGATCATATTTTCCAACTTTCACTTCTCCTTTGTTTCTAACTTTTGCATCCCAATCACCAATAATTACCAGTGTATCTTGATTGTGTATTTGATACATTTCAAACGGCAGAAGTTGGCAGAAATATTTAATTTCTTCACCTTTGACTTTTGTGGTTGGTACAGAATGCTGAATAATAGTTGTGTTAACAGGTCTTATAGGTGTTTGGATATTATCCTGTCACTGACAGTGTTGCCCTGCAGGATGTATCTTGAAAAGCTCTTTTTGACGATGAATATCATTCTTCAATTTGCTAGTCCATCATAGTAGATCAGATAGATGATCATGTGATTCAAAGTGATCAATTCCAAGCCATTTCAACTCACTAATGCCAATGATATTGAACTTTTGACGTCTCATTTTTTACAAATTTGGTTTTCCTAATTAATATTTCACTCATTCAGTGTTCCAATTTATTGATAGAATGGATGTTTGCAGCTGTTTCCACTAAGTTTATGTCAAGTCAAATAAATAATGAAACTTTGTCACTTGTTAAAAGCTTACCTCCATCCATGTCATTAAAGTAGCCTCTACTTTGAGGAGACAGATCTTCTCCTGTCCTGTTCTGGCTTCCTTCTAACCTGAAGAGTGAGCTCCGGTGGCCCAGTGGGTAAGGAGTTACGCTGCCAACCCAAAGGCAGGTGGTTCCAATTCACTAGCTACTCCTTGGGAGAAAGATGAGCAATTTTCTCTCATGAGACTTACAGCCTCTGAAAACCCATTAGAGGGTCAGCTATGGGTCGGTTCTGACTTGATGGCAATGAGTGAGTTCAGCCTGAAGGGCTCCTGTTCCAGCATCTTGTCAAGGTTCACTGGCCAATTCCTTCAGAAGTAGATCACCAATCCTTCTTCCTAGAATTTCTTTGCTGAGAAACTCAGCGACACATGAGTCACCACAGGACGAGGGACTGACGGACGAGCATGTCAGTTTTGACTGAAGTTCACTAATTTGACAACCTGTACAAGGGCTCTCTGTGACGCTGGCGGGGAATACCAGGACACATTAGATGTTATCCCTGAGAGGTCACCACACAGCGGTGGACCCTCGTCACGTTCCAGTTCCGACCTCCTTGATGTGTAACTCAGAAGCGTTGTTTAGGAGGCTCGAACTCTGAACCCAGGCTGCCAGTGCTAAGCTTTCTCACTGTCAGCTCAGCGCCCTTGAAGGTCCTTGTTGCTTCAGTGTCTATTACTTGGCTCCTTGGTGTCCATCATGGTCACGGCAACTCTCTTCCCCATCTCTGCTTTGCTTGCTTGTTTAATGCCTTGGAATAAATTGACCTGAGACACACCTGAATGTTTTCACTTTAACGTAACAAAGATAAGGGTTAGGATTTACAACCTGTGATTTTGGAGCCATAATTCAATCCCAAACACTGATTTTGTGTGGACATAGTTTCTCTGAAAAGGATAAATGAGATTAACCTGAGGTCACACTGGGTCCTGATTCAATCAGATGGTATTTTTACTTTCTGGACAGGCCACAACTTCTTCCCAGCTTCCTTTCTTACAACTCCATAGTAAGTCAGCTCTCCCATCAGTCAAAACTCTATTTTTAAAAAGTGTTTGTTATTATTGCCTTTTATTACTAATATCTCTATAAATCTGATCTTTGTCTTTGAGGGCTGGAAACATACCATGTAAGTTTACAGATCTATTTTAATAAACTCAAATCCAAACCCTCTGCTGGGAGTTGAATCCATTTCTCAGTAGCCCTGCAGGGCAGCGTAGAACTGCTCCATAGGATAACTGCCCCATTGGAATTTCAAGGCTGTACTCTTTATGGAAGTAGATCACCCCATCTCTCTCTCTCTCATAGACTGGCTAGTGAGTTTCCAACCACTGACATTTCAAATAGAAACAAAAAACTTTAACCACTGTGCCACCAGCACTCCTTTGAATACATCCATCATAACTTGACTATATCCTAAGTTGGGAAATACCTGTAGGAAGGAAGACTCTCATATGGAGTCAAAGCTTAGTATGATGCAGTCAAAAGTCAAAGAATGGCGACCACTATTGGTGGTTAGGGACAAGTCATGAAGCACTCCCTTCCTCAGAGCCTCTGGGAAGAATCACACCTTGACCTTCAACTCTCAGCCTCCTGAACCATGAGATAATGCATTTCTGTTCTTATGGGTCTCACCCATTTGACAGCAGCCCTGTGGCACTAAGGCAGTTGCCAACACCATTACTTCTGACTTTGAGCCAGCTTCACCATTATTGTCCATGATGGTCTTTCATGAACGCTCAGGAGAGGAGCCTTGGTGGTGCAGTGATTAAGTGCTTGGCTACTAAACAAAAAGTTTATTGAAGAAAAGACCTGGCAATCTGCCTCCTCTCATGACCAGCAGAGCCTGCCAGTCCTGTGGGGAAATTCCACACATGGGACATTTCCATTTGCTATAAAGCAGAGTGCTTTGTTCTTAGAGAACCAAGGACATTCAAGTGAATGAGGAAGAGACTCTGACTGCGCTCTGTGTAATACCCTCAGCTGGACCTGAACTTCCAGGTGGTCTTCCCCTTGGTCTGAGTGACCTCCATCTGTTTTGGTGACTAGATGTCATAACAGAATCTAGAGTTTATTTTTAGCGTTGTGACTGTGGCCAGGGCCCTGTGTTGTTGTTGGTCCCATGTAAGGCTGAGTGAAGTGATGCTAAGCGTCGGAGATGGCACTGGCCTGGAGTGCGGATTGTGTTCTTATAATCTGTAGGGTTTTCACTGGCTGACTGTGGCAGGCTGGTCATCGCGTCTTTCTTCCTAGTCTGTCTTAACCTGGAAGCTCTGGTAAGATCTATTTAGCACCATCACATATGTCATCCCTGCTGACACATGGGCAGTGACTGCACATTAAGTGTGTTGTCTGGGAATTGTCCCCACCCCCCCATCCTTGGGAGATGATAATTCTACCCCTGAGCCATCACTACTTTCCGGGACTCCCAGTGGGCCATCTGACCAGGCAGATAACTTTGTCTTAGACCACCGATGACCGTCTTAAGAACAGCAGCATCTAGGTAGGTGATAAAGGTAGTTGTTACAAAGTTGTAGCAATCCTCATTGTGACTTTGGAGGTAGTGATGATATAAATGGGGAAATAACCTCATTCTAAGCTTCATGCTGATTTTGATAGTAACTGCTTATTCTTTCTTTCCATGTCAGTCACAGAAGGAGAAAAAATCTTGAAGTGGAATCTATAATCTGTCCCTTTAAAGAACACATTAAAGTGCCCAGTCCTAAGTGGTTTTAAGCACACATCATCACAGGACTTAATAAATAATTGATATAAATTAATGGCCAATGAAAGAAACATATCCGCACTGATCTATAATTACTGGAAGCAACCTCATATATTTTTCATAAAAGTATCACTTCATTGCAGAGGGCTTTTTTTTTCTCTAAAATTCTGTGTATTTAGAATTTAAATTGCTTTCAATAATTGCTTTCAACTGCTTTCAGTGGCTGATCCTCTTTGGCAGTGTGAACGTCTGACAAAGCTGTGACTGGGGTATTACTTTCCTGTCTCATAGTCCTGCCTTCCTGACCTGGAAAGGTGACACCAGACAAGGAGAGAGAAGTGGTCAGGAGGAGCTGTGGGGCCATCTCGCCTGCCACTGTTGTCACCATGACTCCCACTGGGCCCTGGAGAATGTAGAATGTCGTTGCTTCAGAAGTTTGCAGGAGCAGGATTAGGGTTGGGATAAGAGTGAGTTCAAAAACCAACTGAATAACAAATTGCGTTCCACTGTATCATTTTGAGTACCAACTAGGTACCACTGAATGCAGCTTAGACTTGATTCTATAAGGAAATGAATCTTTTAAGTAGTGATTGAGATTTAAATTAATGTTCTCCAGAACATTAACTCTTCAAATGCTACCAAAACAATCAAGCAGAGAAAACTCAACACCACCATCATTTACACCAACACCACCACAACCAACATTATTACAACCATCACCACCACCATCATTACAATTAACACTATCACCATCAAAACCATCACTACTACCAATACTCCTAACACTTACACCATCACCATCAACACCACCACAGACACTAGAACTACTATAAAAACACCACCACCACCATCATCATCAATACCAATGCCGTTACCGCCACCACCACTACCAACATTACTACAACCATGATCAATACCAACAGCACGACCACCATCAACAGTAACACTTCAATATCACCATCACCATCAACACTGTCAACCACCACTGCCAATGCTCAACACCACCACTACTGCCAATAGTAACGCCAACACCTAAAACAAGAACCACGTCTTTATCTAGAAATGTTGTTGTTGTTATGTGCCGTCGAGTCACTTGTGATTCATAGAGACCCTATGTACAATAGCCCTAAACTCCGTTCTGTCCTGTGCCAATCGCACCATCTCTGATACACCCATCCCAATTGCTCCAGTCACTGAGTCAATCCACCTCATAGGGTGTCTTCCCCTCCTGTGCTGCCCCTCCACCCTGCCAAGCATGATGTCCCTCTCCAAGGAGTGGTCTCTTTTCGCAACATGTCCAAAGTATGTTAGACGGAGCCTCAGAATCCTTGCCTCCAAGGAGCCGCCCAGTTTGACCCTTTCCAGAATGAATCTGTTTGTTTTCCTAGCAGTCCATGGTACATTCAATACGCTTCTCCAGTACCACAGCTCAAAGGCATCAATTCTCCTTCTATCCTCCTTGGTCATTGTCCAACTCTGTGGTGCATAACAAGTGATTGCAAAGACCATGGCCTGTATCAGATGCACCTTACTCTCTAGAGAGACACCATTGCTCTTCAGTACTTTGGAGAGGTCCCTAACAGCAGACTTTCCCATCGCAATACATCTTTTAATTTCCTGGCTACTGGTGCTGAGAGTGTTGACTGTGGAGCCCAGCAAACTAAAGCTGTGAACAATCTCAATCTCTTCACCAACCATCCTGATGCTGCCAATTGGTCCAGTGGTGAGAATCTTTGTCTTCTTGACATTGAGCCTCAATCCATATTGGAGGCTGCAGTCCTTGACCAGCAAGCGCTTCAGCTGCAGCAAGCGCTTCAGGTCCTCCTCACTTTCCACAAGCAGGGTTGTGTCATCTGCATATCGCAGATTGTTGATAGATCTTCCACCAATCTTGACTAGAGTTTGTTTTTAAAAGCATGGTTTCTAGATTCAGAAAAACTAGGTTCAGATGCTGGCTTTGCATGTACAAACTAACATAAATTTTGAAAAGTCTCAATTTTCTTATCTATTAAGTATAACTTAAAAGGATATAATAACCTTAAAACAAAACAAAACCCAATGAGAATCAAAATATAAGTTTTGAATATTTTGTTACTTTGAGGTACCAACAATTGGCTCAGCACTCCCATGTAACTGCTGTTGTTATGTGCTGTCAAGTCACCTGTGACTCATGGTCACACTATGTATAAGTCTGAACCCTGCCCTACCCTGAGTCAATTCCATCATCTCCAACAGACCTAGTCTTATTTCTCTAGTCACTGCGTCAATTCATCTCATCCTGGGTCTTCCTTTCCTCCACTCACCCTTTACCCTTCCAAGCATGATGTCCTTCTCAAAGGACTGGTCCCTCCTGGCCATATGCCCAAAGTATGTGAGATGGAGCTTCAAAATCCTTGCCTTCAGAGAGCAGTTTGGTTTCACTCTCTTCAGGACATACCTGTTTGTTCTCCTGGCAATCCGCAGTATGGTCAACACTCCAGCACCACAACTCAAAGGCATCAATCCTTCTTCTATCATCCTTAGCCATTGTCCAGCTCTCTGGTACATAGCAAATATTTGCAAAAGAACATGACCTGTATCAGGCGCACCTTAGTGTCCAGAGTGATATCGTTGCTCTTCAGTACTCTAGAGAGGACTCTGACAGCTGACTTTCCCAATACAATTAGTCTGTAGATTTCCTGACTGCTGGTGTCAAGAGTGTTAATTGGGGAACCAACTAAGCTGAAGCTGTTAACAATCTCAGTCTCTTCTCCCTCTATCGTAAAGCTGCTAATTGGCCCAGTGGTGAGAATCTTCATTTTCTTGACGTTGAGCTTCAATCCTTATTGAAGAATACAGTTCTTGACCAAATGCCTCATGTCTTCCTCATGTTCAGCAAGCAGGTTGTGTCATCTGCATAATGCAGGTTCTTGATGAGTCTTCCTCCAATCTTGTTGCCACGCTCCTCCTCATAAAGTCCAGCCTCCCGAATGATCTGTTCTGCATACAGATTGAAAACGTATGGGGATACGTTACATCCCTGACACCCACCTTTTCTGATCCTGAACCATGCAGTGTTTCCCTGCTCTGTTCTGACTACTGCTTTCTGGTCCAAGTATAGGTTTCACATGAACACAATCAAGTGTTTTGGGATTCCCATTCTCCTCAAGGTTAGCCACAATTTCATGTGACCCACACAGTCAAATGCCTTTGCATAGTCAATGAAACACAGACATTCCTTGGTGCTCTCTGCTTTTGGCCAAGATCCATCTAATATTGAATATGGTGTCCCTACTGCCACAGGCTCTTCTAAATCCAGCTTTTACATGTGGCAGTTCTCTATTGATGTACTGTTCCAGTGATTTCTGGATAACCATCAGTAAGATCTTACTTGTGTGTGATATTAGTCATTTTGTTTGAGAATTTTCATACTCTGCTGGGTCACCTTTTTTTTTGGAATGAGAATAAATATAAATATCTTCCAGTCAGTTGGCCAGGTAATTGTTTTCCAGATTTCTTGGCACAACCTGGTAAGTGTATCCAGGGAAATACATGTTTCTTGAAATATGTCAATTAGTATTCAATCAGTTCTTGGGACCTTTTATTTTTGCCAATTCCTTCAGAGCAGCTTCAGAACTCGAGAACAATATGTTGGTTGGCTTAATTTTTTGGGGTCTTGTTTTAAAGGAATGAGAACAGGGATAGAATGGATAGGCAATGAGCACTGGAACAGAGTAAGGGAAGGTAACCTGAAATGAACAGATGATCAGATGATATGTGCATTGCAATTAACAGTCTGGAATAGGACATGCATACCTGATTGAATAGGGTAAGATGAGGAGACAGGGAAAAAGAGAATGAGGGAATGTTTACCTGCAGACAGAAACAGTTATAGAGGGTTGACAGCAGAGACAGGAGGGGAGTGAAAGGGAGCAGAAGTTGGTGAATTGATGGGCAAGGTGAAGGGAAAAGGATAGCACAGCAAAGTTTTAATGTTGTTAGGTGCTATCAAGTTGGAACCAGCACATAGCTGACCTTCCAGCAGGTTTTCAGAGGCAGTAAAGTGCATGGTTGGAGATTGCCTGCATTTTCCTGAGAGCAACTGGTGGATTCAAACCATGTGCCTTTTGGTTGGTTAGCACAACCCCTTTCCACTAGGCTACCAGAGCTCCCTAACCTGAGATTTTAGATAATAACATTATACAATTGTATGCTATAAAACAAAACACACGAGTGACTGAATGAAAACTTAAAAAAAAATTAAGAAATGAGGATACTACTATTCTGATTTAAACCATTCAGTGATGTGAATTTAAACCTTGTTCTGTTTGGATAACCACCTCTTGGTCTATATATAGATTTCAAAGTTAGCCACAATTTGTTATGCTCCACAGTCAAATGCCTTTTCATAGTCAATAAAACACAAGTAAATGTCTTCCTGTAATTCTCTGCTTTCAGTCAAGAGCCATCTGACATCAGTAATGATAGTCCTCCTTTCACAGCTTCTTCTGAATCTAGTGTGAATTTCTTGAAGTTTCCTGTCAATATACTGTTTCAGCAATTTTGTAACAATCTTCAGCAAGATTTTACTTGCACTTGATATAAGTGATATCATTAGATCATTTCCACAGTAGTCCCAACAGAATAAGTGAACATTGTATGATTTAAAATCAAGAAATATATGTATGCTAAGTGAATCATTCGAAAAGCTGGCCTATATAAAGAAGAATATGGTATCAGGATTGGAGGACGACTTACCAACAACCTGCATTATGCAGATGACACAGATTTGCTTGTTGAAAGTGAAAGATACTTGAAGTACTTACTGCAGAATATCTATCGCCTTTAATGTGAATTATATCTCAATATCAAGAAAGCAAAAATTCTTATCACTGGACCAATAAGCAACATCATAATAGATGAGGAAAAAATTGAAGTTGTGAATGGCCACAATCAACAACCATGGTTGTCAAGAAATAAAAAAAATTCCAAACATGTTGCATTTGGAAAATCTGCTGATGAAAATGGCTCCACAGAGCAAAAGAGCAAGGATGTCAGTTTGAAGATGAAGGTGCACCTGAGCCAAATCATGTCGTTGTTCTTTCTTGCCATCGAGTTGAGCATGACTCATAGTGACCTTATGAACAGAAGACCTGAAGCCTTTCTACAGCTATTGTAATTTCTTAAAGTTCATGGAGTTTCCAGAGGCATGTTGTTTAGGAAGTGGATGCCACACCTGCTTGAGCTAAATCATAGTTTATTCACTTGTTTTCAAGCATCTGAAAGTTGGGCAACAAATAAGGATAACAGAATAATTGATGCCTTTGAGTTGTGATGTTGGAGAAGAATTCTGGATATTCCATTGATTATCAAAAGAATGAACAAATCTGTCTTGGAGAAAGTGCAACGCGGGTGCTCCTTAGAGTTCAGGATGATGATCTAACTTAATCTTGTCTACTTTGGGCATGTTGTCAGGAGGGACCAACCCTTAGAAAAAGAGTTTGTGCTGGGAAAGATCACACGAAAAGAGGAAGAGCCTCAAGAACATGGATTGACACTGAGATTTAACAATGGCTCGCGTGTAGGAGAGATCATAAGGATGGACAGGGATAGAGCAAGATCCAGTCAGATCTGCTGTTCACAGGATCCCTATGAGTGGTGGTCACCTCGACAGTGCTTAACAACATCAATAACAATGTCTGACGGGGCTGTTAAGAAGCTTTCTCCCTGACATTTCAGTGAGCACAGGGATAGTGAATTAGAAATAAAACTCATAATTGCTGTCAACTTGATGTACCAACAAGTTTCCAAGGCTGTAAATGGAATGGGAGATTGTGTTGCCTAACTGGTGAGATGTTGTGCTGCCTACTCAAAGACAGTTGGTTCAAATCCACCAGCAGCTCAGTGGAAGAAGGAGAGAAAATCTCATCCTGTTTGATATGTTGTTGTTGCTGTTATGTGCCGTCTAGTCACCTGCGACTCATAGCGACCCTATGTACCACAGCCCTAAACCTTACTTTATTCTGTGCCAATCTCACCGTCTCTGACACACCTACCCCCATTGTCCCAGTCACTGAGTCAATCCATCTCATTGAGGGTCTTCTCCTGTGCTGTCCCTCCACCCTCCCAAGCATAAAGTCCCTCTCCAAGGACTGGCCCCTCCTTGCAACATGTCCAAAGTATGTTAGATGAAGCTTCTGAATCCTTGCCTCCAAGGAGCAGCCTGACTTCACACTCTCTAGGACAAACCTGTTTGTTCTCTTAGCAGTCTATGATATATTCAGTACTTTTCTCCAACACCACAGCTCAAAGGCATCAATTCTCCTTCTATCATCCCTAGTCATTGTCCAGCTCTCTGATGTATAACAAGTGATTGCAAAAACCATGGCCTGTATCAGGTGCACCTTAGTCTCTAGAGTGACATTGTTGCTCTTCAATACTTTGGAGAGTTCTCTAACAGCAGATTTCCCCCATCATAATATGTCTTTTCATTTTTTGGCTGCTGGTGCCAAGAGTGTTGATTGTAGAGCCAAGCAACTAAAGCTGGTAACAGTCTCAATTTCCTCATCATCTAACATAATGCTGCCAATTGGCCCAGTGGTGAGAATCTTTGTTTTCTTGATATTGAGCCTCAATCCATGTTGAAGGCTGCAGTCCTAGACCTTCAGCAGCAAGAGTTTCAGGTCCTCCTCAGTTTCAGCAAGCAGGGTTGTGTCATCAGCATAATGCAGATTGTTGATGAGTCTTCTCCAGTCCTGATGCCACATTTCTCCTCATAGAGCCCAGCCTCCCAGATAATATGTTTTGCATATAGATTGAAAAGGTATGAGCCTCTGAAAACCCACTGGAGGGTCAGCTATGAGTTGATTCCAACTCCATAGGGTGCAGCAACAACAGCAAAGTGGATGAGACGAGATTTCCCATCTTTCTTCTCCTGAGCTGCTGATAGAGTCAAACTACCAGCAAAGCCTTTGGGTTAATAGTGCACCTCTCTAGAGACCATGCCACCACAATGCTCTGAATTGTAAATATTGTTGTTGTTGTGCTGTTGAGTTGAGTATGACACACAGTGACCCTATGAAAAATAGATCTGAACCCTGTTCTATCCTGTGCCATCCTTATCATCCCTGACTCACTTGAGACTATTGCAGCCGTCACCATGTCAGTCAATCCCATTGAGTCTTCCTCTCTTTCAATGACCCACCACCTTTCCAAGCATGATATCCCTCTCCTAGCAACCTGTCCAAAATATGCGAAATGAAGCTTCATCTTCTTTACCTCCAAGGACCGCTCTGGCTTACTTTCTCCAAGACACATCTGCTTGTTATTTTTTATATTCAACACTCTTCTCTAACACCACTAACACTTCTGTCATCCTCATTCATTGTCCAGTTCTTAGATACTAGACATTGTAAATAGTTTTCTGTAATCAAGAAACTGGATATCTGGTCATCAAAATGGTAACAGGCTTCTTTATCAGCCTCCTTGGACTGTAAGTCTACATTTACTCAGCTCTAGCATTTCTTCACCAGGAAGCCTGATTTTAGATACTTGCCTTCAGAGTCCTGAGAGTTAATTCAGTGCTCTACCAACATTTACAAAGGGAGTATTTCTGTCCTGCTATTGTCAGTTACCCTCGAGGTCACTCCAACTCAAAGGGACCCTGTGTCAGATCCTTGTCAAATCCTATTCCATTGTTGCTGCCTGTTTGCTAGCAGGGAGCAGCGACATCCTGATGGAGGTAAGCACAGCAGAGACAAACCACTCTGGGAGCACCACAGAGAGCCAACTCAACTTTATTGGGGGCTACAGAGTGCTTATATACAGGCTAGTAAAGGAAGACTGAGATGGGGCGGATTCGTGTGAGAAACATTTTATGGATGAGAAAAAATTGAACCAAGCCAACTCCCTTGTATTCGTAAATTGTGCTTTCATACATTCACAACATTTTATCAAGAACATTCTACTTCTCTCCTTCAGGGAGATAATGTGTTCCCAGGACTCTCAAGGCCATTTGCAGTCTTTTTCTTAGCACACCTCACATGCAAGTCATGTAGCCAAGTCCTGAAGACTTCTTGCACTGAAGTAACCCTATATTAACCCCACACTCTATCCGTACCATCCTCTTCTGCTTAAGCCCATGTTGCCTTCTCTGTGTCCGTCCTTCTCACTGAGGGCCTCTCTCTCACTCACGGAGTATCTACTTTTCTAATCATGTTATCTTTTTTCAAGGACTGGTTCTTCCAACAACATGCCCCAAGTCTGTGATGAGGTCTCGCCATCCTTGCTGGTGAAGAGAACTCTCACAGAACTGCTTCCAAAGTGGTGTATTTGTACTTTTGACTGTCCCTGGGATGGGGGATTTTCTTTGGCAGCATCACAGTTAAAGGCATCACATCTTTCTCGGTCTTCCTTATTCATGGTCCAACTTTGACACATACATGAAGCAATTGAAAATACCACAGCTTGGGTAAGGTAGTCTTCAAATGGACTTCCTTGCTCTTCAGCACCTTGGAGAGGTCCTTGACAGCAGTGTTTCCTAATGCACTATGTCTCTTCATTTCTTTACTGCTGTTATAATGGCTGTTGATTTTTGGATTCAAGAACAATGAAATTCTTGACAACCTCAATCTTTTTACCCCATTTATCTTGATGATTCCTGTGGAATCATCCAGTGGAGAGAATTTTTGTTTCCTTTATGCCCAGGTATAATAATACTGAAGATGATGCTGTTGTTGTGTACTGTTAATTTGGAATAGACTCATAGCTAACCATCCAGTGGGCTTTCAAAGACAGTAAATCACATGGGCGGACATTGTCCATTTTCTCCCAAAGATTAGCTGGTAGATTTGAACTGCATGCCTTTGGGTTGACAACGCAGCACCTTCATCTTAGGCCATGAGAGTAACCAAGGGTATAGATATTGGTGAAGCGGAAATAGTTGGAAGGGCACGTGCCTGCCTCATATGCTTGTTGGGATGTTGCTGAGCCCGGGTGGTCCCTGCACCTGTGAGCTGAGCGTGGCACCCACAGGCCCCCCTGTCAGGATGGGCGCAGGGATGAGCACATCTGCACACACATGTGGGGAGAGATTGGGAATGCACACTTGTTAAATGAGCCTCTTCCCTGGGCCACAGTCTGAGACCTTCCGGCTTGAGCTGGCCTTGCTAGAGTTCAAATACAAGGGAGAAAAACTCTGCAGGAAGCCTGGGTCCATGGACGGAATGGGACAAATCCTCAGGCACCTGGCTGATTCTGACTCAGGTCCCATGTGGGAGAGAGTGAACTGCCCCCTACGACTTCCAGGGCCGTCTTTACAGAAGCAGCCTGACTCCCCTTTCGCCCTCGGAGCGGCTCTAGCGTGCAAATTGATCCTCATTTTCACACTTTCATCACCATACCACCAGGGCACTTCGTGGATGTAATAAACCCACACTTCTTGCTGTGGGGCTTGTTCTGCCGGAAGATGACCTCTCATCAGGTTTCTGAGGCTGTAAATATTGTTTTTGAATGTACATTGTATTTTAAACAATCTTTCATTTACATTGTATATTGTATAATTGTACAATTGTATCTTGTGGGGTATTTGCCCCTTACAGTCCTCTTTGTAATAATTACATTTGTGAAAGTGTGGAAGCCAGCTGCTTCAGGCCTCATGCCTGAATGTCTCCGTTCTAGGGAGCCAATTTCTGATTTGCCCATCGCTATCAAACCAGTCCTCCAAGGTAACAAGCACGTCTCTTCTGCTGAAAGATCCTCTGTTCAGTTTGGAACTTTCAGTATCTGTATCCACAAGCAAAGTGCAGTCCAGAGCAAGCCCTCAGACTGCAGCAATCAACCTGGGCTCACATAGTGGACCATCCTCTCTTCATCTGGTAGGGTTCTGGGTTATGTTCAAATGGGCATCAGCCCTAAACTTAGGAGCCCACACTTCTCTCCACATTCTACCCACATGGGGCCAAACCAATAAGCTAAGGTCCTCATGCCTCCCTATTCTTCAAGCCAAAAACCCTTTTCCTGCTTCTGCATACATCAGTGCATGCTAAGTGGACAGTACTGAAGAAACACACTCAACTCGGTTTGTGTTCTCATTGTGTGAAGCTGTAAATCTTACTGGGAGGAGACTGCTAATCTTTTTCCTGGAGCGACTGGAGGATTCACAGTGCCAACCTGATGAGCAGCCCAGGACCTAATGTACTACACCTCAGAGGAGCTTGTATCACCCACAGAACCCAGAAGCCCCCCTGCAGGCACGCATTCACTTCTTCCCAGGAGTCCCAGTGAAGGAGCAAAGGGGAAACGTCAACTGCTCCCCACGGGCTGGAGCCTAGGGTTCAGCCTGAGGAGCCTCAGAAGCGAGTCCTGGGGATGGATTCTGATAAGCCCCATGACCCGCAGATGCACTCTGACCTGCAGGGGTCACCTCAAGTCTGCCCTGGGCTGCCCGCCTTGGTGTTTTAAGGTCCAGCTCCTTGCTTGGAGCCTGAAAGGCAGGCTGTCATGTTGATTGACTGAATGGACGATCTTCTCTGGTGCAAGAGACTGCGGTGCCTGCCCGCTCTCCCTTTGGAAAACGTCCTTCCCATCAGTTCACTTTGGGGGCAAATAGTCCATTATGCTCTCAGGTCGCTCGGCTATTTTTGCCTCTGACATTTGACCTCTGTCCTGCTTGGGGACCACTCTGTGGGCTGGGGATTCTAATAACCTAATTGTTCATCTTTTTTCACGGTCCCTCTTCCATTACACTTCCTCACCCCCAGGCTCCAGCTTTTAAGCAGCATCCTTGCGCCCTGATGTGCTCGAGTGGGTTTCTCGTCCTCCAAGTCATCAGCGTCTCTGCTCACCCCCCATCACCACACTGAAGTGGCCAGAGTCACTCAGAACCCACTCTGTTTTCTCGGGCAGTTTCAGTAATTTGGATAAAAAGGTAGAAAATGTGAGCTCATTGTTGGAGCTCAAACAGGAGAGGATTTGGGATCAGATAGGCCAAATGGACTTAGTGTGTGAATTTTTAATACCCAAAGTGATTTCATGTTCTCTCGTCCTCAGGAGCTGAATTGCACGTGGGCTACAGTCAGGGAAGAGACAGTTCCTCAAAAGACCCATGTCTGTGTTTGTTTATGTGCTTTGGAAATGCCTCATGGTCTCTTTCAAGGCTTTGGGCATAGAGTTGCGATGAGTTATAGTGGACACGATGGCATTGAACAACAACAACACTTTTCTAATTTTACTTTCATCAGCTTGGTTGACAAGCTTGCATCCATGAACTTGTCTGCCAGTCAAGGAATGTAAAGGTGTTGTAGTCAGAAAGCACATCCTTTCGTGTGTTAATTGTTATAAAGATATCTTATTATGGATTGAATGATATGGGGCAACATATATATGTTCTTGGCTAAGCCGTAAATCTCAATAAGACCCCCAAGTGGGTGGATTGACACAATGACTGCAACAAGTGTGTCAGAAATGGTGAGAATGGTCAAGGATTGGACAGGGATCAGGTCCGTGGTTCATGGGGTCACTATGAGTCATACTTAACAGATTCTAACAACAAAACAATCTAATCCTACAGATTGAATCATGCTGTATTACCATAACTACTGCTATGCTGTTCTTGCCCCATTAACTTCACAAAGGTTAGCATTTATCAAGCGCAAGGTAGTTCTATCAGATTAAGAAAAGATGAAGCTTTGTCATTTTGCCTCTAAGGAACACTCCGGTTGCACTTTCTCCAAGACATAGCCATTTTTTCTTTTGGCAGTCTATGGAAGAGTCAATTCTCTTCTCCAGCACTGCAACTCAAAGGCATCAATTCTTTATCCATCATTCTTGATCGAGCTCTTAGATTCATATTAACTGATTGAAAAGACCATGGCCTGAATCAGGCACATCTTAGTCATTGCTCTTCAGGACCTTGGAAAGGTCCCTGACTGCATAGGCAGAGTATGCAGTTTCTAGCCCCTGCTCAGTGCTGGGACTGGTACTCTGGAGATCTTGGGAGCATGGAGATGAGATTCTTGTCTTTAAGAGACCCCTAGTCTCCTGGAGAAAAGCTTCATCTCACATACTTTGAGCATGTTGCTAGAAAAGGCTATTTCTTGGAGAGAAACATCATGCTTGGAAAGGTGGAAGGTCAGTGAAAGGCAGGAAGACCCTCAACGAGATGGATTGGCATAGTGACTGCAGCAACGGGCTCTCAAGTGTGTCAAAAATGATGAGATGACACAGGATGGGACAGGGTTCAGGTCTGCTGTTCACGGGATTGTTCTGAGCCATATTTCACGCTCAACAGCACCTGACAACAACAACAACAACAACAACAACAAGTGTCTGTGAGCTGTGCTGGTAATCCACAGGCGGTGCCTATCTGGTCACTGGAATCCGCTAGCTGCTCTGCAGAAGAAATAGGGGCCATCTCCTCCTGAGCAATTTGCAGCCTCTGAAAATCTGCAGGAGGGTCAGCTATGCATTGGTTCAAGGTCAAAGGCAATGCGTTTGAGTTTAATCTTTATAGGAATAGATTACACAAATTTATTCTTCAGAGCAGCTGGTGGGTTTGAACCCCCAACTTTTTGATTTGCAGCTGGGTGCTTTGCTACAGGAAGCCCCAGGGCTCCCTTGTTGTGGTTGTTAAGTGCCATCAAGTCACAGGCGACTCATAGTGACCCTATGAAGGAGAGTCCTCGACGCTTGGGTGCCTTTCGTCCTCTCTCCATGTTCACAGGGTTTCTGGAAGCAAGCTATTATGGAAGTGGATGCCACTCTTCCTTCCAAGCTTGTTTTCATCGGGGAGGTCCACCCCACTCTCTGTGTGCATTGGGTAGCCAACCATTAATGCATTTGACACAGTGTCACAGTGTTCAGCCTCACAGCAACCACAAGTGACCGCGTTGGCAACTTGTACACCAGGGCTATACGACCTAGAGGAATGTCTTTGTCTAGGGCTCCCCTAGGGTACGTTTATTTGCCACAGTGACATACTAGATGTTAGAGCCTGGGTGCAAACTCAGCACGCCTGCTCCTATGAGGTAAAAGGGCAGCAGGGCCTGAGTCTGGTCTATACACGGGACATGCTTGGGTGATTCGAGAGCTTGTGAAACTTGCTTAGAGGATGTTAAAAAAACCCCAAATAAACAAATACAATAAACCTGAAGACTTCAAGTTGCCAAGCTTGATATCCTGACAACTTCGTGTGTCAAAGTAGAACCAACCCCACAGAGCTTTCAAGGACTGAGCTGTCAGAAGCAGGGTGGCAGAGGTCCCTCACCAGGTGGGCTCGAGCCTTCAAACCTGCAGTCTTATCCTCATCATCAGAGCTGGGCAACCTTTTGCACCATTTAAGGGCAAAGTCTCTGTTGCGGCTACTGGTTTGCTCACCTTTGCCACCTTCTGGCACATATAGGTAATGCAATAGCATAACAAAACGCGCGCGCACGCACGCGCGCACACACACACACACACACACATTGTGTTTCATTCATGTGCATTGTATGTTATACAAACATTCTTATATATTGTGGTTTATAGAATTAATTACTATTGATCCATGCCTTTTATCACCCTGTCTTATCATGACATTTATCTATTCCTTCACCCTCATCTGTCCACTACTCTCTGCTGTCCTAAGAACCACCCTCGCCACCTCTCCTCCCCTTCTGAACGGTTACCCATGTCCTGTTCCTGTTTGCTAATTGCAGTAGCCTGTATTGTCCTTGCATTGATTCCTCCTGAGGTGACAGTGTATCGTCTTTTTTTTTATTTTATGGTGTTCATTGTCAGGACATCCGAGTTCCGCTTTCCTGTCCCCCACCCTCAGGTAAGCATTCTTTAGTCCACCTCAGTAGACTACTCTGGACATTTTGTTCAGCTTCGGATAAAATTAAGAACCTGTTAGGCCACAGACTATATATCGTCTTGAGTGAGTGCTGTGTATAACAGGATCTCTTCACATGCAGGTTCCATGCCTCTGTGAGGGTGTCATTTCAATAAAGGACCTCCTCTTGATCCGTCCTCTTTCCCTGTCCTTTCTAAGACCCGCTGCCGCTCCTTCATCTTCCACAGGGAAAGGCCCTTAGTCAAGCTCATGAACTCTGGGTAAGTCCAGTCCGTTTTGTTTCTTAAGCATCTAAAGGATGCACTTTGTACTGCAATGTCTGTAATTTTTCTTTTCTTCTTTTTTCCTTTTTTTTGTCTCATCTTTACGCAATTTCTTTGCTGAATTATGTTAAGGGGGGTGTAATTTCACACAGAAGCATTTCCTTAGATAACCGTAATACTCTCATCTCCCATGACAGCATAGCTGCAGCTCCTTGGTACGATGTACTGGCCGCTCACGGCATTGCATCAAATATGTGAACCCTGTAGGCCGGGGTAGAACTGCCCCAGAGGCTTCCCTAGGCTGCATGTCCACTGGTGGCTCAGTGGTAAGGAGTTGTTCTGCCAACACAAAGGCACGCAGTTTGAATCTACCAGCTTCTCCTTGGGAGAAGGATGGGGCAGTGTCCTCCCGAGGGATTAACTGCCTCTGAAAACCCACTGGAGGGTTGGTTAAGGGTCCAACTCAAAGATACAAAACAACATCAACGTTTTCCACAAAAGCACAGGCAGACATCTTCCTGTCATGGTGACCGTGGTCACCAGCCAAGTTCTCACTGTGCCACCGAGACCACTGGCACAACACTTAGACCATAATAAAATTTTCCTGATTGTTCCACCAGATATGTTAATGGCTCAGCATCAAGATGTGGGTTGCTGTCAGGCTGGCCCAGCTGCACAGCGATGGTGTGGATGACGGAAGAACCATGGCCTCTTGTCCTGCTCCATCTCCACCAGCTGTCTGAGCCCATCACAGCCCCTGTGTTGGTCCACCCCACCAAAGGCCTTCCTTATGGGCCCCCAACCTACCTGGGGGCATGCAGTCCGGAGAGGGCAGTCCTGGCATGCCTCTCCAGGGCAGCATGGGAAGATGGAGGGTCAGCGCCAGAGAGAAGACCTGGATGAGACGGATTGCCACAGTTGCTGCAGCTATGGGGCCAGGTGTGTCAGAGATGGTGAGACTGACTCAGGATGGGCAGTGGTCGGAGCCCTTGTTCAAGGGTGGATGGATGTGAGTCATAGTCCACTTGACAGCATGTCACAACAACAACCCTACCAAGCATGGTGTGCTTCTCCAGGAACTGGCCTTTCCTGATGATGCGTCTGAAGTAAGTGAGGTGAAATCTTGGCATCTTCGTACCTAGGGAATTTTCTAGCAGCACTTCTCCAATGCAGAGTTCTTTGCTCTGCCGCGAGTCCGCAGTGTCCTTCACATTCTACATCAGCACCACAGTTCAGAGGCACCAGCTGTTCCTTTTCTTTGTCCAATTCTCAGACACATGAAGCAACTGAAAATGCCAAGGCTTGGGCATTTGTCCCACGCAATTGTCATTAGACTTCTTGACTGCCATTTCCGTGGACATCGCTGATCCAAGTAGAATAAGTTGAAGTTTCTTATTAATCCAGACTCGAGGATTTTTAAATATACCTGGACCTCTGCAGAATTATGAAAAACCATGATGCCAATCTAGAGACTAAGGTGCACCTGATCCAGGCCATGGGCTTCACAATTGCTGGCTGTGCATCAGAGAGCTGCAGAGGGACTAAAGATGATAGAAGAAGAATTGATGCCTTTGAGTTGTGGCACTGGAAAAGAGTATAGACCACACATACCATGGACCACCAGGAGAACAGAGAGGAGAGGGTCAAACAAGTGGAGAAGTCAAACCAAGCTGCTCCCTGGAGGCAGGGATTCTGAAGCTCCATCTCACTTACTTTGGTCATGTTGCCAGGAGAGACCAGTTCTTGGACCATGCTTGGAAGGGTGGAGGGACAGCGCAGGAGAGAAAGGCCCTGGGTAAGATGGACTGACTCGATGACTATGTCTGGGTACAGCAGTGTCAGCATGCCTGGGGTTGGCTAGGAATGTCAGCCTCCTCTGCCCCAGATCTACTGACCGAGTCAGAATCTGAACATGAGCAGCACTGATCTAGTTTCACCTAGATTATCACAGCTGGTTGAGGAGATGTTGTAGCTGTGTCTGTGTCGGAGTCGATGAGGTTGGCTCAAGACAGAGCAGGGCTCAGAGCTGTCATTCATAGGGTTGCTATGGTCTTTGCAATCACTTGCTATGCATCAGAAAGCTAGACAATGAGTAGGGATGATAGAAGGAAAATTGATGCCTTTGAGCTGTGGTGCTGAGACGAGTATTGAATATACCATGGACTGCTAGGAGAACAAACAAGTTCATCCTGGAGAGGGTTCAACCAGACTGCTCTTTGGAGGCAAGGATTCTGAGGCTTCATCTGACATACTTTGGACATGTTGTAAGGAGAGACAAGTTCTTGCAGAGGGACATCATGCTTGGGAGGGTGGAGGGATAGTGCAAGAAAGGATGACCCTCGATGATATGGGTTGATTCAGTGACCAGGGTTATGGAGTAGGTACATCTGAGACAATAAGATTGGTAAGGGATAGAGCAGGTTTGGGGGCTGTTGTACATAGAGTCTCTGTAAGTCACAAGTGACTCGACGGCATATAACAACAACAACATGAGTTGCAAGTGACTCGATGACACATAACAATACGATAACAAGTGAGAAAAGTATGATTTTCTTTTTAATCTTTTTTTTTTAAGAGTCTTGGTACCTTTATGGTAGTAGAACTCCAGTCAGAGCATTGCACTTGCGGCAAATGGGGTTTGAATTTAATGCTTTGTTTGATTTTCGACTCTGGTTGAGGTGGTCAGATGACTTGATCTGGCTTGATCTGGCTTGACTGACTCCTGTCCCCGACACTCACCTGGTGAGAAGATGTTTCTACGTGAATATCTCAAAGCCCATTAGCTCACTCATCTGGTTGGTCCTATGTCTCAACACTAAACAGCGTTTTGTTTTCTACCTCCTGTCTTTTCTCAGGCAGCTCTGGTGACATCGTTTGTAGGAAACAGTGCAGAAAATGCAAAGAGGCACCTGTCTGGAAGTTCAAATCCACCAGGGACCCCAGAGAAAAAGAAGCGCAATCTCCTTCCACGCAGGAACCCAGTGAAGAGTCAGCCAGGAGTTGCTTCCAATTCCGTGGCAATAAATGAGTCCCAGTTTATTTGCTTAGTTTTCAAATTCTAGCCTAGGCTCTGTTTCCACTTCTGTGTTGTCTCTGAAACAGGATGATGTTGGGTGCAGCCTGGAAGGAGAATGTGACCTGCGCTGGCTCTGCGTGGACGTGGGGCTTCACAGGAGTAGAGTGGTGGGAGCTTTGATTCCTAAGATGAACATTAAGGGTTGTTGTTGTTAAGTGCCGTCGAGTTGTGGGCAACTCATAGTGACCCTATGAACGAAAGTCCTCGACACCTGTATAACTCTCATCCTTTCTCCAGGTTCATAGGGTTTCCAGAGACAAGCTATTGTGGAAGTGGATGCCACTCCTGCCTCCAAGCTTGTTTTAATTGGGGAGCTCCATCAAACACTGTCCACCGTGGGTGACCATTCTTGCATTTGACTCATCAATGTCACAGTGTTTGGCTTCACAGCAACCACAAGTTACCTCTGTACAGCAAGTGGACAGACCACGGTTACACGACCTAGAAGAATGTTTCACCAAAAACAATTAAAGGCAGGCCTGAGGGCCATGTAGAGTCACCCACCTTTGGCTCAGGAGCACGGCTTTCTATTCTCTAGGCCAACTGCGCGCTCTCTCTCTCTCTCTCTCTCTCTCTCTCTCTCCTGCTGTTGTTGGTGGTGGTGCTGTTAAGTGCTGTCGAGTTGTAGGCGACTCATGGCGACCCTAGGGATGGAAGTCCTGGACACCTGTATAACTTTTGTCCTTTCTCCAGGTTCATAGGGTACTTTGAAATTTTTCTGATTTTTTTTCCCTTTCAGTTTATGGCTTGTTCTCTTCTCACAAAGATTTTCATTCAGCAGAACTGGCCCCCATTTCCCACAGTCCCCACCTTTCTCTGTTGCCTTATACGTGGTCACACCATTTATTTTCATTCTCTGTTTGATACTTAGAGTGAGTTTATGATCCTGACTTAAGTCTTTTGTTTCTCTTTGTCAAGAGGTTTTTCTCTCTGAATGAAACACATTTTCTTTTGGAAGAGTTCCTGGAGTTAGTTCTGTGCTATCAATTCACTCAAATTTTGCTCAGATCTCATTGACTTCACCAAAAGTGTCTCAAAGCATTATTAGTTTAATGTCTAAGTACTTCATTTATAAGAACAGTGTGTAACCTTTACATTATTCTATTCTGTAAAGGAGCCCCCAAATCTTTGTGGTAAGGAACTGTGCTGCCAGCCCAAAGGCACCTAGTTCGGAGCCACCTGTGTCTCTGTGACAAAAAGGTGAACAATCTTCTGCCTGATTTATGGCCTCTGAAAACCCGCTTGGAGAATCAGCTGTGAATTGGTTCTGATTCCAGGGCAATGACTGACTGACGGATTCTATGAAAACAAGGGTGTCATTTTGAGGGTAAGGTGCACATACTCAGACAGGATATTTCCAAGCACTGGACAGGTATGTGAAAGTAGGGGAATCACAAGGGCAGACTGAAGACAAATCGAAGCCTGTGAGTGACGGTAATGATGGTGTTGTCAAAGGCTATCGACAGTACCACAGGTGCTAGAGGACACACAAACATCCCCGGGAAGAAAGGCAGCTGCTCGGACGCGAGGACGGTGAGGCATTTCACGCCCTTTAAACGTGAGATCAGGAAGGACGAGGCCTTGGAAAAAGACATCATGCTTGAAAACACAGAGGCTCAAAATCAGAGAGAGGAAACCCCTCAAGGAAGTGAATGAACACAAGCACTGCAACAATAGACCCAACAGCGAGGTGGTGAGGCTGGTACGGGGCCAGGGGGCATCCCGCTGCTGGACGTGGGGCCACTGAGTCACGGCTGACTCGTGGACAACAAACGGGAACCCATTTACTTCTCTGTGGTGTATTTTGTAGCTTTAAGGCGAAGGTGCTCCTGACTCAGCCTATGCTCTTTTCAGTCACTAGCTATGCATTGAGAACTAGACAGTGAACAAGGATGTCAGAGGAGGAATCGATGCCTTTGAGCTGTGGTGTTGGAGAAGATCACTGAATCATGGACGGCCAAAATAACAAATGGCTATGTCTTGGAGAAAATGCAACCAGAGTGCAAAGATGATAAAGCTTTGTCTCATGTACTTTAGACATGTTGCTAGGAGAGACTAGTCCTTGGAAAGAGGGACATCATACTTGGAAAGGTGGTGGGTCAGAAAGACAGGAAGACCTTCAACCAAATGGACCGACACCGTGACTACAGCAATAGGCTCAGGTGTGTCAGAGATTGTAAGGCCGGCACAGAATAGGACAGGGTTTGGATCTGTTCTTCACGGGGTTGATATGGGTGTACTTGGCTGGACGTCACCTAGCAACAAGCAGAGTTTCTTTTTCACATGTAAATATGATGCTGTTTTTGTTAGGTACCACTGAGTCTGAACTGACCCACAGCTCACCCTCCAGTGGGTTTTCAGAGGCAGTAAATCTCAGTTAAGATGGGAAGGGCTTCCCATCTTTCTCCTTCAGACCAGCCAGTGGATTTGAACTACATGCATTCAGGTTGGCAGTGCAGCTCCTGGTGCTCTCTTATTAATATACAGGAGAGATAATAACCAACATTCTACGAGCATCAGTTGTAACTAACGACATTATCTCTAGTCTGTCTTCAAAGCAAAGTGACTTTAAATTGTCCACTGGCAATATACTCCTCTCCAGTGGAATTGTCACAAAGTTTCATTTAAAGGAATCCTGGGAATGACAGTGAATGAATGTTTTACTTTTCTCACCATTCCTATCTGACTAGCCCCTTGCTGAATGCTGTGGAGAAAGTTAACAACATCTGCAAGGAGGCAGAGTTTGCTCAGAATCCCCCTGCAAATTCCCCTGTCCTAATCATGACTGGAAGAAAGCTTCTGATCTATTAATTTATCTTGTCACCCATCACGAGCACTTTCTATTTCATCTGTGGTTTTTGAGATGTGCTGCTAATTGTAGAAATGACATTTTAGTATGATTTAATACTGTGTTCTTAGGAGGGAAATCAGAGTGGACACGTTGGTACTTACTTCATTAGCATTTAAGATGTTGCAGGTCGTAGAATTACATGTCGCTCATTCCTGGGCAGTTGCTGGATTGCTACAGCGTCCCATGGCTACAACGATCTTCTTTTGTGGCTTCAGTTTTTTGTTTCTCATTTCAGAAGAACCTCCGAGGAGAAGGCGGGGCTTAGAAGCACAAGTTATAAAATCCTTCCTCCTCCAAGGAGCAAAGACAAGCAAGCGGGCTCTTTGAGGCAAAAGAAAATCCTGTCTGTGAGCGCCACGGGTATGTTATCAATTTCTTTTCTTCTTAAATCTTGCAGTTTTCATTTGTAAAATGGATATGACTTAGTTTCCCTGAGATGCATATAGTGTAGTATTTTTACAGAGGTGTAAGACCTAAAAAAGGGGGAAATTGTAAATCTTTCAAAGAGATGTGTGGAGAAGTGAAACAAGCTCACAGGTCTAGCTGGAACTCAGTTGACTCTATTTGGAAACATAAAAACCTTTGCTAGATACTTGCATGATTTGAAATCTATACTCTTAGGACCCCTCCTCCTCCCGTGACTGAGAGATGTCATAAGTTTCCTCCAAGGAGCTTTGCTGAAAGTTCGTTAGCATCTTGACTTTGCAAATAACTAACTCATGTCAATGTTCTTGAATCTATGGGGGAAACGACATGATTTTCTCAAACCGGGATTATGATTAACAGCGAGCAAGAATTCATTGAAAAAGTACATGTTCTTTTATCATAAAAGGTGAAAGTGTCTTTCTCTTATTTGTACGAGCTCTGGCCCTTTTATATTTTTGGTTTAAACAGCACAATCATCACTTGTATTATTTAGCAGCAGGAGAGAAACACTGAGGGTTTGGATGAATAATTAAAGGTTTTGCTTCTATTTAATTGTGAGCGCATTACTGCCAATCACAACTTTTCCCAGTGTTAAGATTCTTAAGCTGAAAACAAGGAAATGGTTTTCTCTTGAGTCTGTTCTGTATGCTTGAACGAACCACGTTTGTTACAATATCTGTATGTGCTTGTTGGTGTCGTAAGCATGTTAACTTCCAAAGTTCTGACTTTGGCTTTGCATATATATTTTAATATTTGGAACAAAATTATTGTCATCTATTACTAAATGTGTGTTGTGCCAAAGAACTGCTCATTTCCTGCCCACGTGTAAGGGCAGAAGGGTCTCCACCATGAAGAAGGCCTGCCTTTCCCCCAGTTCTAGGGGCTCTGGGCAAACCCCACTTCAGCCTCGACCCCTCAGCCTGTGTCCCACCTCCACAGCTCTTCTGGAGGGCAGGCTTCATTGGAATCAACAGCTGAGGAGCTTCCTATCACCCTACTTAAGACCCAGTTTTCACCCGTTGACTCAAACTTTTAACAGTTGACTGACAGGCAGTCAGAAAATAAAGGAGGCCGCTCCCGCGGAACCAGTCCCAGGTCTGCCCTGGCCGCGGATCAGAGGTGGACACACAGGAGCACAAGGGCACTGGGCTCTGGGTGACACAGGCACACACAGCCCTGCAGCACTCTTCCCAACAGGGGAATTAGAAAGATTCCTCCCCACATTGTCGTTTATATCCAGCGGCTCTGCAAGTGTCTCCCAGCCCTGCAGGGAATGACAATGGGGGGCAGGCTGGAGAGGTGCTGGCTGGGTCTGGTTTGGGGCCACTTTGTAACACCTTTGCTGTTTTCTTCTTTGATGTCACACACGGAGACCCCCCCTCATGCATTGTTTCCCTGTGTGGAGACTTAGAACTATACAATCTGATGAAGAGAACATCTGAGCGCTGACCTGACTGTGGCCATTCCCAACCCCCAAACTCACACCCACTTGGAAGTCACCTGTATAGGGTTTTCAGGCTGTATATCCTGCAGGGAGCAGGCTGTCTTGTCTTTCTGCTGTGGGCTGGCTGGTGAATTCGAACCACTGGCCTTCCAGTTAGGAGTCCAATATGTCACTCACTATGTTGTCAGGGCTCCTTGGCTGTGAAGGTAGCCTAAAAGGCAATTTAAATACACACTGGTTCTTCCAAACATTAGATTAGCTTATAAAAGAAATAATACGACTTGTGAGTACTGGGCTTCTTTAAGTCATCACCTTCAAGAAGCCAAATGGTCAACATTCACTCTAAAACATCAAGATGATAAAGAATGGTGGGGAAGCTAGATTGATACAAACAGAACAATCAGACGATATATAATGAGAATGCTGGTACATTGTAAGCAATGTCTCCAACATCACAGAGCAATGTGTATCCGCATTTGTTAAATAGGAACTGACTATGCTGTATACACTTTCATCTAAAATAGAATAAAACATCATTATTTAAAAACACCTCAAAATATGCTGAATGTAATTTTTGGACCATAGCACTAGTGTAGCAGACAGATTTCTTTTCATGCTGGGTTTCCAGGATGCCAGAGTCTTCTGTAGTTAATGAGTGACTCTGAGAGAATGAAAAATTATTCATGAGTGTCAATAATAAAAACTGCATTATGGCTAACCTCTTCTCCAACAGGCGAGATGGGATTTCTGATCCGTTATTTAAACTCTGATGGTGCATTATGGCATGGAGGAAGAGAGGTGTTTGTGGTACTCATTCTCTCACGACATCTCTCTTGCTCTCACCCCTTATTTGTTCTTCACGTTAAGACCACCTCATAGCAACGTAAGTCACTGGTATTTACCAAGCACTGTTTTAAGTCTGATGCTGACTCCATCTTTTCAGTCTTCAACACAAATGTATGAAGAGACATACTCTTCAATGAGATAAAAAAAATTCAGGCTCAGAGAGACTAAGCTGCGAATTAAAGGCAGAGCCCAGCCCCAAGCATGGTCCTTCTTGATGCCACATCCCAGGCTTCTATTTTGCTGTTTTAGTTTTCTGTCTCATTCTCTGCTTTGTTTGGTGAGATTATTTGAGTTCCTCTGCACTTCAGAATTTTTATTATTAAGGCAAAGTGCATTTATTACTTTTTCTCTGTGTTTTTTAATCTTTGGTCTGTAGTACGAGGCTACAAAATTTCCCAGTCTCATGTTTTTAAAAAAAGAATTTTAATAATATAATTAGGTAACTATCGTTATTGTCAGAAGCCATCAAACAGGCTTTGACACAGGCCCCTAAATACAATAGAATGAGCTTTGGCCTGACCCTGTACCAATATGAGTCACAGGAAATCATCCTTCATTGTCATGGAATCTTCAGGTGCATTTTCTTTCTTTTTTATTGATATTCTGACAGAAGTTTACAGAAAACTTGATTTCCATTCATTCATTCATTGTTGCACATTCCCCTCACCTATTTGCTTTTCTCTTTAAAAAGATTCATTCATTGTTGCACTATTTCCTCCCTCCCCAAACCCCCAGTCCACTTTGCTATGCACCTCTTATTCTGTACTGTTGTCATGCAAATAATACCTAATCATGTATTTATTTTAGACAGTTCTTCTCCTCATCTATTTCAATGCAGTGTTCATTATTTATCCCCTTTTCTTAGTTTCCTTCCAACCCCAATGTCAGTCCTTTTTTAAAAGAGTGGCACTGTGCAGTATTTGTCTTTTTGTGACTGAGATAGAGTACTGAATGTACCATGGACTGCCAAGAAAACAAATAGATTCATCCTAGAGAGGGTTAAAGCAGGCTGCTCCTTGGAGGCAAGGATTCTGGGGCTTCGCCTGACATACTTTGGACATGTTGTAAGGAGAGACAGGTCTTTGGAGAGGGACATCATGCTGGACAGAGTGGAGGGACAGCGCAGGAGGGGAAGACCCTCTATGAGGTGGATTGATTCAGTGACTGGGGTAATCGGGATGGATGTGTCAGAGGCAATGAGATTGGCACAGGATAGAACAGAGTTTAGGGCTGTTGTACATAGGGTCGCTCTGAGTCGCAAGCGACTTGACGGCACATAACAACAACAACAACAACATACTGCTTTCCAGGGTCACCCATTTTGTGTCATTTTTTTTGAGCTCCTTGTTTTCCAGTGCTGTGTAGTATTCCATTGTGTGAATATACCACAGCTTCTCTGTCCATTCATTTGTTAATGGGCACTTGGATTGCTTCCGTCTCTTTGACATTGTGAACAATGCAGCAGTAAACATTGGTGTACATGTATCTGTTTGGGTGGCAGTTCTGGTTTCTTTAGGGTATATTCCGAGTAGTGGAATTGCTGGGTCAAGTGGTATTTCTATTTGCAACTTTTTGAGAAAGCATCACACTGCCTTCCACAGTGGTTGCCCTATTTTATACTCCCACTAGCAGTGAATAAGTGTTCCAATTTCTCCACAACCTCACCAGCATTTGTTGCTTGCTGCTCTGTTGAACTTTGCTATAGTTACTGGGGTGAGATAATATCTCACAGTTGTTTTGATTTGTGTCTCTCTTATAGTTAGGGATTTTGAACATTTCTTTATGTGTTTGTTAACCATCTGAAAGTCTTCTTTGGTGAAGTGTCTTTTCATATCCTGTGCCCATTCTGCAATTGAGTTGTTTATCTTGTTGAGGTGCTGGAGTATTCTGTAAATTCTAGATATAAGTCCCTTATCAGACATGTCATTACCAAATGTTTCCCCCCAGTCTGTGGCTTTCCTTTTTATCCTATTGGGGAAGTTTTTGGATGGGTAAAGGGATTTGATTCTTAGAAGATCACATGCATCTATTTTATTCTCTCCTGGTTGTAGATTTTTCAGGATGCTTGGGAGATGGGTACATTTTTGATAGTTTTCCCCGGGGTTCTTGTTTAAAGAGGTCATGTTGGTGGGATGAGTGAGCATCTGTAACAGGCAAACATTTAGAGACATATTTTGAATTTTTCTACTTGTTTTGAGGGTTGTATGCATTTAGGGACACAGAAGGAAGTAAATTATAAAGCATAGTTACTGTTCTAGACTTAAAACTTATACTTCCCAGCATTTTGGAACTCTGCCTTGCAGATAGAGCCTCTTTTGTGTGAATCGAAAGACTGCAGACTAGATGAACAGAAACGATGGTGATCGGTGAGCCACGTCTTGCGGCGTCACCACCTGCGGCTCTCCTGTCAAGCCTGGCTCACAGGGACCCTCCGTTGTCTTTCGGAGGCTGCAGACCTTTACAGGAGGAGTTTCCCCACCTTCTCCCCGCTGAACAGCTGGCAGATCTAAGCTTCTGACAATGTTGGCATCATGATGTCACGCTTTCCAAGTTTTAGTGACATTCTAACTTCTAAATGTTGGGATAATCACAAATTGGCCCATTAAATTTTGACTTCTAGAATCTTGTACATAATTAAGGACAGATACGGTGTAGTGTTAGTGTCTCTGGTGCTACAATATGTCTTCATGTTGGACTATTTACCAAAGGTCAGAGGTTTGAATCCTCCTGGTGTTCCTGGGATAAAGATGGGCAATCTCCTCCCACAAGAATTCACAGCCTTGGAAATGCAACAACAGAGGGTTGCTATGAATTAGCATCGACTCGATGGCAATGCATTTGAGTGGTGCAGTGGTGAAGAATCCCAACCAGAGGTTGGTAGTTTGAATCCAGTAGTTGCTCTTTGGGAGGAAAATGTGGTGACCTGGTGCTGTGAGATTATAGCTTTGGGAACCAGTGGAAAACACTGACAGCATTGATGGGAGTCATTAGATGGTCCCTGTGAGTCAGCAGTGACCATGACTATGGCGGTGACACACAGCTGGACCGAAAAACACCATCATAACAAATGGTGAAGCAGTGGAGGTCTGGCACAGCTTCATTCTACTCTGATCCACAATCAAGGTCCATAGAAAAGCAACAGCCAGAAACTCAAAAGACGTATTATCGCACAGCTCAAATCTGCTGCAGAATATATTTGATCATTTTTTCCTTTAATTTTAATGGAAGTTAACAGGGACTTTGGATTTCTATTCATTCATTATTGCACTTTTCTCCCTGTCCAACCTCCCCACCCCCAAGTTCGCTATTCTTTTTGAAAAGGAGAAGAAAAATTCTTTCATTGTTATACAATCCCTTCCCCCAAGTCCACTCCACTGTGCAGCCTTCATTCTGGACTGCTGTCATGAAAATAATACCTAATTATATATCCCTTTTAAACAGTTCTCTCCTTCATCTGTGTCAATGCAGTATGCATAATTTATCCCCTCTTTCTCAGTCTTCTATCAACCCCAATGTCAGTCCCATTTTATAACATTGGCACTATGTAGTATTTATCCTTTTGTGACTGAGATATTTCACTCAGCATAATGTCCTCCAGGGTCACCCCTTTTGTATGATATTTCATGAGTTCCTTGTTTTTTAATGTAGGGTAGTATTCCATTGTGTGAATACACCACAGCTTCTCTATCCATTTGTTGATGGGCACTTAGATTGTTCCCAACTCTTTGCTCTTGTGAACAAAGCCACGATAAACATGGGTGTGCAGATTGTGTTTTAGTCAAAGAAGAAGCACACATGGAGATGAGCTGAAGGAAGAAGTGCCGGGGGCAGAGTCTAGGATGAGGGTTCTTAATATAAAAGTTTATTCTCCTAGCAACAACATCTGACAATACACATGGGATACTGCCAACCAAGACTGCTCGCCACAGTTTCAGTGCAGAGTGTTCAGGGGGAAGAAGGACTGCTAGAGTCCATGTGGCTGAACTGAGCCACCAGGCCAAGGATGTGATCCAAATCCCCACTCCAAATCAAAAGACGATCTTTCTGAGATGCCTAGACCCTACCCATCCTGAACCAGCCCTCCTATTAGATATGACACAGCCCCTCAGCCAGGTGGGTTGACACGGTGACTGCTGCAATTGGCTTTAATGTGTCAGAAAGTGTGAAGATGGCACAGGATAGGACTGGGTTCATATCTGTTATTTGTGGGGTCGCTATGAGTCATACTTGACTCGACAGACCCAACAACAACCACAACAGACACTAAAGGCAAAGCCAGACTTCTTTTTGACGTGGCTGTGTTCTGTAGGGTGATGGTAATAATAAACATTGCCATCGAGTGGATTCTGACTCACAGCGATCCTATAGTACAGAGCAGAATTGTCCCTATAATTGTTCAGGTTGAAAATCTTTGTAGAAACAGAGTCCCTCACCTTTATCCCAAGAACCTGATGGGTCCAAAAGCCACACAGTCAGCAGCTGAGTGCTCTGGGCTCCAGGTAACTGATAAAGGTGTTTGAGGTACCAGAACAGGGCAGCTTTTGCACGTGCTTCTCAGCTTGCTTTCTTGCCTTTTCCTTTTGTAATAAAATTGGCAGCTTTTCATTGTGAGGCTCATAAATCTGTTTCCTTTCCATCTGTGCCCTACTTGGAAGGAAACGGCTGTAAGGGAATGATGACAAATGCCTTATAGGATTGATCTGTGGTTTTACAGTAAAGTATGTAAAGCACAAATTAATACTCTGCCCAGGAGAGCGATAAAGAAAGCACTCGTTTTAAACAGGCTGGAGTGACCTCTCTGAGTTTTAATATGGTTCCAGCATCCGCGGCACAGGGAAGTGTGCGGGAACCAGTGATTCAGGTGGAGTGTCCAGCCTACCCAGGACACAGGATCAGGGCCAGCCACTCAGAGGGCAGTTCTGTGCTCTAGACTTCTGCAGCCAGAGTTCCTGGAAAGAGACGTGGAGGTAACTTGCAAACAGAAGAAAGATTTTACTCATCCAACTGTCTTGTGGGTATTGTAAGTTATTCTATAGAACACAGTGTGCTCTCATGCACATTAATAATTGAGAATCCAATATACTTTATGAGATTGCACTCAAGTAATAAGAAAGCAAATAAAATGCTTCGCCTAGAAGTTTCTCTGAAACCTGCCTAGGTGACCCTGCAGATGTTTGAAACTCTGTGGGCATAACATACCTTCCAGCATCTTAGCAGCGTGCTGGCCACCACAGCATGGCAGGGTGACAGCTGGGTGACAGGCTGTTGTCTGTAAATTCCCTTTATTCCACTTGTGCTAACGTAGCAGGTAGGAGCTAGGGACGTTATGCAGGCATGCTTCAGAGATCTGAGGGGTTCCGTTCCAGGCCACTGCAGGGAGTCAAATATTGCAGTGAAGTGAGCCTCATACTTTCCTCCCCTATTTTCCAGCACATGGAAAAGTCTATCTACACTGTATTGTTGTCTAGTAGAGGAGCCCTGGTGGCGTAGTGCATGAAGCATTGGGCTGTTAACTGCAAGGTTGATGGCTGGGATCCACCAGCTGCTCTGAAGGATGAAGTTAAACTGTCTCCTCTCATAAAGACTTACAGTCCCAAGAACTGAACTGAGAGTTGCTGGGATTCAGAATCAGCTTGATGACGGTGGATCTGGCTGGTTTGGTCTCTCTGTTAGGTCTGAAACAAATGGTATGAGGAAAGGGTAGAAATGCAGTGAGATGACCCCAGAGGGACACACAGACGCGGAGTGGGCACACACTGTTGGGAAAATGGTGCTGAGGACTTACACAAACCTTCAACTGTTAGTCAACTCACAACAAAAAGTTAACAAGCAAGATATTCTAATGGCAAGAAACATCATATAACTTTTAAAGCAAAAAAGTCCTCAATTTGTGAAAAAGGTGTTATATTTGTTGAAAATACAATTAAAGGAAAGTGCACTTCATTGGAATACGATGCAGCACTCAGGAGGAGCAATTTTGAAAAATACTGTCTAACTGGGAGGGTCTAGAGAGGATGCAGAGTGAACTATCTCATTCTTGTAAGGGCAAATACTGCAGAAAACCATTACTGTAAAAATAGGAGAAAAACTAGTAAGATGTGTGTAAATGTCCAAAATGGGAAGAGGAGAGGGGGCAGAGGGTAGGAAAAAGGGAAGGGAGGAAACAGGATAACAGAGGTTAGTGGGCAGATGGGGAGGTGAAGGAATAGCAAAGATTTGAGGACTTGAAACAACAGAATAATAATAGGCATAGATCAGTTGTTGTTGTTGTTGTTGTTGTGTGCCATCAAGTCAGAACCGACACATAGCTGACCCTCCAGCAGGTTTTCAGAGGCAGTTAACTGCACAGAAGGAGATGGTCCAGCCTTCTCCCACAGAGCAGTTGATGGATTTGAACTGTGCACCTTCAGGATTGCAGCACAGCTTCTTCACACTAGGCCACCAGAGCCCCCTCCTTGCACTAATGTTGTTGCTGTTGTTAGGCTGTTCCCCACGCAGACAAGATGCCCTTCCAGGGAGCCCGGCTGAGCATGAGGAACAGGCGGAACGGGACGATGGACAGCACGCGGACGCTGTACTCCAGCGCGTCCCGGAGCACCGACGTTTCCTACAATGACAGTGTGAGTCGAGTGTCTGCCCAGCTGCGGCAGGGCCCATCTCTGTGCCTGGGGGGGGGGGCCCTCGTTTCCACAACAATCCTGCATCCAGCATTTCTTGGCGGCACGTGCTCACCTCCTGTCACTGTGTCCCCCACAGTCACTTAACGTTTCAAACCTTTACATCACGCTACTGCACACGTAACTTACCACGGTCTGCTGCACACATCACTCTGAATGCACCAGAAATAGTCCAGTCCTGTGAATGGCTTGCTCCGTCAATGTGGTGATCTGGAGCTGAGCCCGCATTAGCTCTCAGCTCTTTAGCAATCTTGACTGGGAATAAACCTTCAACTTTGGGGAGCTCGGGTGGCCTAGTGGTGAGGACTTGCGCTGCCAACCCCAAGGCAGGTGGTTTGAATCCACCAGCTGCTCCATGTGTGAAGGAGGGACCAGCTCCTCCTGTGTCATTTACAGGCTTTGAAAACCCACTGCGGTCACTCTAAGTTGGTTCTGATTTGATGGCACACACAATAACAACAACTTTTTCTTTTCAAAAACCAACATCTCAACATGTAATGTTTTATTTTGCTACACATACAGTGTTTTGTTTTGTGAGTTAATTTTGCTGAATGAAAAATATTTTCGTTTATATGTTGGTTTTTAAAGTTCTCATTCCCAAATTAAGGAGCTCTGGTGACAGTGCACAGCATATCAGAATCCTAACCGAAGATTGGCAGTTCAAACCCACCAGCCACTCCACGGGAGAGAGAGGAGGTGGTCTGCTCCCTTCCGGTTTATACTTGGAGAGCCCTCCGGGGCAGTTCTGTTCTGCCCTACAGGCCTCTGGGAGTCGGAAACGACTCAACAGCAATGCGCTTCTTACTCTTTTGTGCTGACTGTGTTACGAGTCCTGACGATGCTGCGTTACCGTCTTCCAGATGCAGGACTGCAGGGCTCTCCAAAGCTTGACTCTGTTGTTTCGAAATAGTTTGCTTCTGCCAACTCAAGGGAGGCTTTGGATTAGAAAGTCTTTGGCTGCACGGTTAGGTCCCAGGAGCAGCTTAGTGTGTGGGGAGCCAAAGATGATGATTTTACGGCAAGCATAAGGGTGATGGGGCTCTGCATGAAAATATCATTTCTATAAAACCATTAGCAAATGCTCACTTTCCCCTGGAATAGACGAGCCCCAGTGTCTCAGCTAGGTGCTGTGGTGGCATGGTACATGCTGTTAACTGAAAGGTCGGTGGTTCGGATCCACCAGCTGCTCTGGGGAGAGAGCTGAACAGTCTCCCCATAAAGATTTACAGCTTCAGAAGCCTGACGGCGGGCAGCGGGAAGTCAGAACTGACTCACCAGCAGCAGAGGTTTTTACTGGGACAGTTGTCAAAATGTCAGTGGTTCACGCTTAGCCACAGGACAAAGATGTGGTGATGTGCTTCCGGAAAGGTTTCCAAATCCCCGAGCCCCTGCCCTCAAGTGACTCTGACTCAGTGATCTTCTGTCAGGTGTAAGAAGCTCAGAGAGGCTGTAAATCTTCACGGGAGGAGACTGCATTTTCCATCCTTTGTAGTTGTTGTTAGGTGCCATCGAGTCCAGTACGACTCAGTGACCTTGTGAACAACAGACCCGAACCCTGCCCTGTCCTCTCTGACACGCTCGAGCCCATTGCTGCGGTCACTGTGTCAGTCCAGCTCGTCGAGGGTCTCCCTCCCTTCGCTGACCCTCCACCTGTCCAAGCGTGATGTCTCATTTCAAGAAACAGCCTCTCCTCACAACGTGCCAACCTGTGTGAGAAAAACCCGACAGTAGGCTTGGTGGTCTTAGAGATGAGAAAGCATAATTTGGGTGTGTTTCATGGCATTGATGTGCAAAATAAAGCCAAGTAACTTTTGGAAAAATTTCTTTTACAAATATAAATGCAGCCCGTTTTAAATTATTTTTATGCATTCAGGAAGCATGAACAGGTGGATGCTCTGAATACTACTATATTCTTTTTTATGTAGTACAGTTTTATTCTTACCACGCATGAGGCTGTTGTTAAGAGTTAAAGTTGATGGGATCTAGTTTGGTTAGCTTCATATCTGGGTTAAACTGACATATATGCAAAAGTCCTAAGTATCACTCTTTGGAAGTATCAGCTAAAAGGGTTTTCCTTACCACTAATCACCTTATTCAGATCTGCTGTTCATAGAGTCACTGTGCGTGGTACTTGACTCAATGTTCATAACAATAACAATCACCTTATTAAAACTCTGCACCGTGTCACCACCTCAGGCACTCCGTAGATTCTTAAAACATTTGAGATGGTTTGGGGGCGTAGTTAATATTAGTTGGAGCAGCAGTGGGTGAGAATGAATTAGTAACATTGTTGTTCAATATTCTTTCTCCAAAGGACCTGGTGAATTTTATTCAAGCAAATTTTAAGAAACGAGAATGTGTGTTCTTTACCAAAGATTCCAAGGCCACGTAAGCATTGTTTTCCCCTGTTGTTGCTTTCATAGTTAAAAAGAAGGTATTGACAGCCCTAGTGACAAGACACAAGACATGTGTCCTACAGTTCATTACTGGTTATTAAATCTCCGCATCGGGTCAGCCTCAGGAGACACGTGAGCAGGAAGGATTTGACATGGAGCTTTGCAGGTTTTTTCCTACATATGTATGTACATATGTATGTATGTATGTGCGTGTGTGTTTAGTTTCAGCAGAAGTTGGTAAGATGGGCTTCAGTCACGTGCGGCCTTCCTGAATGGCTGTGGCAATGGTGTTGCTGTTTAACAGGGCAGGGACCCCAGGCAGGTACATGCATGGCCACCTGACTGACACTGTGCAGCTTTCATCCCTCATTGACCTTGGGCTCTCTGTGTATGGACGGTCATCTACACTGAGCAGAATTCCCGTTTCAGGTCAACAAGGCTGTGCTATGAACATCAGGAGGTGCAGCCCAGGCTCCCAAGTAATGCCAGTTAATGGATTGAACACTGGTGACCTTTCCTACAAGGAGTCCTGAGAGGTTGGGGGTTTGGTCTTTGGTTTGATCTTTCTTACCCAAAGGCACATGATTCAAATTCACCAGCTGCTCTGTGGAAGAATGATAGACATTATCTTCCCATGAAGTTTACAGCCTCTGAAAACCCACTGGAGGGTCAACTATGAGTCAGTTCTGACTGTTGAGTCATAACAACATTGTACATAACAACAGTGACAACTTCTCAAAGATATGCCTTCACTATACTGTGGTGTTAGTGTTGACTGATGCCATGGATGCCAAGAGAACAAACAGGTCTGACTTGGAGGGAGTGCAAACAGGGTGCTTCTCAGAGACAAAGACGGTGAATCTGGGTCTCACACACTTTGTGCACGTGGTCAGGAGAGGCTGGTCCTTGGAGAAGGACGTCATGCCGGGAAAGTAGACCATCAGGGAAAGAGAGAGACATTCTCAACTGGACGGGTCGACACTGACTGCAACAGTGGGTGTGAATGCCTCATAGATGGTGAGGTTTGGATCTATTGTTCACAGGGTCTCGATGAGCTGTCATTGACTTGATGTCATCTAACAACCTAATAACAACTAGATATCACAGGCAGCACTCTACAGGCTCTGCCCGCGATGCCTGGCCCTCTTCCTAGCAGTGCGCCCCAGGGAATGAGAACAGGCACTGAGTGGTGAGGTCTGCAGCACCTTATGATTCACGCAAAAAGCTGACTAGTTTCCAGATTTTAAAGAGCCAGTCCCATAACTGCATAATGGTTGCCTGCACAGATTGCGCACACTTTAAAGCCAGGCCGATTCTTAAATCCCAGCTCTCCACCCAGAGATCAGTTATCAACACAGGGACGAGGAACAGTGGGGACAGACGTCAAAACATTGCTTAACAACTGACAGAGACTGAGACTAAGCCTTGCTGGCAGAGCCACGGTGATGCAGTAGACACAACACTGGACTGTTTACCAAAAGGTGAGCAGCTGAAATCCACCAGCTGCTCCGATTCCATAAAGCTTAATGCTGGGAGAAGCCTGTGGCCGGGCCTCTGTCCTGCAGGACTGCTGTGAGTCAGACCGGACCTGAGGAGAGTGAATCAGGTTTGCTTTGTGGGTTGGGGTGGTGTTGACAGTTTGCAGCTCAGCTACTAACTAAAAGGTTGGTGGTTCAAATATAACTGGTGGCACCATGGATGAAAGGCCTGGCAATGCATTCCCTTATGGAATTACAAGCCACGGAAACCTGGGGGTCGGTCCTCCAGTGACACACAGGGATTCACTCTGAGCTGACTGCCTAGTGATGAAGAGTTTGATGTGTTTTTGAGGTTCTGGGTTCTTTTTGAGATGGGACAGGTGCAGGGCAATGTTTATCTGTGAGTGTGTGTTCATTCAAATTCAAATGTGCTGAGTTAGTAACGTGGACTTAATGAAACCAGTCCCTCCCTCGATGTCTCCTTCCTCTCAGGGAAAACTTGTGCAAGTGTGGCTACGCCCAGAACCAGCACATCGAGGGCACCCAGGTGAACCTCAACGAGAAGTGGAATTACAAGAAACACACCAGGGAGCTCCCCACCGACGCCTTCGGGGACATTCAGTTCGAGACACTGGGGAAGAAAGGAAAGGTAAGCTGTGATGTTTGCTTCAATGAACCTACTCACAATAGACCATCAGCTCTCATTACCCCGAGTCCCTGGAGCTGTCGAATCATCGGATAATCAGGAGACAAAGTGGATGCATTCCAAGCACACCTGTAGAAGATGCTCTCACCATCCACAATGGGACCGGCCCACTGGGATCGGGAGGGCTTTCCATGGCTGAGTTCTGGAAATAGATGGCCAGGCCTTTCTTCCTAGTGTATCTTGATCTAGAAGCTCTGCTAAAGCCTGCTGGGCCTCACAGGTCCACACGAGTCTCCACTGATGGTCAGGTGCTGGCTAGGCATGAGGAACACAGCCTGGGACCGAAACCAGGTGTACCACATTGTGGAAGGTGAGAATCCCACCACGGAGCCATCACTGCCCTATGGCGAAAGATGCATTCGACAAAAGTAGAAAAGCCGTGAGTAGATGATAAGTATTTAACAAACAGTATATGGCTCCAGTCCCACGCAGACCAAGCATATCTCATGCATGTTACATCAGCATCCACTCTGCTCCATAGCAAAGGCTGGACCAAAGCTTTTACAGGATGTTATACTCAGCCTGGCATAAAGGGCCCTGGTGGCATAGTGTAGAGTGTGTGGCACTGATACTCTGAAGGTCAGTAGTTTGAGTCCACCAGCGGCTCTGTGGAAGAAAGATGGCCAGTTGCCTCCCATAAAGATTTACAGCCTCTGAAACTCAAAGGGAGTTAGTTACCCACCAGAAGTTGGAATAAACTTGATGGCAGTGGTTTTGGCTTGGTTCATGGTACTGTTGGGCATCCTTGGTGGTGCAGTAAGTTAAGCACTGGGATATTAACTAGAAAATTGGTGGTTCAAATCCACCGCTGCTCTGTGGGAGGACGATACAGCTGCGGGGCTTCCGTAAAGACTTGCAGTCTTAGGAACCTGTCCAGGCAGCTCTGCTGAGTCCTGCAGGGTCACCTGGGGTTCGGATGGACTCTGACACTGTCGGTTTGGAGCCTCAGGCACTCCCATATGTCCCCATGCACTGGTTACTGATCCTTCTCTTAGGGGTCTTCCAGCCTCTTTATTTGCCACCCTTCTCTGCCCCCAACTCCCCCCCACGCCCTGCCTCTCTCCCTGGGACCCCTTACAGTGTCTTATCTTCCCCCACCTTCTCAGCTCTTGCTGGGATTCCCCTCTGCTCCTGTATCCCCTTCCCTTCTTTCTAGAACCATCTACTGCTCCCATTCTTGTCCTACGCCCTCCCCAATCCTGGGGTTCTCCTCTGTGCCTGTCTCCCCTGCCCCCAAATCCTTTCCCTCTTCCCGGGACCCCCTTCAGCTCGCCTTGCCCACTGCGCCTCCCTTGGTGCAGGTGGGCCCTGGGTGAAGTCCCCAGGGTCGGGGTAACACGTGCGTTCACGGGATCTCTCTTTGCACAGTATATCCGTCTGTCCTGTGACACGGACGCCGAGACCCTGTACGAGCTGCTGACCCAGCACTGGCACCTGAAAACACCCAACCTCGTTATTTCTGTGACCGGTGGGGCCAAAAACTTTGCTCTGAAGCCACGCATGCGCAAGATCTTCAGCCGACTCATCTACATCGCGCAGTCAAAAGGTGCGAGTGGGGGGCTGTGTGGCCGGGAGGGCGCAGGTGGCTGGTGATAGGAGGGTACAGGTGGATGACTGAAAGGAGGGTGCAGGTGTCAGGTGTCCGGATGAAGGCAGGGTGTACCCAAGCGGCCAGCACAGGGGGCGGTAGGCAGAGCCCCATTGACCTGTGCAAGGACAACAGAGCACCGGTTTGCCGAAGAGCACGTGTTCAGCCAGTGTCTTAAAAGCAAATCCTCAGATGAACAGCTCATGTAATGTCCTAAAGGTTCTCCTGGAAATCAACTGTGGGGTGCTTTCTTCTGTTTTCCTTAATCTCCTGAGGCTTATATTATTTTTTTCTGTATTAAAGTTTTGCCTAGGTAATTTCTGTGACTGGAAAATGAAATGTAATCGCATTTTTTCTTTCCATTTTTATTGGTTTGCACACAGTCATTAATGCACATTGTGCTTCTTTCACCTAAGTTGTGCTTTATTTAGTTATTCATATACATTGCATTTCATTCACGTACATTGTTTTCTACAATTATTCGTATGCGTTGTCTTTTATAGAATACATAACAATGTGAGAGCGTCTGGGAGCGTTATGCTGAGTGAAAGGACTTAGTTGCAGAAGGACAGATCTGGTCCACTATCTCCTGCATGAAAATGGAGAATAACTGAGCTAGATGTGCACATGTTCTAACGGGGAAGGGGCAGGGGCAGTGGGGGGAACTAATTAGGACAGCAGAGGTCAGTGTGCAGATGGGGGATGAAGGAACAGGGAAGATGCAATGGGGACTTGGAGAGATGGGCTGATAAGTGCAAAGATCATAATTTTTTATTATTTTTTAAATTTTATATTACCTTGCATACAAAATTCATATACATTGTGTTTTGTTTATATACGTTGTGTTTCACACATTCCTCTATTCACGAAATGATTCCCAAACATTGTGTTAGGTTTTTTATTTAAAACTTATCTCTTTATTTGATTTTCATATAACTTTTTTCCTTTATTGTATACAATTTACTTACAAAGTTTGTATACATTGCTTTTTACTCCAGATCTGTCCCTTTTCCTTTACCCACCCCCTCCCTCCTCCCACCAAATTGTGCAACCCTATGATTAAGTCCCTCACCCCCTTGGATCCTCCTACTCATTCTACAATAATGGTCTTATACAGTATTTGTCTTTATGAGACTGAGTTACTTCACTTAATGTAATGCTGCTCACCACCTGCAGGCACTACTTTATCTCAAAAATAAGATGTATAGGTGGGCATGGATCAATGGTGATTAATTTTATAAAACACAATTGTGTGGCTATATTACTATTCTAATGAGGACCTTTCAGAAACAGAACTTGAGATCATCCACTCCTTCCCAGGACAGTCTCAGCTGAAACCCCAGTACCATGGCCGGTGTGCGTCTCCTGATATTCCCAGGGGTGGGGCTGGGAGTGTGATTAAGGGTGCAGGGGGACAGCTGGGCACTCACTGATCTTGCTCGACAGGGGCATGGATTCTCACAGGAGGCACCCACTATGGCCTGATGAAGTACATCGGTGAGGTGGTGAGAGACAACACCATCAGCAGGAACTCGGAAGATAACATTGTGGCCATTGGCATAGCAGCGTGGGGCATGGTCTCCAACCGGGACACCCTCATCAGGACCTGCGGAGCCGAGGTAGGGGCGGGAGAGGAGGTGCTAGGTTCTGAGGGGGAATGGCCTTGGAGCACTCTGAAGTGGAGACTTAGTGTCAGAGCCAGCTCACATGGCAGTCTGCTTATTGGGATGTCAGGAGTTATAAGATGACCCCAGAACACATCTTCAGCTCCAGGAGTTAACAGTGGATGTGCTTTGCCACTAGAGTTTGCCTCTTGCACAGGTTGCTGGGGTCAGCCACTCTCGTTTATGTTCCTATGGTATGAATCTCCACACAAGCCCTGATGATGATATCTTCATTGCCTAGCCCCACTTGTGGGAATTCAAGGCCATTGCTATAGTCCCTTGATGGCATCTAACAACAACAACAACAACAACAACAACAACAACAACAACAACAACAACAACAACAACATCATCATGGTCCCTGGTTACTTTGATGTTAAGAAGGCTGTGAAATTCCTCCTGCTCCTTAAAGGAAAAACAGTTCTCTATGAGTGTATTTAGAAAGAAATGAATGTGTATTTCATGCTCAAAATGCAAGGTGTGGGGTTTTGTATTAAGTTTGGAATGTTGGAGAGAGCATTTCCCAGTGAGTTAAGGGCTTTCTTAAGTAACAAGAGTTCTCTGGAGGAAAGTGTTCGACCAGATGTCCAGAAAGCTAAATTTAATCTACACCTTCTTCCATTTGGGACTTCTTAGAAATTTACACGGTAATGTTAAGATGTTTGGGAATTGATATGGCACAATCTCTCTGTATTTCAATTCCAGTTTTCACTGACTTTTGCGTAAGAAACACGAATTTTGAAGCTTATGAAGAACAAAATATTTCTCTGCAAGGAGGCAATTTGGGGGACAAGGAAGAGGGTGGGCTTTGTGATCAGAGGAGTCTGATTTGAGAAACCACTTAGTTACATAGTAGCTTGATTGAGTCAGTTCCCTGTGCTGAGCTGATTTTACTCTTGACATTTTCTTTATTTTGCTGTTGAGAACACAGACAGTGAAACAGATAACCGTTCTGTAACATTGACTATATTAATTGAATTGTGGAACTGTTCTCATCCTCTTTTTATGAGCTATTTCTCCACATTAACACAAACTCACTGTCCTGTAAGGTTCATATCTAATATTTTGAGTTGATATTGTCAATTTGATCCTATATAGAGTTAAAATAATAAAATGCTCAAGGCTGACTATTTTTATGAATTAAGTTAAACTCTTGCTTGATTTTGAGAAGAGTTCAGGGGACAATTTTGCTTTAAATCTTAAAGATTATTTTAGGGCACTAGAGTCAGTGGTTGTTGGGGTTGTGTCATCTGCATAACACAGATTGTTGATAGATCGTCCACCAATCTTGACCCCACATTTCCCCTCATAGAGCCCAGCCTCC
>NW_006399877.1:6270294-6272292 GCF_000299155.1 Elephantulus edwardii | reverse complement strand
AAATGTGAAACCCATGAAAATGTATAATTCTGTTTTATATTGTCCCCTTTTTGATCATAATTCTTATGTGAAATTTTTGATCAAAATGTTCTGTCATGGTAGCTGGACACCATGCAGTTCTTCTGGTCTCATGGCAAAGAAGGCAGGTGTTCATGGAAGTGGGGACCCCACATTCTATATCTTCCTATTCCTGATCTTCCTTCTCCTTCTGTTCTTCTGGGGAACATAAAGCAGTTGTTCCCTGGAAAGCCATTTGCAAGTCTTTAAGACACCAGGCACTATGCAATGATCTAGGAGCTAGAACAGAAGAACTAAATATGTTTTTAGGTCAGTTAACTGGGGTGTCCTGTGAAACTATGACCCTCAAACTCCACACCAGGGAAACAGATGAGGTGTTTGGTTGAACATAAAGGCCTTTAGCTACTCTTTTTGTCATTATTAAATATATCTATCACACAGCTTTTACCATTTTTACATTTTATACAGTTATATACAGTTTATTGACAGCTTATAGTAATTATTTGTGCAACCTATCTTTTAACAGTGGGATTTTCACATCACCATTAACTCTTCTTTCTTGAGGTCTTATAAATAACCTTGTACATAGATAAGAGTTACTGATGAGTTGGCAATGAGATTTATGTACATACATACATACATATGGAAACTATGTACACATGGCATATATGCTTTTATTATTTGCCATGAAGTCAGAACCAACTTTGTTGTTGAGTGTCATTGAGTCATACACCTCTTAGTGACCCTGAACAACAGATCAGATTGTTTCCCCGCCCTGTGCCTTCCTCATGATGCTCACCTTGAAGGAGCATCCTGGTGGCACTTGCTCCTATAAGACAGATTTGTTTGGATTTTTGGCTGTAAGTAGTATATTTAGGGAGCTCTGGTGGCCTAGTGGATAAGGAGCTGTGCTTCCCACCCAAAGGCAGTCAGTTTGCTTCCACCAGCTGATTTATGGGAGAAACATAGACAGATTCTCACTGTGAATTTTATAGCTTCTGAAAACCTGCTGAAGGATCAGCTATGCGTCACCTGACTTGACAGCACACAAAACACAACAAACATAGCCCATTCAATACTATTCACCAACACCACAATTCAAAAGCATTGATTCTTCTTCGAAGTTCTCCTTGTTCATTGTTCAACTTTCAGGAGCAAATGAAGTAATTGAAAGTCTCGTGTCATGAATCGGGTACACTTAAGTCTTTAAACTACTATCTCAAGTGCTCTTGAGCTCTCTGGAGAAGTCCCTGATGTCAGATTTCCCAGGGCAACACTTATTTCTTAACTGCTGCTGGATTTTTCCTGTGGGTTCTAAGAAAAACAAAATAGCTGGTAATTTCAGTCTTTTCTCCATCTATCATAATGTTGCCAATTGGCTCAATTGTAAGTATCTTTTTTTCTTTATGTTGAGATAATTGAAGGATGCCGTTTTTGAACTTCTTCAGTAAGTACTTCAAGTCTCCTTTCTGTAAGCAAGTTTGCATCATCGACATAATACAGGCTGTTGATAAGTCTTCCTCCATTCCTGATGCCACAGTCTCCCAATAGCCCAGCTTCTCCTACCATTTGCTCAGCATACAGATTGAACAGGTCTGGAGAAAGGACACAATCCTGACACACACATTTCCTGATTTTAAACCATGCAGTGTTCTCTTGTTATTTTTGGACAACTGCTTGTTGGTATATAAATTGAATAGGCATATTTTAGTGTTCTAATATTCCTATTCATCTCAGTATTAGCTATAATTTGTCTTGATTCACACAGTTAAATGCCTTTGCATAGTGGATAAAACACAAGTGAAAATCTTTCTTGTGTTCTCTGCTTTCAGCCAAGCTCGACCTGACATCAATAGTGATATTCCTCCTTCTGTGTCTCATTCTGAAATCAGCTTGAATTCCTATCAGTTTCTGGTCAATGTGCAGTTCATTTAAAAATAATCTTTAGTAAGATCTTACCTTCATGTGATACTTATTATA
>NW_006399877.1:6267400-6269429 GCF_000299155.1 Elephantulus edwardii | reverse complement strand
TCTTGGAAAAGTTGCCTCAAATCTCCAATACTACAAATTTCAAATGGATTTCTATAAAAGAGCACTGTGTGATAGAACAAGAACTGTGTTTAGAATCTAGTCCTCATACTTCAACTGCACATTTATATCATAATGGAAAAGCAACCCAACCATCTTGTAACTTAATATTTTAGAGGTAAAAGCTTATAATAGATGAACTTCAAGACCATTCTGAACTTAGGAACCTGGGAGAAAACATACACACAATTCAGCCTAAGGATTAGCCTCAGCACAAACATATAAAAAATGCCACCATGCATCTTGGTCAACAAGTGAAACCATACATAGGAGTTTCTCTGTACTTTTCAGGGGTATTTTTTAGGCCAGTATATTATGGATGACTTCAAGAGGGATCCTCTGTATATCCTGGACAACAATCACACTCACCTGCTGCTTGTGGACAACGGCTGCCACGGACACCCCTCAGTTGAAGCAAAGCTTCGGAATCAGCTGGAGAAGTACATCTCTGAGCGTACAATCCAAGGTTAGTATTTAAAAAATGGTAATAGAACTGCATATTAACAACAGCAGCAGAAGCAGCATTAACAATAAAGAACAAAACTCAAATGCTGTTAAGATGGTTCTGACTCAGAGGTGACCCAGTGGACAGAGTAGAACTGTCCCCAGGATTTCCAAGGTCATAGTCCCTACAGGAGTGAACTTCTACCTCTTATCCCCATGGTATGACTGGTGGGTTTGAACCCCCAACCTTTTGATCAGCAGCCAAGTATTTGATCATTGCTCTCCCAGGGCTTCTCAGCACTAACTACTACTTATCGAGTGACATGTTATAGGCCACTTGATCAACTGTCTTTATTGTTAAAGAATAGCTATAGTTTCTGTTCTTTTTTCAATACATCTGTTGTGTGTAGTCACGTTGGTTCAGACTCATCGTGACTATATGACAGAATGGAACTGCCTCACGGGGTGTTCTATGCAGTCCTGTGTTTCTTAGGCATGAGGATGGTGAGACTTTGGACATGGTTTCAAGAGGAGTCAGTTTCTGGAGAAGGACATCGTGCTTGGTAAAGAAGGTCCAGGAGAAAGAGGAAGACCCTTAATGAGGTTAATGGGCTCCAGGAGATAAAGGCTTGTAGGATGATGTAGGATTGAGTAGTATTTTGTTCTCTTGTACATAAAGTCCCTATGTTGATATGATCTATCAACAATGACAATAGCAAAACATTTTGAGCAGAGCTGATTGTCAGGAATTCTCTCCCCGTGACCTGCTGATGGGTTAGAATGACCTTCTTTTTGGTTAACAGTTGAGTGTTTAATTATTGCTCCACTAGACTCCTTCAATATTCTTAGGGTAAGGGAAATAAGGTTGAGAAACATGGATCTAAATTGAAGCCAAAACTAGAATAGCAATGGAATGACCACAACCCAAGGTAATTAATTTTTAAAAAAATTGAGATTTTATTTTAAGTTTATAAAGAACTTGGATTTCCATTCATTCATTGTTGCCCATTTTCCTCCCTGCCCCTCCTCCTTCCCAGTTTGCTTTTTTCTTGGGAAAAAAAAATTCTTTTATTGTTATACAGACCCCCTCCCCCCCAGACCACTTTACTATGCAGCTCTTATTCTGGACTCTTGTCATACCAATAATATCTAATCATATATTCCTTTTATACAGTTTTCTCCCTTGTTTGTTGCAGTGCCATGTACATTATTTATTCCCTCTTTTCTTAGTTTTTATCAACCCTCCTGTCAGTCTGTTTTATAATAGTGGCATTATGCAGTATTTGTCTTTTTGTGACTGAGATATTTTGCTCAGCAGAATGTCCTCCACGGTCACCCATTTTGTATAATATTTCATGAGCTCTTTGTTTTTCAGTGCTGCATAATATTCCATTATGTGAATATACTACAGCTTCTCTATCCATTTGTTTGTTGGTGGGCACTTGAGTTGTTTCCAACTTTTTGCTATTGTGAACAAACAGCAATAAATATGGGTGTGCATATATCTGTTTGGGTGGCAGATCTGGTT
>NW_006399877.1:6255471-6265540 GCF_000299155.1 Elephantulus edwardii | reverse complement strand
GTGAATTATTTTTTTAATGTATCATTGGATTCTATTGGAAAGGATATTATTCAGGATTTTTGCATCTATGTTTATGAGCGATATTGGCCTATACTTTTCTATTTTGGCGGTGTCTTTACCTGGTTTTTGTATCAAGGATATGTTTGCTTCATAGAATGAGTCTGGGAGAATCCCATCTTCTATTTTCTGAAATAGTTTATGTAGAATTGGTGACAGTTCTTCTCTAAATGTTTGATAAAATTCACCTGTAAACCCATCTGATCCTGGGCTTTTTAAAGCTGGATTTTGTCTTACTATCTTTTCAATTTCTTCTTTTGTAACGGGTATGTTCAGGTGATAAATTTTGGATTCTGTTAGTTTAGGTAGATTGTGATTTTCTAAGTATTTGTCCATTTACTCTAGGCATTCATATTTGTTTTGAGTATAGTTTATCATACTATCACAATTATCATTGTTAACCGTTTTATTTTAGTTGGTTCCATTGTGACATTGTCCATTTCATCTCTTATTTGGATTATTTGTGCCTTTTCCTTCTTTTCTTTTGTTAGTTTTGCTAGCGGTTTGCAGATTTTATTGAACTTTTCAAAGAACCAACTCCTGGTTTTGTTGATGGTTTCAATTGTTTTTGTTTTCTATTTCATTCATTTCTGCCTGAATTTTTATAATTTCAGGTTTTTTTGGAGGGTGTCAGGTTTTCTTTTTCAATTTGATGGAGATGTTGAGTTAGAGAGTCAAGGATCATTTTTTCCTGTCTTTTAATGTGTTTTCTTATCGCTATAAATTGATCTTTAATTACTGCTTTGGCTGTTTCCCAGAAGTTTTGATAAGTTGTGTTTTCATTGTCATTTGTTTCAGGAAACTTTTTAATTTCATTTTTTAATTTGTTCTAGTACCCACTCATGTTCAAGCAAGGTGTTGTTCAGCCTCCAAATGTGTGTTTTTTTGCTTCTTTATCCTCTTGTTATCAATTTCTAATTTTGTAGCATTGTGGTAGAGAAGATGCTTTGTATTATTTCTATGCTTTTGAATTTATTGATGATTGCCTTGTCCTAAAATGTGATCTATTCTGGAGAACATTCAATGCACATTGGAGGAAAAAAGTATACTGTATTTTTTGGGAGTGCATTAGCCTATAAATGTCTATGATATTGACTTGGTTTATTGTGTGGTTTAATTCTTCAGTATCTTTGTTGAGTTTTCTTCTGGAAGTTCTATCTGTTCTTGAGAGTGGTGTATTGAAGTCTCCAACTACTATAGTAGTGTCTATTTCATTTTTCAGTTTTGTTAATGTTTGTTTTATATATTTGCAGGTCTTTCATTTGGTGCATATATATTTATTATTGTTATGTCTTCTTGTTCTATTGACCCCTTAATCATTATGTAGTGATCTTCCTTGTCCTTTATGATGCTTTTTGCATTGATATCTATTTTATCAGAAATTAATATTGGCATTCCTCATTTTTTCTAGTTGCCATCTGCTTTGTATTGTTTTTCCAATCCTTTTATTTTTAGTTTTTCTTTTTCTTCATTTTTCAGGTATGTCTCTTGTAGACAGCATATTGATGGGGTTTTTTTTTTTTGTCTTTTTATCCAATCTGCTACTCTTTTTCTCTTTAGTGGTGCATTTACACCATTTGAATTCAGTGTGATTATTGAGAGGGAAGGTTTTTGATGCTATCATTTTATTGAATTCTTTTTGAGATTGTTGCTAGTTACTTTGGTCCATCCTGTTTTCTGTGGACCTCTGTTGGAAGGACGTCTCTCAGTGTTTCCTGCAATGCTGGTCTTATTTTTAGAAACTCTCTTAGATTCTGTTTTTCTGGGAACATCTTGATATTCCTTCATATTTGATGGACAGTTTTGCTGGGTATAATATTCTTGGTTGATAGTTGTGGGTTTTGTGTGTTCGATATATGTCATTCCATTGTTTTCTTGCTCTCATGGTTTCTGCTGAGAAATCAGCATTTAATCCTATTTGCTCTCCCTTATAGGTTACTCTTTGTTTCTCCCTCTCTGCTTTCAGAATTCTCTCCTTATCTTTTGTTCTGGCAAATTTGACTATGATATGTCTTGCTGTTTTTCTTTTGGGGATCTATTCTATATGATGTTCTCTCAGCTTCTTGAATATATATTTCTCTCATCAACACCATTCTTCATTATGCCTGGAAAATTTTCTTCTAATAATTCGTCCACAACTTTTTCAGTGCCTTTAGTTGCTTCTTCTTGCTCTGGGATTCCGATTATGCTTATGTTATTTCTCTTGATGGTGTCCCACATTATTCTTAGGTTTCCCTCTTTTTCCTTCCTTTTTGATTCTTCTTTTTATTCTAGCATATCTGTGGTGACAATTTTATCTTTTATTTCACTAGTTCTGTGTTCCTTCTCCTCAACCCTGTTCATGTGTCCCTCCATCATGTTGATAGCATTTGAAACATTGGTCCTCATATTTTGTATTGTGGTTTCTTGTTTTTCCCGAACCTCTAATGCCTCATCTATTTTATTTGTGTAGTTTTGGATTTTTTTTAAGCTCTTCCTGATTTTTGCTTGCAGTGTCAAGTTTTTCTTTCACCCATTAAAAATATTCAATCATTGTTCTTTTAAATTCTGTGTCAGAAAGTTTCATCAGACTTTCTAGCTTAAGGAAATCCATTGATACTGTGTCACTTTTGGGGGTGACATCTTGTTTTGGGCTTCTGTAGGGGGTAAAGTAACCTGCTTCCTACATGGCATTACTTTGGTAGAGTTTTTCATGTCTGAGACAATACCAGGTTCTAGATCTGAAGTCACCACTCCAGAAGAGGGTGGGGCAGCTGCCCTGTCTGGGTTTCTCACTGCTATATGACCCAAGGGAAAATATGCTTCAATTCAGTAGAGAAAAGGCCTGTGGGAGTAGCCTCCTCTGTCAGAAAATTGCCACACCTAGGGTAGCCCAAGATGTTCTGGGCTAAAGGCAACTAATGGGCTGTAAGTGCAGAAACACAAGGTAGAGCACAGAGACCTGACTGGAAAACTAGGAAGCCTTGGTTTCCCCTTCAGGAATGAACTCTAGCTGTCTTGTTCCCTTCTGATTGAACTTAAGGGGTTCCACATGCTCCAGCCAAATAGCAGTGACCCCCCCAAAGTACCTCACTCAAGTTCCAGCATCACTCCCGGAGCATGTCAGCTCCCGCTGTGGGCATTGGCATCAGGACCGGGGTTTTGGGACCCATGCATCAACATCGGGACAGAGTTCTGGGTGTGGGGCATTGGGACCGGGGTTCTAGGTATGAGATGTTGGTGTCAGGACTAGAGATCTGAGCACGGGCATTGGGACTGGGGTTCCTGACATGGGACATCAGCATCAGGACCAGAGCTCAGGTGTGGGGCATCACAACCAGGGTTCCAGCAGTGGGGCATCCGTTTCAGGGCTGGGGCCAGAGTTCCAGATGTGGGGTGTGGGCACTGGGACCAGGATTCTGGGCATGGGGTGTCTGCGCTGGGGCCAGGCCCAGGTAATTCTTGAGTAAACATTCATGGACATTAAGCAGAGTACTCTGCCATATGCTCTGTGTACAATTGATTTTTGAAACCTTTAAAAAGTGATCTTGGTGAAATTATATGGATATATTTTAATAGCTTCCCCCCCAAGGGTAAAATAGTAATTATAGATTTATTAGAGAGCTACTCTCCAAAGGGATGGATGGCCCTCCATCCCTGAAAGGGGATATGAAGGGAAGGCCCCTTGCTTGTTGGAAAGTATTTTTTTTAATTGAAGTGAACATATCTATAGCAAAAACATTCCATCTAGACAGTGTTTCAATTTGTTGCTACTTTTGGTTGGACACTATTTCAGGGATGGGCTGATGATAAGATAGAAAACGGGAATGGATGTGAAAAGATTACAAAGAATTTAACCATATTTGTTGGGAAGACTTGAAATCTGCTTTACTTTTTATTTTTGCAGATTCCAATTATGGTGGCAAGATCCCCATTGTGTGTTTTGCCCAAGGAGGTGGAAAAGAGACATTGAAAGTGAGTCTTGGTTTAATTTTCTAGGAGTTAAATTCAAAAGTATATCCAACAAATTTCTACTTTCCAGATTTGAGTCTCAAATTTAATATGACTAATTTATTATTTATTTTTTACTATAGAAACTAGGCAATGCTTTTCTTCCACAAAATGCCCTACCACTCACCTTTCAATTGTTGTGCTGTGGTGATTTGTGTGTTGCTGTGATATTAGAAGGTATAACACCAGTAGGCATTTAAATTACCAGCATGGTCATCTGTGGTGGACAGAGTTCATAGCGCTTCCAGTCTCAGATAAGTGAGAGATAAAGACTTGCAAAAATTTGCCCGAGAAAACTTTATGGATCCCAACAGAACTTTGATAATTTGCTGGAGGAGGACAGCATGTTTGGTGAAGCAAAGGACTATTGGGAACAAAGGCATCTCTAGGGGAAATGGGTTGATTGCAGTGGTAAACTTGGGCATGCTGTGATGTGTCGATGCTGCAGGCAGCGTCCTTTCTGTTGTTCATGGGATTTTCTCAAGTTGGAGTCAGCACTGCAGCAGACACCTACATACCTACCTATTTATATATGTTTTCCTAACAGATATAAATTGGAAAATAGGCAGCATCTTTATAAATTAAGGAGAAAAATTGAAGTTGTTAAAAATTTCATTTTATTTGGAGGATCCACAGTCAACACTCATGAAATCAACAGTAAAGATATAATACATACAGTAAAAAATAATACATACTTCATTGTACAAATCTCTGTCAGGGACCTATTAAATGTGCTAAAGAGTGAGTATATAATTTTGAATGCCAATATGCACGTGAGCTAAGGCATGGCATTTTCATTTGCATGTGAAAGTTGCATAATGAATAAGGAAGACCAAAGAAAAATTGATGCCTTCGAACTGTGGTGCTGGCTAAGAGTCTTGAATATGCCATGGAATATACACAAGAACAAATACATCTGCCCTGTAAGATAGCCAATGAGATGGAGTGACACAGTGATTGCAACAATGGGCTCAGACACACCAGTGAACATGAACTTGGGACAGAACAGTGCAATGTTCTATGCTGTTGTACTTGGAGGTGCCATGCAGCAAAATCAACTTCAAGGCAACTAATAATAAGACATGTATTGGACATCTGAAATGTTCTCAGTGATCTACTATCCTGTGTGTTAGGCATGAGGAAAGATACATGCTTGCTCTCCTTCCCCCATCTCCTTCTCCCATCTCCTTCTCCTCATTCAAAGGAGAGATGCTGCTAGGACTTCTCTTCACAGGTAGATACAAAGTCGCTCTAAGGCTCATCCCATTGAGGGTCTTCCTCTTTGTCACTGACTCTAAATATTTCAAAGTATGAGGTCCTTCTCCAGAGACTGATATCTTCTAAGAACAAGTTCAAAGTGTGTGAGACAAACAACACAATTAAAACCATCAATTCTCCTTTGATATTTTTTTATTCTTATCCAGCTTCTACATGCATATGAAGCAATTAAAAATACTGTAGCTTGGGTCAGCCCCACCTAGTTCTCAAAGTCTGTTTTTAACACTTCAAAGAGTCTCGTGCAGCAGAAGTCATGCCTTTGACTTGCACTTTCCTGGGTGTTGGTTGTCAGCCTGGCTGAAATGAAACCTTTGGCAAATTCACTGTTTTCTCTGAGTATCATGATATTGTTATTGGCCCAGTTGTGAGGATTTGATTTTTATATGCTGAGTTGTAATCCATTTTGAAGGCTGCCATCTTTAATCGTCATCAGTAATTGCTTCAAGTCCTCTTTGCTTTTGGCAAGCAGGATTATTTCATCTGCTATCCCCCAGACTCACTGTATCTGATTCCAGCTTATAGTGACCCTCCATCAGGTGTCCCATAAATCTAATGGGAGGGACCCTTGTGGAGATTTGCCTCCAGTCAGGATGGACTCAGCAGGCATCAGGATGGTTTGGCTTTGGGGTGTGGGCATGGGACATGATACCATCACTTTGTGCTGCTCTGTAGTATTGTAATTGCACAAATACTTTCATTGTTTCCGGTTTAAAATAAAAATCCACATTTGGGAAACACAAGGAGGGCTCATTGTGTTGTTTGCCTATCTGACTGGTGCCCTGGTCTCAAGCTGGAAGCGGGTCGCTGCTCATTCTTGTTCACTTGCTCAACTTTCTCTTCTTCTTGCTCTCCCAGGCCATCAACACCTCCATCAAAAGTAAGATCCCTTGTGTGGTGGTGGAGGGCTCGGGCCAGATTGCAGACGTTATCGCCAGCCTCGTGGAGGTGGAGGATGTCCTGACCTCGTCCACTGTCAAGGAGAAGCTGGTGCGCTTTCTGCCACGCACCGTGTCCCGGCTGCCAGAGGAGGAGACAGAAAGTTGGATCAAAATGGTGAGTTGGTGTGGAGGAGATACCTGATGGTTGAGAACAAAACAGGCCAAATTCGTGGGAAGGGAGAAAATGATGCTGTGGGCAGCTGCTGTATTTTATACTTTCTCAGTGACTTCAAGACTGCAGGATCCCACTGTATAGTGGTTACAAGCTTGGCTGTTAACCAAAAGCTCAATTGTTTGAACCTACCAGTCATTCCAAGACAGAAGATGAGGCACTCTGCCTCTGTGAAGATTTACGGATTAGAAATCCCTGGGGCAGATCCACTTGTCCTCTGGGGTCGCTATGGGTCGGAATTGACTTGACAGTGGTAGGTTTGGGTTTGAGGTTTGAGACTCCACTACTGGCCTAGACTAGATTTCTCATTGGAATCTCAGATGTGGATAAACTGGGCTTAGGGACAGGGCTTAATGTCAGGTGGAATGGTTTGCAAAGCTTGTCATCTTCTTGTAGACCGTAATGTTCACAAACGCTGAGCCTCTGTGTTTTGTGTGTGCCCCCAGCAGGAAGGAGAGAAACCCCTGGTCATGATGTGTTTAGAAACTTGGACTCTTAACTTGAGTCTAGGCCTACTGGAGAAACTGCTACTGTAAAATAATTGCCTTTCTGAAAGAACTGGCTGAGATTCAATCCAGACATCCTCGTCTCTCTCATTGTATCATCTAAGAAATGTGGACTTACCAGCGTATTTACTAGACTTCTTGTTGCTGTTTATGAAAATATTTTCACCTAGTGCAATGATTTCTCAGAAAAAGAAAAGAGAATGCATAACATTATGTTACAATCTTTCTGTGCTTTTGAATGATGGTGTTGGAGAAGAATGTTGAATATGTCGTGGACTGCCAGAAGAACAAACAAATCTGTCTAGGAAGTGCAAACAGAATGCTCCATAGGAGGTAGAGAGGTGAGAATACATCTCGTGTGTTGTAGACATGTCATCAAGAGGGGCCAGTCTCTGGAGAAGGACAACATGCTTGGAATTAAGAGGTCAGTGAAAGAGAGGAAGACCCTCAATGAAGTGGAGCGACACAGTGGCTATAACAATGGACTTGAGCCTGTAGAGGTTATGACTGTGGTTCAGTGCCAGGCAGGATTCTGTTCTCTTTTACGTGGAGATGCTACTAGCCAGAACTGACTCAATGGCATCTCCGAACAACAATGTGCTCTCTCATTTTTCTTCATGACAGGTAATTTTTTTTCTTGACATGGGCAACCAGGGTGCTCCTTAGAGGCAAGGATGGTGAAACCTCATCTTACATACTTTGGACATACTGTCTGGAAGGTCCAGTCTTTGGAAGTAGACACCTTGCTTGGGAAAGGTATAAAGTCAGCAAAAGATAGGAAGACCATCCACTAGATGGATTGACACAGTGACTGTAATAATGGACTTGAGTATGGCACAGATCGTGACAATGGTACAGGATGGGGCGAGGTTCAGATCTATTATCCTTGAGATCATTATGAGTCATAGTTGACGCAATGGCACCTAACAACAACAGTAATTTTTTGCTTTGATGTGTTGAAAGGATATGTTAATATCAATGGGAACTCTGGTGGCCTAGTGGTAAGAAACTTCACTGCAACCCCAAAGGTATATGTTTTGAATGTACCAGTTGCTCCATGGAAGAAGGATGGATGATCTCCTCCTGTGCCATTTACTGCCTCTGAAAACCTTCTGGAGGGCGAGCCATGGGTAGGCTCTAAAACAACAACAATAGGTTGTTTTTACTCATATTTATATTAGTTCATTGAACAAACAAAACAAAACAGTACCTTTAACAACAAGTAAACCAGAAGTGGTGACTTTAAAGGATAGAGAGTTATCTTTTCAGAATTCATGAGGCTAGACAGATGAATTAAGTTTGTGGTTGGAACTAGGGTGTCTTTGTCTATTTCAGCTGCTAGTATCAGTATGAAGATTGGAGGAAGACTTATTAACAGCCTGGATTATGCAGACAACATAAGCTTGCTTGCTGAAAGTGAGGAGGACTTGAAACACTTGCGGTAGAAGACAAAAAAACTACAGCTTTGAATATGGATCCCACCTCAACATAAAGAAAACAAAAGTCGTCACAACTGGGTCATTAAGAAGCGTCATGAGATTTGACTTAGTTAAGGATTTCATTTTACTTACATCCATAATCCACATTCATGATGCAATTGTAAAGAGATCAAGCTCCTAATTGCATTGGGCATGTCTGCCGTCAAGTGCTAAAGTACAAGGATGCCAGTTTAAAGTCCAAGGCATGCCTGACCCAAGTGATGATCTTTTCAATTGCTTTATATACATCTGAAAGTTGGACAATGAAAAAGGAAGACAGAAGCATTTATGCCTTTGACTTGTGATGTTGGTGAGAGTATTGACTATAACATAGACTGCCAAAAACCAAACAAACCTTTGTTGGAAGAAGTGCAGACAAAATCCTCCTTAGAAGTAAAGATTTTGTATGTATGACACCCACCAGGACAAGAGGGGGCTGGGGGAGGGAGAAGGGGGTTGGAGGGAGGGAAGTGTGCGACAATGAGTGAAGAAAAACCCAAACTTCCTGTTAAGTTTCATGAGAATCGCAATAAGAAAAAAAGAAGATAGTGAATCTTTGTCTTACATACTTTGAGCATGGATCAATCAAGCTTCCAATCTGTTGTACATACACAAAACAAAATATGTATGTTTTACGGAATGGAAAATCAATTTTCTCTCTCAACTTTCACCCAAACCACAATAAAAAAGAAAGAAAAAAGAGAACCATTCTGTACCAAGTCCTTCATTTGGCTGTAGTTTAGGACTCTATTATAAGTGAAAGTAGAAGGTATGGCCCAAGGTACTATTATGGAGTAGGAGAACTGGAACTTTCCTGTAGGTTCTGTTAATATAAAGTAGAATACACAGTTCTCACCAGAGAGATAAGTTTGTGCTACTGTGACTAAAATCAGTGGTCAGTTGACTAATAACTTTGTTCTTTTCAGCTCAAAGAAATTCTCGAAAGTTCTCACCTGCTAACAGTTATTAAGATGGAAGAAGCTGGGGACGAGATTGTGAGCAATGCCATCTCCTACGCTCTGTACAAAGGTGAGGCCAGGAGGGTCTCCCGGAGGGCTCCTACTGGCGCCTTCTGGTGGCTTGTGTGTGACGTTTCCAATAGTGCTGTGGAGGTGTCGTTTTGTACTTCATTTTCATGAGCATAGACCGGAAGTTAGAGTAACTATTGAGCTGCTGAGTTACATCTCCTTGGGGGTGTGAATTTGATAGAGCGATATTTATATCATTAAAATATTGGTCAATATTCTTTCGAGAGGTGTCTCCATCTGAGGTCTTACAGGTTTCAGAGGCTGTGAATCGTATGTGAGGAAATTGCCCGTCTTTCTCCTGGAGGGCTGCTGGCGAATTTGAACCACCCGAGAGTTTGGGTGCCATGCAGTGCAGCTGCCTACAGTGCTCCCTAAAAAAATATGTGTCTACATACCTGTGTGTCTCACTGCCATCAGGCCAGAGCTGACTCTGCTGACTGTCCAGCAGATTTTCAGGGGCTGCTTATTGCATCGGAGGAGATTGCTCATCGCTCTCACTCAGAATAGTTGGTGGATTCAAACCACTTGCCTTTAAGTTGGCAGTGCAATCCTTTACCCTCTAGGCTACCACCATGCACACTCTCATACATACATACATACATTCTTCTATCTATCTATCTAT
>NW_006399877.1:6250499-6254901 GCF_000299155.1 Elephantulus edwardii | reverse complement strand
TACATTTATGTAGGATTACACAGAGTTTTGTCTTGCTGTACATAGAGATGCCGTATATATTGAAATATACTTGTGTATGTATCTCCTTAAAATATATCTTCTTAAAAAGTATATAGTTTTTCCTCTAAGGAGCAACCAGTCTGCTCCTCACAGGCAAGGATGGTGACGTTTCGTCTCACATCCTTCGGGCCTGTAGACAGGAGGGGCCAGCCCTTGGAAAAGGACCTCATGCCGGGAAAGGTGGAGGGTTGGCAAAGAAGGGAAAGACCTTTGATGAGACAGATCAACACAGTGACTGTAGCAATGGGCTTGAGTATATCAGGGATGATGAAGATGACACAGGATAAGGGTCGCTGTGAGTTGTCGTCAACTCAATGGCGTGTACCAACAACATGTATATATTTCCCTAACGTGTACATAAGGGAGCTCTCATGGCCTAGCGGTAAGGAGTTGTGCTATCAACCTGAAGGTACATGATTCAAATTCACCAGCTATTTGATGGAAGAAAAATGGACACACTCTTCCTATGCTGTTTGCAGCCTCTGAAAACCCACTGAAGAGTCAGCTATGGGGTGGTTCCGACTCAGTGGTACTCAACAGCGGCAATAATAACAATGCATGCGTGTATGTGGGGGTGTGTGTATACACACACACACACACACACACACACACACACACACACACACACACACACCCTGTGCCCTTATCACAGGAAGCTGTGCTGTTAACCCAGAGGCAGTGATTTTCCAGGAGCTTCAATCTACCAGCAACTATGCAGGACAAGACGGGCAATCTCTAGTGTGATTCACAGCCCCAGAAACCCACTCAGGGTCGACTCAGAGTTGGTTCTGACTCAATTACAATGAAAAAAAAAGTCCATGTTTATATATTAGTTGTAGATCCCTTTGAGAATGTGATTAAAAACTATGTACTTTTGCACTAGCATTTGGTACATAGGTCTGTGTATAAGCAGCTCTAGTGGTGTGCTGCAAATGAAAATGTCAGTGGTTCAAGTCCACCAGCTGCTTCTTGAGAGGAAGCGAGGCAGTCCCCTCCCATTCAAGTACAGAGCCTAGGACACTGAATGGAGGGTCACCTAGAGCGGAACTGACTTGCTCTGGTGGGCTTGGCTTAGGTTTTGGTATGTGTGCGTGTACATACCCTTACACACACACACATCATTGTGCCCTTCTGTTTCAAGGGCTCAGGAATCCCCAGAATCCTCCCAGTGTACCTTAGGTTAATGACTGCCTATCTGTGACCTTTTCTGGTTTGGAAGCTCCTCTGACCCAAGGTGAATGTGACCAGAAGTGGACAGATCATGGTCCAGGCTTGCCCTCTTCAGGTTTAATTGCGTGGTCACTAGCTATAAAGTGCGCGGAGTAGAGGCAGGGATGTAGGGAGTGCTGTTGTTGTTGTTGTTATGTGCCATCGAGTCGTTTCCGACTCATAGCGACCCTATGCACAACAGCTCTAAACCCTGCTCTATCCTGCGCCAACCGCACCGCCTCTGACACACCCATCCCGATTACCCCAGTCACCAAATCAATCCATCTCATAGAGGGTCTTCCCCTCCTGCGCTGTCCCTCCACCCTCCCAAGCATGATGTCCCTCTCTAAGGACCCGTCCCTCCTGGCGACATGTCCAAAGTATGTCAGACGAAGCCCCAGAATCCTTGCCTCCAAGGAGCAGCTTGGTTTAATCCTCTCCAAGATGGATCTGTTTGTTTTCCTGGCAGTCCAGGGTACATTCAGTGCTCTTCTCCAGCACCACAGCTCAAAAGCATCCACTCTCCTTCTGTCCTATTTAACGATTTAAGTCTCAGCTGGGTTCTAGTACGAGTCTTACTATACTTGCCAAACATTTGGTTGTAACGGTGTTTATGAATGTGTAGTTCTGTCTGCAGACACACAGAGAACAATGTGAGTTCTGTAATGAAGCATTAAATGAGCATGGCTGCGATATGGCTCATTGATTTAGATGTAGAATAAGTCAGGTAAGGAGCCCAGGTGGCACAATGGTGGCCAAAAGGTTGGCAGTTTGAACCCACCAGCTGCTCCAAGGGAGAAAGATGTGGTGGTCTGCTACTGCAAAGGTTAAGTATGCAAATCCCCTCGGACAGTTCTGCTGTGTCCTCCAGGGTCGCTAGGAGCTGGAATGAGGTCAATGGTAGTGAATTTTGTTCGAAAGCATATTTGGCCATTGAAGTATGAGACTCATGGAAACTGTATCCACAGAAAGAGTTATTTTTTTGTTGTTAAGTGCCATCAAGAGTGGACGACTCATAGCGACCTTATGAATTAAAGACCTGAACACTTGTATAACTTTCATTGTTTCTCCATTTTCATAGAGTTTCTGGAGGCAAGCTATTGCAGAAGTGGATGCTACTCCTGCTTCTAAGCTTGTTTTAATAGGAGTTAATGAACTATAATTATACCATTGGTATGTATAATAAAGAATAATAAAAAAGAATAAATTATTTTGGCCTAGAAGTGACACCAATAGTATCTGAAATACCAGCAGGTTCAGTCGTGTGGGGCACATTGTAGAGGAGTGTTTGGAGTAACACAAGGAAGAAAGGTCTTTTGTTATTTCAGAAAATTAGCCAATAAAAGCCCCGTGGGTCTTAATAGACTATTATCTACATGTGACAGGAAATTAACCCTTGGCTGAAAATTGAAGTCAGATAAAACCCATTGATATATAGTCATTACAACATATGGGAGACTTCTGCCAGGTTGGCAAGGGAACCTTAGTAGGAGTAGACTGCCCATTTTTCTCTCTTGGAGCACCTGGTGGGTTTGAATACAGGACCTGCAGGTTAGCAGTCCAGCACATAATGCACTAGCCAGCAGGATCACAGTGGCTTTGACAATGAAGATCTGGTGTGCTTGAAGGAGGTGCAGGCAGGGTGATGCTTTGTTATGATGCTGTATGTTGAGTTGGAGCTGATTTATTGACAGCTAAAACCAGCTGCAGCTGTAGACAGAATTGATCTCACTTGAAGACTATGAGACACACAGACTGGACAAGACTGAGCGAGAGTGAAGTAAAAGCAGAGTTCGGAGCCTCTGATTTCAGGAGAACCTGCTCCAAATCATATTGGCTAAATGCCTCTGATGAGTGGCTGTGCTGAACAGTCCTCTTATTTCTGGGTGTTTGGTGTGTTGATTCAGCCTTCAGCACCAATGAACAGGACAAGGATAACTGGAACGGACAGCTGAAGCTTCTACTGGAGTGGAACCAGCTGGAGCTGGCCAGTGACGAGATATTCACCAACGATCGCCGATGGGAGGTAAGGAGGACTATTTGGGAGCTTCACACCTGTAAATTAATGTCTTAGAGTTGGACAATTGTCATTTCCCTGGCCAAATAAATATCCTTAGGAGGAAAGGATTTTAGACTATCTTTTCTCACTTTTCAGTTTTATTGGTTTTAGAACCATGCTTGCTAGCACTTGCCTTTTTGCATGGTGATGTTGTTAGTGCTGTGGAGTTGAGTACAACTCAGCAAATAGTTAAATCTAACTCTTTAGAGTGAATTTGAATTGATAGTAGATGGGAAGAAGTAGGTTTGATTTAATTTTCTACAAGTACTTTAGATTTGAAAGTGTTCATGCTTCACAACTTTCATCCTTAGCAGTCAAGATCAGAAACCATTTAGGCTTATCATTGTATAATCAAAGATTAAGGTTTGCATTACATTAACATGTGCTCAATTTTTTATAATAGAGCAAATAAAAGAATGAATTAGGACTTTGTAAATTATTCATTCTTTTAGCAAACGTTGTCTTATGTTTACTCTTCACAGCATAATGAACTCTAGTGGAGATTGTAATATGTTAGTTGAGGGAAAGGAAATAAGAGTTATTGTTGTTATTGTTCGGTTTCATCAAATCAGCTATAACTCATAGTGACCCTGTGTAACTCATAGCCATGCTGTGTAAGTTATAGAGACCCTGTATAAGTCATAGCGACCCTGTGTAAGTCATAGCGACCCTGTATCAGTCATAGAGACCCTGTTTAAGTCATAGCATCGCTGTGTAAGTCATAGCGACCCTGTGTAAGTCATAGCGAACCTGTGTAACTCATAGTGACCCTGTGTCAGTCATAGCGTCACTGTGTAATTCATAGCACCCCTTTGTAACTCACAGAGACCCTGTTTAAGTCATAGCATCACTGTGTAAGTCATAGAGACCCTGTGTAAGTCATAGCAACCCTGTGTAAGTCATAGCGACCCTCTATCAGTCATAGAGACCCTATTTAAGTCATAGCATCGCTGTGTAAGTCATAGCGACCCTGTGTAAGTCATAGAGACCCTGTGTAATTCATAGCACCCCTTTGTAACTCATAGAGACCCTGTTTAAGTCATAGCATCGCTGTGTAAGTCATAGAGACCCTGT
>NW_006399877.1:6218547-6250264 GCF_000299155.1 Elephantulus edwardii | reverse complement strand
TGTGTAAGTCATAGCGACCCTGTGTAAGTCATAGTGACACTGTGTGCAGCAGAACCAAACCCTGCTCAATACTGGACCATCCTCACAGTCATGCTGCACTTAGACCCCTTGTTGCAGAGACTGTATTAGTCCATCTAATTAAAGGTCTTTATCTTGCCTCATTAATCCTCCATTTTACCAAGCAGATTTTCCTTCCTTAGGGCTAAGCCCCATCTAACAATATGCCCAAAATATGTAAGACAAAGTCTTAAGAGCCTAACTTTTAAATTGTAAATGATTTTATTTTTGTTAGGGGCCATCTAATTGAGTATGACTCATAATTACTCTAAAAACAACAGATCTGAACCTGGTCCTATCCTGTGCCATCTTCATCATCTGTGGCACACTTGAGCCCATTGCTGCAGTCACCAGCTCAGTCCATCTCATTTTCTGCCCCGCCTTTCCAAGCATGATGTCTGTTTCCCAAGGACTAGTCACTCCTAGCAACATGCCCAAAGTATATAAGACTTCACTATCCTTTCCTCTAAGGAGCACTCTGACTGCTCTTTTCCCAGGACATATCTGTACTTTTGGCAGTTCATGAGATATTGAGTGCTCTTCTCCACCACCACAGCTCAAAGACCTCAGTTCTTTTTCTGTCATTCATACTTATTGTCCAGCTCTTACATGTGTAGCAAGTGATTGAAAAGATGACAGCCTGAATCAGGCATGATTTAATCTTCAAACAGACATCATCGCTCCTCAATAATTTGGAAAACTCCCTGATAGTGAACTTGCCCAGTGCAATATGTCTCTGTGTAGCCTGACTGCTGGTACCAAGGATGTTGATTGTGGATCCAAGTAAGGTGGAATTGTTGACAACGTCAATCTTTTCTCTATCTATTATGATGTTATCTTTTGATCCAGTGGTGAGATTTTTGTTTTCTTGACATTGAGGTGCAATTCATATTGAAGTCTGTGGTTGATCTTCTGCGGCAAGTGTTTCAAGCCCTCCTTGCTTCCAGCAGGCAAAGTTGGGTCATCTACATAATGTAGGTTGTTGATGAGGCTTTCTGTGATCCTGAGGCCACAGTCTTCTTCATAGAGTCCATCTGGTTGACTATACAGATTTTATAAGTATGGAGAAAAGATACAACTCCTTCCTAATTTTAAACTATGTAGTGTTCCCTTGCTCTCCTTGGACAACCTCTTGGGCTAGGTGTAGGTTTTGTATGAGCACAATTAAATGTTGTGGGCTTCCCATTCTTCTCATTGTTTGCCATAGTTTGTTATTATCCACAGAGTCAAATTATAAATAAGTAGTTCTAATGAATTAATTAGTAAATAAATGTGTTTGAGTAAAATGATCTATTTAAGTAAGGTTAGATGGTTCGTATAAACATAAACCTAAGAACATATTAAATGGTATATTTAATTTATTTTCTCCACTTTGGACATGTTGCAAAGAGGGACCAGTCCTTGAAGAGGACGTCATGCTTGGTAGGGTGGAGGGACAGTGCAGCAGAGGAAGATCCTTTATGGGACAGATTGATTCAGTGACTGGGGTAATGGGGGTGGGTGTGTCGGAGATGGTGAAATTGGCACAGGATAGAGCAGGGTTTAGGGCTGTTGTTCATAGGTTTGCTATGAGTCACAGGTGACATGATGGCACATAACAACAACAACAACACTAAAGTTTATTAAGGGTGAAGGACATATGGTAAAGAGTATGGACCCTGAAGCTGGTCCACTGATCTGGCCTCACCTCTCACTCCCTTGATTTCCTTACTTGATCTGGTGGAACCATTTATGTTGGTTAATGCTCTGACAGTCACAATTTCAGAGATTTTGTAAGTTGATTGCACATACATTTATTATTAAAAATTACATTACATAAAATTATAATTAAATTTTATTAAGAGTAATATTTTAAATCATGCAATATTGTTGTTGTTGTCATTGTTGTTAAGTACCACGACTCATAGCGACCCTGTGAAAGAAAGACCTGAGCACTGTTCATAGGGTTTCTGGAGGCAAGCCATTTAGGAAGTGGATACCACTCCTGCTTCCAAGCTCGTTTTAATTGGAGAGCTCCACCAAACACTGCCAACCTGGGAACCATTATCACATTTGGCACATCAGTATCACAGTGTTTAGCGTCACAGCAACCATGAGTTACCTCCGTACAGCAATGCACAGATAAACTGATAAGACTGATTGTGCCTTTACAAATCCACATCATGTTGTTGTTGTGTGCCATCAAGTCAGAAGCGACCCACAGCTGACCTCCAGTGGATGTTCAGAGGTAGTAAACAGCAAGAGAGGAGATTGCCTGTGGTGGTGCATTCGAACTGTGTGCCTTTGCGAGTGCAGAACAGCTTCTTACCACTTGGCCATCAGAGCTTCCGAACTATGCAGATTGTTGTTGTGTATTGTTGAGTCAGAGCCAATCCAAAGCTGATCCTTGTAGAGGTTAGAATTTGCAATGTGTGGAAGAGTAACATTGCATGTAGATCCTGGACCGTGTTGACATGCAATGTTAACCATGACAATCTCACTTCTGCTTTCTCCTTAGTCTGCTGACCTTCAGGAAGTCATGTTTATGGCTCTCATAAAGGACAGGCCCAAGTTTGTCCGCCTCTTCCTGGAGAACGGCTTGAACCTGAAGAAATTTCTCACCAATGATGTTCTCACTGAGCTCTTCTCCAACCACTTCAGCACGCTTGTGTATCGGAACCTGCAGATTGCGAAGAACTCCTACAACGATGCCCTCCTCACATTCATCTGGAAGCTGGTTGCAAACTTCCGAAGAGGCTTCCGGAAGGAAGACAGGAATAGCAGAGATGAGATGGACATAGAACTCCATGTATGTACCCACTGCCTGCCTACTTGAATTCCCTACTTTTGGCTTGTCTAGGAAAAATTTCCCTGTCTCCACCTTTCCTAATCCCTCCCTCATTGCCACACATTAGCTAACATGATGACACTGTGATTTTTTGTTTCTTTATTTTTATTTAAGATGGTAATGATTCTACTTGGTGAGTAGTTTTCTGATGGTTTGCTTTATGGGTAACACTTCAACCTAGCTGTGGCCACCTTCCTGAATTATAAAATTTGATGTGGCATACACCGAAGGTATCTAAGAAGATCATACACACACACACACACACACGCTCAAGGTATCTAAGATCTCTCTCTCTTGAAGATCTTCACCCTGAAACCCACAACGTCCTTTTTAAGCAGGAAGTAGCTAAGAGAATACGCCATCCCCTTTTCCTTATGACTCAGGGTGAAGTCTCTCTCAGGGAGGAGTGATAGGGAATGGCAAAGGACACACTGACAAAGAAGATTAATCAGAACTGGCTTTGACAAGCACTGTGGCAACTGGACAATTAAAACAGACATTCGGGGGGGAAGAAGACTGAACTGGGGAGGAGGGTAGAGAAAACAGTGCAACAATGAATGAATGAGAACCCAAAATCTCTGTAAATGTTCATTAAAACTAATAAAATTTAATAATAATTTAAAAATAAAAAAAGAGAAAAAAAGATCTTGATCTCTCTCTCTGTCTCTCATATACACACACACACACATGTGCGCACGCACTGAAGGTATCTAAGATCTCTCTCTCATACACACACATGTGCACACACACACGCTCAAGGTATCTAAGACCTCTCTCTCTCATACACACACACACACACGTGCGTGCGCGCGCACACACACACACACACACACACACACCCCCTCAAAGTATCTAAGATCTCTCTCACTCACACACATGCACTGAAGTTATCTAAGATCACACACACACACACACACACACACACACACACCCTGCCCCATGATCTTTTGACAATGATCTCCTAAGCTCTCATGGCCCAGTGGTTAAGGAGTTTCGCTGCCAACCCAAAGGCAAGTGGTTCAAACCCACCAGCTGCCCCTCAGGAGAAAGATGGGCACTCTCGTCTCCTGCAATTTACAGCCTCAGAAAATCTGCTAGAGGGACAGTTAAGAATCAGTTCCAACTCAACAGCAATGTGAAAATGATCTTCTAAAAAATGCCCTTAGTTCCCCATGTAAAGAATGGAGCAAGTGCTGAGTTTACTTTTCACTATAAAACAAGGAAGTGAAGATTTCCGAAGTGATGATCTGTGTTTACCTTTACAATGATAATAGTGGAGGATGGGTAAAGGTCTAGAGATCAATCAGTGGTTAGTTAGCAGGAGTGGGATGGAGGGGGAAGGGGAGAAAAGTGCGTCGTGGATATACCACCTTTGTGCTCTCTGAGTCTCCTCATTCTATGCCCAGTCTCCAACCTTGAGCATCGGTCTCATTGCTGAGACTTCACATGGCCAGAGCCCAGTGACTGCCAGGAGCTGGTGCACCCACACATCAACCCAGCTCCCTCCATGCTCGTGGGAGAGAATCCCAGGACCCACCTTCCATCCTGGCTCTCACCTTCCCGGTGACATTACTTTCAATGCTCACAACACCTGCCTGTCGACACTTTATTAGCATCTTCACCTTCCTATCTTCTTTCTTCACTACCTACCCCTTTTCCTGGGGCTACTTCTTTCTCTCACATGAGCAGCTTGCTTCAAATCCTGGTGTCAGGATTGCTTTTGGGGAAACCCCAAACTAGGTCATCATCTTTTCTAATTCTGGAGTTTTTAGTGTGACTGTGCATGTCTGTGTGTGTGTGTTGCAAACATTTAAAGCAGCTAAGTGTTTACAAGAATTGGAATAATGTAGGAAGCCTCCCCTTGGCCCTGCTGTTGCCACGTGCTTCTGTGTCACAACTGACTGATGGCTCAACCTGCCAGCAGGTTTTCAGAGGCAACACAGCACGTGGGAGGAGATCGCCTATCTTTCTCCCCTGAACAGTGGGTGGATTCGAACCATACGCCTTTGGGTTAGCAGCACACCTCATTGCCACTAAGCCACCAGAGCTCCTTTTCTCCTTGGTACTAAATAAGCTAAAATCCTCTAAAGTAAATATAACCTTGCTAAATACATTTCAGTCTTTGGTAGTGCCTGTATGTTTGAATGGAATTTCTACCTGGAATCTTTTCTATCTCACAAGTTTCCATTGGAAGCTACGGGCTGCCAGATGAGATCTGGAATTCCAACTGTTAGGAATCAAATATCTGTAAAACACTCCAAAGCCGAGAGCTTTATGTTGTGAAAATGGAACACAAACTATAGGAGGTTGGAATTAAAGCTGAGTCATGCTTCTCGAGGAAAAACTGAGATTCACAGGGGAGAAGGGACTGCCCTCTCTTGCGCTCATCACAGGTCACTCCATTTTCAGATTTTTCTTTACACACTTTTCCACCCTTTATTCCTCCCCACTGAGTTACCCTTTGCCTTAATTTAGGATAGGCAGAAGGTGTGCCACGTTATACCCCCTGGTAAGCCACAGACCTGGGAATCGCTTGGCCATGTTAAAATGGATGTATCCAGTTGCACGGCTCCCCAAACACGGGCCTTCTCCCTCAGACTCCAACCCCGATCTGGGTCCTCTGGTAACAGCACACTCATTGCTCATCCACGTGCACGTGCTGACCACGCGTTCTCACCCTCCCAGGATGTGTCCCCTATTACGCGGCATCCCCTGCAAGCACTCTTCATCTGGGCCATTCTTCAGAACAAGAAGGAGCTCTCCAAGGTCATCTGGGAGCAGGTAAGTGTCCAGGGCCTGGCCGATGCTGGCCCTGACTTCCTGCCTCTCACGGCTGGACTGTCACTGACGAGCTGGAACTCAGACATCCTCGGAGCTGCAGCTCAATTCCAGGATACCGCAATGAAGACAGGTACACACGTTTGTTACTTCCTAGGGATGAACCTGCCTGCTAACTGAGAGGTTGGCAGTTTGAACCCACCAGCTGCTTTGTGGGGTACATGGCTTGTCTCCTCCTGATCGTTTACAGACTCTGAAGCCCGGTGGAGGACAGCTGCCCGGTGGACCTGAACCAGTAGCTGTGGGATCTTGGTTTTCCTAATCTAGCACAGGAACCAGGGGCCAGAGCGTGTAGCATGTTGGGTTACTAATAGAAAAGTCAGTGGTTTGAATCCAGCAGCCACTTGACTGGAGAAAGGTGGACAGTCTCCTCTTGTAATGTTTGCAGCCTCAGAAACCCCATGCGCGGTTGCCATGGGTGAGAATTAACTCAGTGGTGGGGGGCTTGAGGTCTGTTACGTGTAAGATGGCCTTGTGAGCTCGAGATGTGGCGAGAATGACTGAAGTGTGACCCTGAGATGACGTGAGCCTGTGCTGAGGAAAACATGACCCTTGTTCAAGGCAGGGTCGCCACAGACCTTCCATTTATAGAAGATGCACATTGTCTGTGAAGCGTCTTAGAGAGCACTGCAATAGCCAGTTGTAGCAGGTTCTGGGGGAACACGTCTGTGCTTCAGTCTACCACGTTGGTGAAGGTGTGTTTGCGAGGTGTAGTCTCTTGCTTGGTGGGTATGCTTAGCAGATGGTCCAGCTGAACCCCTCATTTTCAGGGATGTGAATTTCCAAGTGGATGAGCTACTGAAGTTTGATTGTAAAAATTAATTTTTATACTATATAATACCATTATTGTAAAAATAGAAGGATAATTAGTAAGACGTGTATAAAAGTCCCAAGGGGAAGGGGAAGGTGGCAGGGGGGCTGAGGCTAGGGCCAGGGGAAACAACAGGACCTTACAGTTTCATGGGTGGAGAGTGAGGGAATTGGGATAGATCCAGTGGGGATGACAGATGACACAACCTTGCTTGCTGAAAGTGAGGAGGACTTGAAACACTTGTTGCAGAGGATCAAGGAATGCAGCCTTCAGTATGGATTACATTTCAATATTAAAAAACCAAAGATTTTCACCACTGGACCAAGAGGCAGCATCACGATGGATGGAGAGAGATTGAAACTATCAACAGCTTCGTCTTGCTTGGATCCACAATTAGCATCCTTGGTACCAGCAGTCAGAAAATAAGGAGATGCATTGCACTGGGAAAATCAGTTAGGAACCTCTCCAAATTATTGAGGAGCAATGATGTCAATTTGAGGACTAAGGTGCATATCTGATTCAGGCCATGGTCTTTCTGATTACTTGCTATGCGTCTGAGAGCTGGACAATGAATAAGAATGAAGGAACAAGAATTGACACTTTTGAGCTGTGGTGTTGGAGAAGAGCACTAAACCCCATGGATGGTCAAGAGAGCAGACTGATGTGTCTTGGAGAGGGTGCAGCCGGAGTGCTCTTCGGAGGCAGGAATGATGAGCCTTTGTCTCTCATACTTTGGAGATGTTGCTAGGAGGGGCTAATCCTTGGAAAAGGACATGATGCTGGGAAGGTTGGAGAGTCGGCGAAGGAGAGGCAGCCCCTCCACCAGTTGGACTGACACAGTGACGGCTGCAATGGGCTCGCTCTTGTATGTCAGGAAGTGTGAGGTCAGCACAGGATAGAGCAGGGTTCAGATCCTTTGTTCATAGTGTCCCAATGAGTCTTACTCAACTTGATGGCATCTAACAACAACAAGTGGGGACCTAAAAAGTTGGGGTGATAGTGTACATAGGTCAATGGTGATTAATTTTATAAAACACAGTATATGGATATGATCGTATGAAACACAATGTGAATGAAGGAATGTGTTACACACAATACACAGAAATGAAACACAATATATATGAACTTTCCAACCTAATATAAAATTTTAAAATTAATTTCTAGTTTAATTGCTTTACAGATAGGAAGCAGGACCTGTGCCCTTCAAGTTTGAGAAACTGATGGAGTTTTTTACCTGTAATTTAAAACATACTTTTTGTAAGTGACAGCAGGAGAAGCACTTAAAAAGAAGGTGCTCTCCCCATTTTTAAAGCACCGGATTGCATACTGTGGCCACACGTGGGGATGTGCACCCGCACGCATGCAGTCTTTTGATCACACTGCTCATGTCTTCGTGTTCTTACCCATTTCCACGTCTCTTTGAATTGCTACCACCTGGGAAAGGCATGTATAGACCCTCACAGTGTGGTCCCTTCTGTCTCTCATGACATTGGTCTTGTGGTCTTTGCATTTGCTAATTCCGTGCTCTAGACCGTGATTATATCAGGTTCAGGATTAGTCTGTGTTTATCACAAGCTTCATTTGGAATCATTATGGGCAGTTCTTTGCTGTTGTGTGCTGTTGAGTCCAAACCAACCTGTAACCTGACCCACCAGTGGGTTTTCAGAGGCGATAAATCGCACAGGAGTTGTCCAACCCTCTCCTGCTGAGCAGCTGGTGGATTTGAACTGCTTACCTTTGGCATTGCAGTACAGCTTCTTACCGTTAGGCCACCAGAGCTCCCTGTGGGTAGCTTAGATTTTACCATTTGCTATTTTTGCCATGGACGACTCCTGGCTGACATCAGTGTTAGTGTGGCCCCTTCAGGAAGTTATGAATTAACCTTGAACTTCTCTGCCCTTTTTTGCAGACCAAAGGCTGCACACTGGCAGCCCTGGGAGCCAGCAAGATTCTGAAGACGCTGGCCAAGGTGAAGAACGACATCAATGCTGCCGGGGAGTCGGAGGAGCTGGCTAACGAGTACGAGACCCGGGCGGTCGGTGAGTCAGCGGGGCTGGGGTGTGCAGTGGTGGGGAACATGTGTGTGTGTCACAGGCACCCATCCGCCTGCCTGAGGGACTCTGGTACCTGGGCTGGTGACGCACACGTGCTGGTTACAGACATGAGTCTTGTGGCACAGACAGGTGGGGGGACACACACGTGCCAGTGACACACATGCCAGGGAAGCACACGTACTGGTGACACACTTGCCTGTGACACGTTGATGGCCCTCATGCCAGTGACACGTATTCTGGTGACTCACAGTGCATATGTGCTGGTGATATAGGTGACACACATGCTGGGTACACATATGACACACACATCAGTGACACCCACAAACTAGTGACATCCACATGCCAGTGACACATGTGCTGATGACCCCTACAGCCTAATGACCCCCACAGGCTAGTGGCCCCCACGGGCTAGTGGTTCCCCTAGGCTAGTAGTCCCCACAGGCTAGTGACCCCCACAGGCTAGTGACCCCCACAGGCTAGTGACCCCCACAGACTGGTGGCCCCCACAGGCTAGTGGTCTTCACAGGCTAGTGGCCCCCACAGGCTAGTGGCTCCCACAGGCTAGTGGCTCCCACAGGCTAGTGGCCCCCACAGGCTAGTGACCCCCACAGGCTAGTGACCCCCACAGACTGGTGGCCCCCACAGTCTAGTGGTCTTCACAGGCTAGTGGCCCCCACAGGCTAGTGGCCCCCACAGGCTAGTGGCCCCCACAGGCTAGTGGCTCCCACAGGCTAGTGGCTCCCACAGGCTAGTGGCCCCCACAGGCTAGTGGCACTCACAGCCAGGGGACTGAAGTTAGTGCCATTTCCCAGCTCCTCCTATTGGCCTGATCTTCCCACCCTTCAGTGTGGGTCACATCTTGGTTTCCCCACTTCTCAGCTTTTCTAGGAGTGAGGGGGTGACCCTTGGACCTCTGGGCTCACGGCCACCCTGGCTCTAGCCTGACAGCAACACAACAGGAGCCTTGGGGTGCCTGTCTGCTTGTGGTTCGGAGTCTCGGGTTTGGGGAGTGGGAATCGGAGGCTGTGAAGTCAGGCGCGGCGAGAGACCTGAGAGCTTACCTGTCGGGCCCACTCACGGCTGAACCACAGAGCATGTGTACAGACCGGCAGATGCTCCCAGGCTGAGGACACAGGGACCTTCAGAGCTGGCTTCGGCCGGCTCTCTGTCCCAGCACTGCTCTACCATCTCCAGCATCAGGCCTTCCTCTGATCTGTAACTTCCCCTCGTCTGCCTACTTCCCACTGCATCCGCAGTTTGTTCTTCCTGAGCCCAGGTGGAGCCTCACCCACTAGGGGACCTTGCTGTGGTCAGTGCAGCTCAATTCAATGAGCTTCGACGGCCAGGTGAGGACATGGAGGTTGTAGAAACCTAACCTTCAACATGGGAGGCGTAGGGCCAATTCTTTTTTTTTTTAATATTGGCTTAGTCACAAAGTTCAAAGGAAATGGGAAGGATCCAGGTTCAATTCTTGGCCATTGCCGCTAGCCATCTGCCAGAACAGAGTTCAGCAGACCTTCCAGATGAAGATTAGGAAGAAAGGCCTGGTGATCTGCTCCCCAAAAGCAGCCAGTGAAAGTCCCATAGCACACGGTGATTTGACCCCTAACTGACCACGATGATGACACAGGACTGGTCAGTGTCTTGCTCTGTCATGCATGGGTTGCCATGAATTAGAGTGGACTTGGTGGCAGCTAGCAGCAGCAACAACAACAACAACAACAACAACAATAACAACGGCAGCTGCAGCAGCAGCAGCATTAAGTCAGGGAGCTCTGCTGGCTAATGTGTGTCCAGTGAGAGTCCTCTGGTCGACAAGGCGTTGTACAACAATGGCTGCCTGCTTGGTGCCTGGGCTCAGTGGGCGAGAGGGGCTGGCAGGCATCCCTGCACCTCCCAGCTGTGACTCCGCTTCCTCCTCTGTTCTTAGAGCTGTTCACCGAGTGTTACAGCAACGACGAAGAGCTGGCCGAGCAGCTGCTGGTTTACACCTGTGAAGCCTGGGGAGGCAGCAACTGCTTGGAGCTGGCGGTGGAGGCAACCGACCAGCATTTCATCGCCCAGCCCGGGGTGCAGGTAAACAGCAGTCGCCAGCGAGATGCACATCCATGCCCAGGAGTCAAGCCTTGCACGTCAGATGCTAGGAGCAACGTTAAAAAGATGCAGCTGCAGAAACAGGTGCCCCCCTTCAGTGTCGAACCACAGTGAGGAAGTTGTGCGGTGTGTGGGAGAGGGCGCAGACATCAGTCGGAACCCTGGTTTGGAGAAATGGTGGAGGAAAGGAAGTTTGCACAAAGCAAACGCACAACAGTACTCTCTAAGCTGGGACTCTGCTTCCTACTTTCCAGGTTTCCATCCCCTGCGCGCCAGCTAAGCATGAGATGATGTGCTGGTTCCAAGCTTCCTGAGGCTCAGTTTCCTTATCTGTAAAATGAGCATAATGATGGCTACAGGAATGATGCCATAAGAATTCAGCGAGAATATTAATATACGAAAGATGCCCAGTGCTTTGTATAAGCCATTGCCCTTCTTCTAGTCGTTGTTGTGTGCCGTTGAGTCAGAAGTGACCTGTGCTGACCCTCCAGCGGGCTTTTGGAGGCAGTAAATCATGCAGAAGAACATTACTCATCCTTCTCCCACAGAGTAGCTGGCAGATGATGGATTTGAACCATGTGCTTTTGGGATTGCAGTCAAACATCTTTCCACTAGGCTACCAGCACTCCCTTTCTTCTAGATAGTGTGACTGAGTTTTTACAGAAATGATGCACGCATCACACGACTTTTGTAAACTACACAACCCTTTTGTACAGTAGTTTCCTATGATTGTCGTGCTATATGCATATGATAAATAGCGTAGTAACAGCTGTAGTTGTTGTTGCTGTTGTGTGCCATTGAGTTAAGTACAGCTCATCTCAACCTGATCAACAACAGGCTCGAACTTTACCCTATCCCATGTCTTCCTCACACCGGAGCCCATAGCAGCAATCACTTTGTCCGTCCACCAGTTGAGGGTCTCCATCCTTTTGCCAACCCTCTGCCTTTTCAGGCATGATGTCCCTGTCCAAGGAACAACCGCTCCTGGCGACATGCCTGGAGTTATTGCTGCAGAAGCATTATTACTAAGTGAGATCCCAGGGGGCCCTGGGGTTTCTGCTTGGCTGGAAAGCTCATGATGTGGCGCTTCGTGCATCAGTTTGCCGAGCAGAAGGTCAGTGGTTTGAACTCACCTGCAGCCTGCAGCTCCATGAGAGGAAGCTGGACAGTCTGCTTCCATAAATATTTACAGCCTCAGAAACCAGATGGAGGGTCTCCAGGAGTCAGAATCAACTCAACAGTAGTGGGCTTGGCTGTGGGTTTGGTAACCTAAGGGTTAGCAGGTTGAGCCCTCTCACTGGACTCTTGGGGAAGCAAGGCCTGGTGATCTGCTTTGTAAGTGTTACAGCCCAGAAGATGCCCTGGCGCAGGTTTGTGGGGCTGCCATGATTTGGCACTGAGTGGTGTTGTTATGCACTGTCCTCCTGGAACTGACCCACAGCTGACCCTCCCGCAGCTTTTCTCACAGAAGGAGATTACCCATCCTTTTCCTACAAAGCAGCTGGTGGATTCGAACCACATGCCTTCAGGATTGCAATGCAGCTTCTTACCAGTAGGCCACACTGTCTAGACACATAAATCAACAACAAAACCAGTGCAGAGATTTGGACACTGAATTCAACTAACGGCAGTCTGCACTAGGTGTCTGGGCTGGTGGGGTGGGGAGAAGGGGGTGTGCCGTCACTCAGCTGGAGGAACGTGGGGTGGAGAGGAGACGGGGGAAGGGAATTAGGGTGGACCTATGTCACACGACCAGGCTTCATCTTCACAGCAGCCGTGGAGGTGCCATCCCTGCTTTACCACTAAGCACACAGAGCTTCTGGAATGTTCCAGAACTTGCATCGAGAGGAAGGAGCCATGGTGGTATTTGATTCCATGCTCTTTGTCTTCTCTCTGGACTTCCTGGCCACACAGCTGATACTTAGTGCTGGTTGATTGCCGTCGAGTTGAGCATGACTCATAGCGACCCTAAGGACAAAAGTCCTGAAGCCCCCCTACAACCATTGACATTTATCAAAGTTCATAGTGTTTATGAAACAGGTCCAGTTGCTACCACAAGTGATGGAGACCAAGCGAAGAAGCTGGTCTGTGGCCTGGGACATGCAGAGAAGGATCTGTCTGTTGGCCCTGCTAACATCCTCGGAGAGGGACATCATGCTTGGGAGGGTGGAGGGACAGCGCAGGAGGGGAAGGGCCTCTACGAGGTGGATTGACTCAGTGATTGGAGTAATGGGGGTAGGTGTGTCAGAGACAGTGCAATTGGTACAGGACAGAGCAGGGCTGTTGTACATAGGGTCGCTATGAGTTGCAGGTGTCTCGACCGCACCTAACAACAACAACAGCCTTTTTTTAGACGTGAATCTCTGAGGCCTTCCTTCCTAGTCCGCTTTAGGGTGGAAGCTCCACTGACCCATCCACTGTGGGTGACCTGCTGGTATTTGAAATGATGACGAAGGAGCTTCCAGCTTCACGGCAGTACACAAGCCACCACAGTTGCATGCCATGCAGACAGGGCTCCAGTAAGGGTTCTTGTTGTTGTTGTTATGTGCTGTCGAGTCGTTTGCGACTCATAGCGAACCTATGTACAACAGCCCTGCTCTGTCCTGTACCAATCACACTGTCTCCGACACTCCCATCCCGATTATTCCAGTCACTGAATCAATCCACCTCATAGAGGGTCTTCCCCTCCTGCGCCGTCCCTCCACCCTTCCGAGCATGATGTCCCTTTCCAAGGACCTGTCTCTCCTCACAACATGTCCAAAGTATGTCAGACAAAGCCCCAGAATCCTTGCCTCCAAGGAGCAGCCTGGTTTAACCCTCTCCAGGATCAATCTGTTTGTTTTCCTAGCAGTCCATGGTACATTCAGTACTCTTCTCCAGCACCACAGCTCAAAGGCATCAATTCTCCTTCTGTCCTTCCTAGTCATTGTCCAACTCTCTGATGCATAACAAGTGATTGCAAAGACCATGGCCTGTATCAGGCGTAAGGGTTAGAATCGGTTAAAGTCACTGCACTCTGGCCTCACACACTCTCTAGTTGGGCATCTGTTTAAAAGTCCATTGAACCTAGAAAAGAACTGAAAGCCACACAGGGTTTCCCTTTCCAGCCTGAGCCCTCTGAGTCCAGGTAACAGACAGGACAGGGTGAGGGCGCGGCTTCTGAGCTTTGTTAGTTTTCAGCGTTCCTGAGGGCTGAGAAGAGAGGTGGCAAACATCCTCCATTTAATAGTATCTTCAATGGTCTGTGTTGCTGGTTCCCGTTTTTGTGCAGAATTTCCTTTCCAAGCAGTGGTACGGAGAGATCTCCCGAGACACCAAGAACTGGAAGATCATCCTGTGTCTGTTCGTTATTCCTCTGGTCGGTTGTGGCTTTGTTTCGTTCAGGTATAAACCAGGGCGCAGGCTGAGAGTGTGTGTGTGTGTGTGTGTGTGTGTGTGTGTGTGTGTGTGTGTGTGCAAGCGCGCGCGGACACGCTTATAGAACTGATCCCGAGGCCTTCACTTACGGCCTTCACGGTGATGTCCTCCCACTGCTGTCCCTTGTCCCGTCTCCAGGGTTGAGGTCACACTGGGAAGGGGTGGGTCATGTTTTCCATAGCCTCTGTCCCCCTCAACCGCCCAGGGCCGACTCGCCTTGTCCACCGTGGAGCGTGCCTGCTGCCCGGCTGTGGGCCTGCACGTCTGTGTTTGGGAGGGAGATGGTGGCGCTGAGCCACACACTCTCCTGGAGGCCTTTGGTGAGGACGGTGAAGAGCTCTTTCCGGCCCGCAGGAAGAAGCCCATGGACAAGCACAAGAAGCTCCTGTGGTACTACGTGGCCTTCTTCACGTCGCCCTTCGTGGTCTTCTCCTGGAACGTGGTCTTCTACATTGCCTTCCTCCTGCTCTTCGCCTACGTGCTGCTCATGGACTTCCACTCGGTCCCGCACTCCCCCGAGCTGGTCCTCTACGCGCTGGTCTTTGTCCTGTTCTGTGACGAAGTGAGGCAGGTGAGCTGGGGACAGCCAGGTGAGCGGCTCTTCCTGCGAGGGGATCAGAGCTCCTTCTCAAGCTCAAACACCTTCCACTTCCCCAAACAACTGTCCTTGTTAGGTGGCCGTTGTCCTGTAGCGTCCGGCTGACCCCAGCGGTCTGCCCACCCGATGAGACACTGATGTGGAGTAGAATTGAGAGCACACAGGGCTTCCTTTTAAAAGCTGTTTGTGACTAGGCCGTTTTAAAGTCGGTGCTACCGTGTGCCATGTCTTGGAAACGTCTTGGAAAAGGTGCGGGCAGAACGCTCCTTGGAGGTAAAGATGACGAAGCTTCAGTTCACGGACTTTGGGCCTGTTGCTAGGAGAGGCTGTTCCTGGGAGAGGGACACCATGCTTGGAAAACTGGAGGGTCAGCAAGACAGGAGGGCCCTCAATGAGATGGACTGACAGTGACTGCAGCAGTGGCCTTAAGTGTGTCAGAGATGGTGAGGTGGCACAGGACAGGGCAGGGTTCAGGTGTGTTGTTCCCAGGGTTGTAATGAGTTCTACTTGACTCACTGGGAACCTCACAACAACCACGTCTGTGTGTTAAGAAGGCGCAGGCGGAGCCCTGCGAGTTGGGGCAGAAGCAGAGCTCTGGGTGTCTGGGCAGGAGCGTGGCTCCTCCTTCCACGTAAGGAAAGGACTTTGCTGGTCTCCGGCTCTGACGTGCAGATTCTGAGCCCTGTGCCATTCCTGTTGTTGACGCGCACTGCCGCGTGGGGGCACTGTTTCTCTTCTTGTTTCCTGTCTTCTTCATGGAAACCCTGAATCTGATTATTTTACTCTGAGAAACAGTTCTGGGCCTGGTGCCCTTTAACGAGAGTTCACATTTTAAAGTGCAACAGAGCAAGGATGTCAGTTTAAAGACTTGGGTGTGTCTGACCCAACCTAGGGTGTTTTCAATTGCTTTGGATGCATCTCAAAGTTGAATCATGAGTTAGGAAGACCACAGGCTTGGTGCTTTAAATCGTGCTGCTAGAGGGGAGCACTGACCCCCATAAACTGCTAGAAGAACAGGTGTGGCCCGGAGGGAGTGCAGCCAGGGTGTCCTTAGAGACAAGGACGGTGAGATTTTGCCCTCCATACTCGGAGTATGTGTCAGGAGGGGTCAGTCCTTGGAAAAGGACATCATGCGGTCAGCGAAAGGGGAAGATCGTCAGCAAAATGGATTGACACAGTGACTGTAGAAGTGGGTTTGGATTTAGAGATGAGGACGGCACAGGACTGAGGGTTTGCATCTGTTGTTTGCAGCGTTACTGTGAGTTATAGGCAATTTGAGGGCACCCAACAACAAGAATCGTTTTTAAAATGTTTTCTCCCTGCAGCGCTGCCCTAGAGTCAAGGGTCGATCCTGGATTAACAAGTGGCCTTTTGTGGTTTACTTGGAGCCTCACACTTTTCTCCATTGTTGCTCCCAGCACGGACCTGCAGCGCTGTCTTGTGTTCCTGCGCGCAGGAAGGCTGAAGGCTGATCCTGAACCTCGGGGAGAAAGTCAGGGGGTCCCCGAAGCCGCATCCAGGCACAAGGAATTGCTGTTGTTTTTGAGCCTAATGTCATTAGCTGAGCAATGTATGTTGTTGTTATTCTTTCATTCACTATTTACTTCCTCTTGCTGTTCTGATCCGTGTTAACTCTCCTCGGTCGATTCTGTTTATAAATCTTTCTCTTGCTTTTCATATGGAGTCTTCTTCCCCAACTGCCCTTTTATGACTGACTGACATCTTGCAGCATACTTTGTTCTAGTTTCACCCACGTTACACACTATTTCACAAATTCTCAGTCATTTTTTAGTGACCTATAATACTCCACTGTGTGAACACACCACCAATCCTTTGTCTATTCGATCATTTATGTGTGTGAATCTGTTAATGTCAGTGGCTCAGCATTCTACGTTAGATAGCCTTAACCGTACCCACTGCCACTTCTCTTTTACAATGATGTAGGACAGAGAACTGCCCCACTGGGCTTTCCAAGGCCGTCACTTTTACGAACTAGACTATCATGTCTTTATTTCATGGAGCAACAAATGGGTTTGAACTACTAACCCTTCAAAAGCAGCCTAACACCTAATCCTGTGTGCCAGCAGGCCTCCTCCTTCATGTATTGGTTAAGTTACATTTAACAGAAAACACACATAGGAACTAGGTTCTTTGTTGAAATTGTGACCAGAGTCTGCAAGATCCCAGCCTGATTTCTCTGCAATAGTGGTTCAGTCAGGAGTTCTGGGGTCGGAGCGGTTAGCATGCTTCCCTGCTAATGAAAAGGTCTGTGGTTTGAGCCCACCCACTGCTCTCTGGGAGAAAGACGTGGTAACCCGCTTCTGTAAAGGTTGTTGTTGTCGTCATGAACCGTGGAGCTGACACCAACCCACAGCTGACCCTCTGGGCTTTCAAAGGTCGTTAACTGCATGGGGAAAGATTGCGCATCTTTCTCCCATGGAGCAGCTGGTGGCCTCAAACCACGTGCTCTTGGGATTGCAGCGCAGTTTCTTACCACTAGGCCACCCGAGCCACGGTGGAAACCCTGTGCGTCAGGGGTACTTGGTGTTAAAGTCAGTACCAAGTTGACAGCAGTGTTGAGCTCTTACATGGCTCATTATTTGTTAATTCAGTGTTCAAGGTGGCCTTATAGGACTTAATTGTCAAGAAAAACAAATCAGGAAATCAAATAAAGAAATAGAAATCATCATTTATATTTCTTGAGACATAAATAATATTTCTTTTTTATATTTTTTTAATTGTGATTTTAACAAAAGTTTCTAGAAAACTTGGATTTCCATTCGTTCATTGCTGCACATTTTCCTCCCTACCCCCCTCCAGTTCACTCTTCTCTTTAAAAAATTCATTCCTTATTGTACAATTTCCGTCCTCCTCCCTACCCCAGTCCACTTTGCTATGAACTTCTTATTCTGGACTGTTGTCATGCATATAATGCCTAACCATCTACTCCTTTTAAATAATTCTTTCCCTCATTTGTTCCAATGCAGTGTTCATTATTTACTCCATCTTTTTTTGGGTTCCCCCCACCAACTTCCAATGTCAGTCCTGTTTTATAACAGTGACATTATGCAGTATTTGTTCTTTTGTGACAGATATTTCACTCAGCATAATGTCTTCCAGGGTCACCCATTTTGTATATTTCATGAGTTCCTTGTTTTTCAATGCTGCATAGTATTCCATTGTACGAATATACCACAGAGACTTAGGGTTTCCAGTCATTCATTGTTGTACTTTTCTCCCTGCCCACCCCTTCCCCCAATTCACTCTTCTTGAAAGTAAAAGAAAAACTCTTTCATTGTTATGCAATCACTCCCCCCAAGTCTGCTCCACTGTGCAGCCCTCATTCTGGACTCCTGTCATGACAGTAATACCCAATCATATATCCCTTTTAAACAGCTCTTTTCCTCATCTGTTTCAATATGGTAAATATCATTTCTCCCCTCCTTCTCTGCTTTCCCTCAACCCCAATGCCAGTCCTGTTTTACAACAATGGCCCTATGCAATATTTGTCCTTTTGTGACTGAGATATTTCACTCAGCACAATGCCCTCCAGGGTCATAAATTTTGCATAATATTTCATGAGTTCCTTGTTTTTCAATGCTACATAGTATTCTATTGTGTGAATATACTATAGCTTCTCTATCTGTTCATTTGTTGATGGGCACTTGGGTTTTTTCCAGCTCTTTGCTATTGCAAACATAGTCACAATAAACATGGGTGTGCATTGCCCTTTGCTTTTGAGTTTATCTCAACCCCAAGTGACCTGTAGGACAATGTCAAGCTGCTTCAAAGGCTGTGACCTCTGTGGAAGTGGAACTGTCACGTCTTCCTCCCAGGGAGCGGCTGGTGGCTTTGAACCACTGAACTTTTGGTGCTTTCCTCACTGTGCTCCCAGAGTTCCTTCTGTAAAATGGAAAGAATTCTGCCTTGGAGTCGCTATGGGGAAGCTCCCTCTGTCACACAGGATTGCTGTGAGCTGGGACGAGCTTGATGACACCAACACCAATAACAGGAACGATGGAGCCCAAAGTAACAGTGAGAAGTCAGTGAGAAGCGATCAGTGGAGATTCCAACCCTGGTCCCACCACTTACTGGCTGTGTAAAGTGGGGACCAGTGACTGGCTTTCTGGGGCCCCATTTGAGCAAAGCAGGACTGTAATCCCTGAGGAGGAAGGAGGCCCTTCTGGCGAGTCTCCTTTTTTTCTTTAGTAAAATTTTTTATTTTAATTGTCTTTTAACAAAAGTTTATAGAAAAGATGGATTTTCATTCATTCATTGTTGCACATTTTACCCCCTCTCCCTCCCTTCCCCTCCCCAAACTGATTTTTTTCACTAGTTTATTTACAAAATGCTAATACAAATTTGAACAAATTCTTTCAATTTCCCTCACCCTCTCCCATCAAATTGTACAACCTAATGATTAATCCTCTCTTCTCCCTGCACATCCACATCCCTTTGCTTCCAGCCTCTCTCACCCATCCTGTGTCCTTATACTCCTTCTACAATAATGTCCTTATACAATATTTAACCTTGTGGTACTGAGTTCCCTCAGCATAATGCTCTCCTGTCCCTCCCAAGTTAGGTAATAATTTACAAAGTTATTGCTCTCGCATGCTGCATAGTATTCCATTGTGGGAATGTACCATGATTTCTCAATCCATTCGTTTGTGGTTGGACATGTGGGCTGTTTCCATGTTCTTGCGATGGTAAATAATGCTGCTATGAACATAGGTGTACAAATCTCAGTTTGAGCCTCAGTTCTCATATTCTCAGGCTATTTTCCAAGTAGTGGAATAGCTGGGTCATATGGAATTTCTATGTTCAGCTTTTTGAGGAAGCGCCAAATGGCCTTCAAGAATGGTGGTACCATTTTACAATCCCACCAACAATGTATAAGAGTTGCTTTCCTGGCAAGTCTCCTTAGTGAAACTGAGAAGTGCCTCGTCTGTTTGGACACATTTGTTTGCCATGGCTTCCATGCTTGGCACAAGCATGGCCCATGATTTCCTCATCTGGGCTCCCCTGGGCCTGTGAGCTTATCTCCACTCCTCCCTTAGCTTGTTTCAACAGGTTTTCTGTCTTTCCCATGGAATAGTGGATTCCCTAAGAATCAGCATCCCACCTAATTCCAAGCTCTGTATGTGGGGAGTCAATTCCAATAGGTATTTGAAATCCCCCAATCCCTAAGTAAATGCATTTCGAATGTTGGAAGGGAAGGGTTAGTGCCTCCTGGGGTAAGTAAATGCATTTCAAATGTTGGAAGGGAAGGGTTAGTGCCTCCTGGGGAAGTCAGGTCTGGGGTGGGCTTCAGGAGTGGTCCAGATGAAGCCTCCTCATCCCTCTCCATCCACACCCTCTTTGTCTCGGGTCCTCATGGCCCAGTCTTCCCTGTAGAAGTGGTGACTGGTACCTCCTAGTGATATATACACAGGGAGTCCTGGTAGCTTAGTGTCCTGCCTCTTGTGCTGCTAACTGAAAAGTCAGCAGTTCAAAGCCACCAGCTGCTCCAAGGGAGAAAGATGAGCCATTTCCTGTTATAAGAAAACCCAGTGCAGGGTTGCTGTAGGTCAGAACGAATTTAACAGCAGCCAAGCAGCATACACACACATACACAAATGCACACACACAAACACGCACACAATTGATGAGGCCGACTAGTCCTGTGCCTCTTCTGTGGCCGTGTCTGTCCCCACAGCGACACCTACAGCTTCTCTGTGCTAAGGAAAAGGAAAAGGAAAAGAAAGCGCACTTCCTCTTATCCAGATGTTCTACTGCCGTGTGCCAGCAGCTGGTTGGTGAATTCATTGCCGTCTGGAGAACCCTCCCAAGGACCCTCGGCAGTGGCGTGGTTAAAGAGTGTGGCTGTTAACCAGAGGTTGGGGTTTCTCACCCACCAGCTGCCCTGTGGGGTGTGGCATCTGCTTCTGTAAAGATTGCAGCGTAGCTGATTCCCTGGGTCTTAGAGGGCCACAGGGGTCAGCCTGGCTTTAGTCCGGGTAACCCTTGCTGAGTGAGAGTTGAGCAGTACAGCCCAGGCCACTGTATGTCATGGCCTTGGTGGTCCGCTGTCACCCGCACAGGCTGTGGTCACCCCCTAAGGATCCGTGAGCCTTTTCCTTGACTCTGTCAGCTTGGTGACAGGATAGCCTGCTTGGACCTTCTGGAATAGCCCAAGGAGCTTTGATGGTGTGGTGGTTAAAGAACTTAACTGCTGAAAGGTTGGTGGTTGGAGCCCAGCAGCTGCCCTGAGGGAGAGAGATGAGGGTCTCCGCTTTCTTTCAGATGACCGTGTCGGGAAGACTGTGGGGCAGCTCTGCTGTCACTGTGCACATTGGAACTGACCCAGCAGCAGCGGAGGCTCACTGGGTTTGGGGTTTTGGAGTCCGAGCATGTGAGGAAGACCCAGGATGAGATGGGTCGACACCATGACTGTGGCAATGGGCCAGGTGTGTCGGAGATGGCGAGGTTGGCTCAGGACGGGGCAGAGTTCAGAGCCATGTCTCAGAGGGTCAACCTGACAGCACATCACAACAATAGGACACACTCGGCATCTGGAAGAACAAAGACAGAAGTTATTGGTTTAAGGATTGGAGGGGAGGGGGTCAGGAGGCTGGGATGGCCAGTGTGCCTGAGCTGCTGATAGCCCGTGTGCCCTTTCTCCATGTTATAGTGGTACATGAATGGCGTGAACTACTTCACCGACCTGTGGAACGTGATGGACACGCTGGGCCTTTTTTACTTCATAGCTGGGATTGTGTTCCGGTAAGTCCTTCTCACTGCTGTTCCCAGGTCCAAGTTTCGTGGGATTCTCTTAGATGCAAAGGGGACAGAGAGATCCCTGGAGATTTGCCCCCAGGGGCGGCCGTCACCGTAAAGGTCCTCACGTTGGAGTGAAAGCTTTGCTGCCTTAGTGGGGTGCCCTTTTAACGTCACTACCATGTCCTCGGAGAGGGACATCATGCTTGGTAGGGTGGAGGGACAGCGCAGAAGGAGAAGGCCCTCTATGAGGTGGATTGATTCAGTGCCTGGGGTAATCGGGATGGGTGTGTCAGAGACGGTGTGATTGGCACAGGACAGAGCAGAGTTTAAGGCTGTTGTACATAGGGTCACTATGAGTCACAAGCGACTCAACGGCACATAACAACAACAACAACCATCTAGAATTGAGCTCAGATGTCGTCAGGCTTTCCTCTCTGTTCCTGAAGAATTTGCAGAGAGAGTACTAGAAATTGAGGGTGTTGAATGCCTTGTCACTGGCTTCATCTGGGACTGCATAAACTAAAGAAGTCCCTGCCTGGGGCAAACAGTTAGTACTGAGTCAATTACTGAGGTCGGTGATTCTAAACCATCCTGAGAGGCCTTGGGAGAAGGGCCTGGTGAGCTGATTCTGAACCTTTAACCGTCGAGACCGTGTGCATGCCAGCTCTGCACTGGCACTATGGGGCAGTCTGTGAGCGACTCACAACTGATTCAGTGGCAAAGGGTCTGATCTTCTAAAATGCACTTAAATTTGAGCTCCAGCCAGGGACCCCGCCCCTTCAGTTACCAGCACCTCATTTCAATCCCCGGAACTGTGCGTGTGGTGAGAAGTAATCCTGAGCAACCATCAAGGCACAAAGCAATGCAGAGTTTACGTGACAGAAACTGTGGGGACCGGCTACTCCCCCAAATTCCGACCCACATCCTCCATGCCTGCATCCCTCAGGCTCATGCTGGCCAGGCCTTCCACAAAGAGCGTTAAGTGGAAGCTCGTGGTTAACAGGTGGCAGAGCCACGTGAACCCACGTTGTGGAGACATCTAGCCATCAACAGTCACACGTAGGCAGGATGAGATTGTTAACAAGGACCATACAATGTGAAGGGGGAAACCCCATTTCCTCCTCAGAGAGCCTCCTACCCTGCTTGAGTTAATGGTCCTGGTAGTTGAATCAAGTTGGTTTGATATGATTTCTAGAATATTCCAGTTAAAAAGTACATTAGTTAACACTTGAGCAAATGGTTAACCAGTCAATTGATGTGAATGAGAGAAGTTGTTTCTACAGGAAATGTGGGAGCGGGGGGAGGGGGGCTGAGGTGTGTGTGTATATGTGTGTGTGTGTGTGTGTGTGTGTGTGTGTGTGAAGTTTCAAGCAATTGAAGGTTTGGGATAATTTTATCAATGCTGCCCAGTCAGTGGCTGTAGCCGCAGAAGGCATGGCTCCAATGCTGGATGTGCTGAGGGCGAAGGCTCCGGAGGTATGAAGCCCTGCAGCTTTGTGTGTGTTGTGGAACCACTGATGCCCTTGCTCAGGCTTCAGTCTCTGAGGGCAGGGAACCATGGCCTTGGCCTTCAGTGGCCGGTAACAGCCTGGTGTCCACTGTCAGCTTGCCAGCTCTCGGCTGTGTTTCTGATGTCTGATTCTCTGTGAAAAACAAAACTTTGAAATGTCTTCTCCATACCTCAGAAGTGTCTGTTTCCTTTTTTTCCACAGGCTCCACCCTTCCAACAAAAGCTCTCTGTATTCTGGACGAGTCATTTTTTGCTTGGATTACATTATATTCACTCTGAGGTTGATCCACATTTTCACTGTTAGCCGAAACTTGGGGCCCAAGATTATAATGTTGCAGAGAATGGTAAGCTTCCAGGATGCGGGTGCTTTGTTGTTGCTTGGTGCCCTCACATCGGCTCCTACACACAGTGACCCTGTGAACACAGAGCAAAAGCTCCCCAAGTCCTGAGCCGGAGCCCCATGTCGGTCCATCTCTTTGAGGGTCTTTCTTTTTCTCACTGGCCCTCCTCTTTAAGTGATGTGGTGCTTAGAGCTCTTCAGTTGTTGGCTCGAGAATTTTGTGCATTTTGTTCGAAGAGTGACTTGTGTTTCAGGATTGATAAATGTTTGCTTTGATGTTTTCAGCAGCTGAGTCTCCCTGGTTAAAATTTAACAAAGGGCAGCTGAGGGGACAACTGTGAGCCTTGGAGTGAGGCTAACAAAGAATCTTGATCCCTGGCATTTATCTAGATTTTACACTTTACAGAACATTTTCATAAGTCCTAATGATCCATCATTCTCCTTTGGGGCTCAACAATTGGCTGAGGACATACCCAGGATGGTCTTGTTGTTAGGGGACATCAAGTCAACTGCAACCCATAGCAAGCCTGGGTCCGGCAGAGCTGAACCCTGCACCTCGTGGTCTCCGATGGGATCCAGTCTGTTGTTGCAGTCCCTGTCTGTCTTGTGGGGGCTCTTCCTCTCTTTCTCTGACCCTCCCTCTGCCTTTCCCAACACCATGTCTTTTCCCAAGGACTGATCCCTTCTGACAAGCAGAGTAAGAAGAGACGTTTCATCTTCTTTGCATTTGCTCTTCCTCAAGACAGACTTGTTTGTTCCTTTGGCAATCCACTGCAGGTGTTCAGTACTGTTCAACAATATCACAGTTCAAAGGTATTGGTTCTTCTGTCATCACTCATCGTCCCATTTCCAGATGCACCAGGAACAAGTGAGAAGAGCATGGCTTGGATCAGGTGCACGTTGGCCTCAAGCTGACATTCTTGTTCTTAAGCACTTTGGAGAGATCCTTGAAGGCAGATTTCCCCAATATAACATGCTTTTTGGTGTCTTGACTGCTGGTACTAAGGGAATTGATTGTGGATCCTAGTAAGTGGAAATTGTTTGCCACTTCAACCTTTTCTTCATCTTCTCTCACGATGGGGATAGGCAGGATGGGGGTCTGAAAGCCATTGAATAGATTGGACTCCAGCATCTGAAGGGGTCTGGAAACATGCTGGAGGTTAGGAGTTCAGCTGGGACTGGAACTTCCTATGTAATGTTGTCATCGGTGTGTTGGTGTTCAGTACCATGGCGTCAAGTACGATCCCATGAACAATAGATCTGATCACTCTCCTATTCAACACCGTCCTTATTGTCCTCCACACATTCCACCAACACTGTCAATCTGTCTCGCTGACCCTCCACCTTTCCAATCATGCTGTCCCCTTCCAAGGAATACCCTCTTCTAACGTGTCCAAAGTATGTGAGATGAAGCTGCACCGTCTTTGCCTCGAAGGAGCATTCCAGCTGCACCCTCTCCACGACCGATCTGCTTGTTCTTCTGGCCGTCCACGGGGTATCCAGCACTCTTCTCCAACACACAAGGCGAAGTCGTCTATTCTTTTTCTGTCATGCGTCTTCATCATCCAGCTCTCAGATGCATAGCAAGTGGTTGCGGACTGTGGATTGAATCAGGCACGTCTGAGTCTTAGGGGTAATCTGTAGACAGAGGGAAAAGATGAATGGAATTAGCCTGGTGGTGCAGCAGTTCAGCACTCAGTGGCTAACTAAAAGGTTGGCTGATCGAACCCCTCCAGCCCCTCTGTGGAAGGAAGAAGACCTAGCTGCTTGCCTGCTCCCAAGAGATTTCTCCCTCCTGCCACTGAGTTGATTCAGATTCTTGGCGTCCCTTGGAGGCCAGAGTGGAGCCCCCATTGGGTTCATAAGGCTGTAGATGTTTATATAAGCAGACGGCCTCAACTTTCACCTTCAAAGCCTCTGGTAGGTTCAGACTACGGATCTTTTGAGCTCTAATCACTGTGGCCACTAGGACTTCTTCTATAAAGGTACAGAAGACCCTATGGGGCGCCTTCTCCTCTGTCACGTTGGGGGGGTTGATATGAGGTCACCTCAGTGACACCTCGCAGCAGCCACAGTAATGGGCATGTGTCACTTCGAGGGAGATGTGGGTGCACTTAGCGTGCTTTCCTGAGAACCACACTCCATGCTTTTGTCTGTAACTCACATGGGTGTTGGGCTGAGCTCATCTGGAGGCTGTGGTTTCGCTCAAAGCATATCTGAGGCATCACATCACCGTAGGTTCATGCTGTGTATGCAAAGTCAGGGCAAAAAGTTAAGCTTTTCATTCTTGTCTAACCATGATAGCTTTCCCTGAAAAATTTGGGGAAAATTCAGGGCAAACAACATTGAGTTTAAGGAATGAGAACTTTCTAGGGTGTCCAGAAAGAGGTACCCCCAAACTAGGCCTCTCTTTGACTACCTGGTGTCTGCCATGCTGAGATTTGCTCTACTGGTTTGGGGACCAGTTAGCAAAAAGGCAACTTTCACTCTGGAAGGTAGATGCTGTGAGGCCCAAGGGTGAACCATGAGGGGTGAACGCCAGTAGAGCTGAGGCCTTGGGCAGGGTCAGCTGGGGCGCTGGGCTGTGTGCAGGAGCTGACCGCGCTCTGTCCTGACTCCGTCCTGACCCTGTCCTGACCTTGTCCCTGACCCCTTCCTGACACTGTCCTGACCCTGTCCTGATTCCATCCTGACTTTGTCCTGACATCTCCCCAAAGCTGATTGATGCCTTCTTCTTCCTGTTTCTCTTCACTGTGTGGGTGACTCTGTCCTGACCCCTTCCTGACCCTTCCCTGACCCAGTCCTGAATCCATCCTGACCGTGTCCTGACATCTCCCCGCAGCTGATCGACGTCTTCTTCTTCCTGTTCCTCTTTGCTGTGTGGATGGTGGCCTTCGGCGTGGCCAGGCAGGGCATCCTCCGGCAGAACGAGCACCGCTGGAAGTGGATTTTCCGCTCGGTCATCTACGAGCCCTACCTGGCCATGTTCGGGCAGGTGCCCAGCGACGTAGACAGTAAGTGGGCATGGCGCTGGTAGGAGCCAGTGGGGAGGAGGCAGGAACTTCCCACAGTGGCCTCTGGCCTCTATTCTGACCCCAACTGCAGACACCCCCTCACCTGACCACAATGAGGACAGAGGCCCCTCCACCCTGTTTCTTCGCGCCCACACAGGCTTTTAGCTGGGCCTTGCTGGTGGGCCCAGCCATTCACTGGCCTCTCTTACGCCTTTGCATGTAGGCTGTTCATACGTCCAGCATTACTGTGGAGCGCAGCAGGCCCCGTGAGTTGGGAAGCCAGGGCTGCAAGTTGCTCCCTCCCTTGTGACAGTGCCCAGCACAAGCACAGACTTTGTCTTGTCCCCAGTCCCTCCTAAGGACCCCTGTGGCCTTCGGGTCCCCTCCCCCAGGTACCACGTATGACTTTTCTCACTGCACCTTCACTGGGAACGAGTCCAAGCCGCTGTGCGTGGAGCTGGACGAGCACAGCCTGCCCCGCTTCCCCGAGTGGATCACCATCCCCCTCGTGTGCATCTACATGCTCTCCACCAACATCCTGCTGGTCAACCTGCTCGTCGCCATGTTTGGGTATGTGGCTGGCTGTCTTCTCTGCCAGCGACCTTCTAGTCAACATGTTTGGGTATGTGATTGGCTGGCTTCTCTGCCAGCGACCTTCTAGTCAACATGTTTGGGTATGTGATTGGCTGGGTTCTCCGCCAGCGACCTTCTAGTCAGTGTATTTGGGTATGTGGTTGGCTGGGTTCTCCGCCAGCGACCTTCTAGTCAACGTGTTTGGGTATGTGATTGGCCATGTTCTCTACGAGCCTCCTGCTGGCCAGTGTGTTGGTCTCTGTGTTTGGGTACGTACTGGGCTGTGTTATCTATCTACAGACAACCTGCTGGCCCCAGTGTTTGGGAATGTGCTTGGCCATGTTCTCCACCGACTTCCTGCTGGTCATCCAGTTGGTAGGGTGTACACTTGCTCATACATATTCATGCCCAGCCTGTCTCTGATGGCCAGGCTGCATGAGGGTCTGCGATAGGTGAGGGCTGTGGACAGACACAGCAAGCTTGGCTCCAAAGGCCCGTTCCTGAGGGACTTGGATTGGATTGGGACCGGGCTTGGTCATCACTAGAGGATTGCTGTTCTGGAGAGGATAGTGGCCATTTGGGACTGTGTTAAAGACAGAGTGTCACGGCGTATGGGCGCACTTAGCATGACTTACAGTAACAAACCAGTAAATCCAGAGTCTGTGCAAGCACACCTCGGAGATCTTGAGTGCAGATGCTCTTCCAAGCGAATATCCCAATAAGACAAGCCACACTAATTTTTTTCCTCAGTGTGTATACATGTTATGTTTATGCTACGCTGTGTTCATTTTAAGTGTGAAATAGCATGTTAAAAAGTTTGCGATATTGTGAAAATGACTAAAAATAGACCGACACACAGATATGAAGTGAGGACATGCTGTTGGGGAAATGGCACTTGTAGACTTGCTTGATGGGGGGTTGTCATAACCTTCAACCTGTAAAAAGCACCGTGTCTGCCAAGTGCAAGAAAGTGGAGCCTCATGGAACAAGGCCGGCCTGTCCCTTCAGCCTCTATCTAGCTTCTCAGGACTGCCGTAACAAGGTGCCGCAAACAGGGCGGCTCAGAACACCAGGAATTTGATGTCTTACAGTTCCGGACATTCTCTCTCACACTGTCGTTGAGTTGAAGCCGATTCATAATTGACCCTCCAGTTGTTTTCCAGAGGTGGTAAATTGCAAGAGAGGAGATTGCCCATCTTTCTTCTGAGAAGCCGCTGGTGGATTCGAACTGCTTGTCTTTCGAACTGCAGCACAACTCCTTGCCCACTAGGAGCCCAGAGTTCTGGTGGTTAGAATTGAGTTCTGGAGCTTGAAACTCCAAAATCAAGGTGTTAGCAGAGCCAGGCTCTGTCTGAAAGTCCAGGAAGAATCCTTTCTGTCTCCCTGTCTTCTGGTCGTTCTGTCAATCCTTGTTCCTCAGTGTGCTGCTGCTTCACTCCAATCTCGGCTACGTCCTCCCGTGGCATCTCCCTGTCTGGGCCCTGTCTCCCCTTGTTTGTAAGGACACCAGTCCCCTAGGGTTACAGCTCTCTTTAGCATGACCTCATGTTAACTGCACTAATTTCATCTGCAGAGACCTCCATTCCAAACAAGGTCACATTCACCTTGCACTGGGATGAGGACTCCAGCATGTCCTTAGAGGGTGGAGTGGTGGTAATACTGCAATTCAGGGGACCTCACCTCTAAATTCCTTTATGATGGACTCCCTGGCACTGAGTGTGGGCTTTAAATGATCAAACTTTACTTAGTAGCTGCTTTAAAAGTGTCATTAAATATAGCAGAGTTGGAGTAAGTCTTCTTGGGGGCTCATGTCGAAGGCTGAGGGAGAAGGTAATTGACATGGTTTTTTGTATTTATTTATTTAATCATTATTAATTATTATTATTAGCTTTGGCAATTCTCCTTACACATTGAGAATGTTCTTTTAAAATTTCCTTTTCATCTCCCTTCTGAGGATTTCCATAGTAGTTTAAGTGGAAGTATCTTTGTTTTTTCTCTTTAAGGTAGATAATAATTTTAAGTTCATGAGTCCTGACCCGGATAGATAAATAGGCAATTTGCAAACAAATACACAAATTCAAGAAGTTATATGCTATACCTTAGGGTGCAAGAGAATTAAGGTTTTAGTAATCTAGATAAAACATAAATACCAAAAGGTGGTAACTTTATCAAACAGAAATTCATTTTCTCACATTGTAGGAGGAGAAATGACTGAATTCAGAGTGTGGGTGCCAGTGGAAGGCTTTCTCTTTTTGTGGCTTTACATCTATCTTCTTTCATCTCTGCTTGCTTTCTTCCTTTCTTAACCTGTTCCTTTATGTCCTGGAAGAGATTGATTTCAGACACCCCTGCCTGAGTTCTACTCATTACCACAAAAGCCCCATTTGCCAGACGGGATTATAACTACACGTCATTTTGGCGGCACACCTCTTGCAAACTCAGAAACTATGAAAGAGAAGATAAGTGCTTTTGGCTTTATAAACTAAATCATTAGCATAAAAAAATTCCTTAAGTGAAGTCAGAAAACATGTGATGGGTCATTTTTGCAGGGCATCTGGGGAGCAAGGGCTTTTCGTTCTAATCTAGAAAGAGCTCCTGCAGATTGACAGGAGAAAGAACCCGACTGACAAATTGGCTAAGGACGTGAGCAAGCATTACAGACAGAGACTGGGAATGACCATTAAGTACAAGAGAAGGTGCTCACAGATAGACTTCTGTTTTACAAGCAGATGCTGGCTTTCAGCCCACATGTTAACAAGAATTACCAGGAGCGCTTGGTGTAGAAGGTGCTGTTGGGAAATCAGACATTGATACTGGGACCGTGAATTCATTCCAAGCCTTTAGAAAGTTATTTGAAAACAACTCTTAAAAGAAAAAAACCAACCAAACAAGCCCATGTGCAGAAACCTTTGACCCAGTTCCGATGGCCCAGTGGAAGGAGCTGTGCTGCCCACCTGAAGGCACGTGGTTTGAATCCACTAGCTGTTCTATGGAAGAAAGTTGGCTGTCTTCTCCTAGACGATTTCCTGCCTCTGGAAATCCAGCGAAGGGTCAGCTATGGGTCAGTTCTCTCTGGATGGTATGTAACAATGATACCATCACACTTGTAAGGCACTCTGGGGGCACAGTGATTAAACCGTGCTCTGCCTTGTTAGAAGAGGGCTTGGACTGTTTGATTCCTGCAGAAAGATGCCCAAGGTTCTTATTTTATGTTGTCATTGTCTTTCCAAAGTCACAGACCATGGAGTCAGGACTGACACATAGGTGACCTGCCAACATGTTTTCAGAAGCAGTAATTGCACAGAAGGAGACCGGCCATCTGTCCTCTGAGGAGCAGCTGGTGGGCAGCACAGCTCACCAGACCGCTCTTTCCACAGGGAGATGGCTAAATAAATTGTGTTATGTCCATCCTGGAGAACATGATACAGCTTTTTTTAAAAGGAAAACCCATTAGGTCTAGCTATATGACTTAAAAGGATGGCATTTTGTTAAAAAATACAAAGTACATTGTAGGTTAATGTTGATGGTAAAAGGAACAGAACAAGACTTTAAAAGGAAACAGCCAAGCACATGTGTATCTACGTAAGTAGGTCGATCTTGCGTAAAATTGCAGCAAAGACATTTTTAAAAATCAGCAACAGACCCCCATCAAGCCAGCGGTTGTCACGCTGTCTCCTCCCCCGACGCCCCCGTGTGTGGCAGAGTAGGACTGCACTCGTGGAGCTGTGAGATTCCCGGGATGAGGGTCATCAGCCTTGGTCAGTCAGCTGCCTGACCAGCCAGTGTCTCCCCTGAGCAGGGCAGGGTGCGGTGGACAGTTCCTCTAACTACCGTGTTCCCCATGTGCCCTGGGAGGGGCACACATTGTCAGGCTGCCTGGTCCACCTTCTCACTATGGCACAGTGATATTTCTACAATGCCACTGCCCTGCTAAAGGTTCCAGATGGGGTCCAGAGGGTCCCCTGAGCTTTCAGGGTAAGTTCTGGGCGGCTCAGCTTCTGCAGGACACCGTCTATGACTGGCATCTGAGGATAGCTCCTGGCTTCTGACCTGCACTCTGTCCCGGGCAGGCCACTACCTGTGGGTCCCCAAACAGGGGCCCTTCTGCACCTGTCAGTGTTGCTGATGTGAAGGCTTCTGTTTGTGTGCAGTGCCTCATCCTGACCCTCTCCCATCAGCATGTTCTTGAAGAGGATCCCAGCCTCGCCCTATCCTGAGTGGTCCCGAAAGCCGCTCCCCAGTCTGAGCAGAGACTCTTTGGGGTCCCGGGTTCTTCTTGGAACATGCAGCTCCGAGGATGGTGACCATGTGTACATTCTGAGCACCTGGCCCCTCAGGGTCATCTGATAACGAGCTGGACTTCTCCACTATTAGGCGGGTGCCCGCTGCCCACTGCACTTCCTTGCATGAGGCCAGTAACAGGCAGGAAGGGCTCTTCACAGTAACGGTGGCATCAGTTCTGTCCCGTGTGGCTGGGACACGGAGGCTGTGTGGCTCTGAATGGGGAGCTCACTGCCCCCTCACTTCCTGTACCTGGTGGCCAGGGAGGGCCTGGCGTTCAAGGGAGAAGAAACACACTGCATGGTGTCCGAGGGGCCTGGGGTCTGAGCTTACAGAGTGCACAGGTACTGGGTGATTCACACTTACGTGGGTGGAATGCAGTGATGACCAAGTCCCACACTCGAGCAAGGGTGGGAGGCAGAGATGGGGTGCAGGATCCCGCCTACAATCATAGGTGGGCCGCTTGCCCCTGAGTGGACATACGGTGACCCCACGTGCAGCAGTGAAGATGCGTGCTCTCTGTGTTTGGGGGGTGGTGTGTTTG
>NW_006399877.1:6208496-6215487 GCF_000299155.1 Elephantulus edwardii | reverse complement strand
TGCTTGGAAGTGGACGGACAGGCCTTTTCTCGTCAGGGGCTCTGTGTGGACTGTACTCGGTCAGTCAGCTCTCCAGTGTTGAACTGGCTGCTCTTGGTCAGTGATGCTTTCCAGGCCCTCAAGGATGGCTCGGCACTGCCCCCTGTTGGTCTTTGGCTTTCTTCATCAGGCCGTGCTCTGAGCAGGTGACCCCAGCCTGTGACCCCTGTCTGCCATCAGACCGAAATATGAATTTGTAAACTTAACGATACACAAACCAGTGACAAACCAAACCAATGAAGAGCACACCACGGAGTGGATTCCGACTCACAGCGACCATCCGTGCGTTGCGTTTCCAGAACGGCAAATCTTTACACTGTGGAGCAGCTGGTGGATTTGAACTGCTTTCCTTCTGGTTAGCAGCACAATGCTCACCACACAGCACCATCAGGGCTCCCTGTTGTTGCTGCTGGGTGCTATCGAGTCGAGTATGACTCCTTGTGACCCTGTGAAGGGCAGATCAGAGTCCTGGCCTAACCTGTGCCGTCCTCATGGCCTCTAACCCAGGCGAACCCATTGCTGCAGTCACTGTCGGTCCGTCCCATTGTCCCATTGAGGATCTTCAGTGATTCGCAAAGAGCAGGGACAGGTGCACATGGGGTCCCTGGGGAGTGCCAGGGGCTCTCTAGGTGGCCGGGATGGTGGGCAGAGGGGGCACAGACCTCTGTGGTGACTGCACTCCCTGCACTGATCTGGGCTGGGTGGCAGGACACAGGTGGGGTTACCTTAGCCATGATTCCAGGATTATTCTGGGCAGCCCCAAGCCCTGCTGCCATCAAGTGACCCCTCTCATAATGACCCCACGGGACAGACTCAGATGCCCAGAGGTTTCAAGGATGTGATGTCTGCAGAGGTGACTGTGCGCCTGCCTTCCTCCCTCGGGGAGGCTGCTGGCTTTGAGATGCTGGCTTTTCAGTTAGCAGTCGTGCTTTTTTGATGCCGCAGATCGATGAGAGGGAATCCGGGGCTGCTGAGTCCACATGGGGCCCCCGGCTGGCTCCCCAGAGCCGTGGGACAGTCTGTAAGCATGACGCTTGTGTTAGACATGGTTGGCGTTTCCGGAAAAGAAGGACAAATGGAAAGAGTGTGAAATCCGAGAAACACTGGGAGGGGCGTCGGCCCAGCTGAGACCTCGCTGCAGGCCTGGTTACCGCATCCTCTTGGACTTGGTGATTTTTTTTTTTGCAGGGTTTTCATTCCACTCTGTTGATGTATCCTGCTCTTCTGGGTTTTTACTACCAAACGGCTTTAATTACCGAAGTTTTATCATTTTAACATCTGCTGTGCAAATCTCCCTTTGTTATTCTTATTCAAAACTGTCCCAAATTTTCTTGTACGAATTTACTTCACAGAGAAGCTTACGGCTTGTTTTGTGGGGTTCTCTCTTCTGTTGATTTTTGTTTTCTTTCCTGATTGTGACTTTCATTGTAGGGATGCTGAATTTATAGAGTCATTTCAGGGAAACTGGTGTCTCTAGAGAATAGTTCCCTGACATTCAGGAAGAAATTCCATGAGGACAATTCATTCCAGCTAGTGTAATTTCTCAGTAAAGCTTTATAGTTTAATTCATAGGGGTCCTGGGTATCTTTATTGGCCGCTGTTACACTGGTTTCCATTTGTGCTTGTGTGTGAGCTATTTTTTCCTCTACTGGATTTTTTTTTCAGTGACTGTGGGGGAAAATCTGCCACAGGTCCCTTTAAGATGCTAAGAAGCGAGTGTGTCAAGAACTAAAGCGCGCCTGGTCCAGCCATGGCATTTTCAGTTGGTTGGTGTGCATCTGAAAATTGGACAATAAATAAGGCAAATTAAAAAATGGATGCCTTAGAATTGTGGTGCTGAAGAAGAGCTTTGACGATGCCGTGGGCTGCCCGAGAGCAGACGTGTCCCGGGTAACGTGCCCCCGAGGTGCTCCTTGGAGGCAGGCGTGGTGAAATGTGGTCTCATGCTCTGGAGCTGTTATCAGGAGGATCCAGTACTTGGAAAAAGACATCTGCTGGGAAAAGTCAATGAATGAGAGGCAGGCCCTCAATGAGGGGACACAGTGGCTGCAGTGACTGGCTTGAGCCTGGCAGGGCTCACGATGGGGTGCAGGACAGGGCACCACATGTAGGTCATACGGTCCCTGCAAATCGTAGTTGACTTGAGGGCACCTAAGAACCACAGTAACACTGCTTGCTGTGGAGTGGGGCTCTGAAGGCTTTGTTTGTTTATTTTGGAGCGAGTCTCCTTACTACATCCAGTTCTCTCTTTGATCTTATCAAGCCTCCTCTAAATCTTTCTTTTTCTTACCTCTCTTCTTCCTTTATTCTTCTCGTTAGAAAAAATATATTGAGTGTTGCCAGAAGACTGCTTTGCAGCTTGTGACATATTTTTCCTTTTGGTCTAATATTGTGATGGATTTAAAAAATGGTGAGTTTCATGCATATTCTAGAGACTTGGTCCCCTTTCTGTGATCGTCATACGTTTGCTTTACTCTGATGCTGTGCTTTCATTTATGTACAGAGCTGTGCGTGGATTCTAGAAGTCTGTCTTCTCTTGGCCACATTCTGAATCTCAGCACCTTTCTGAGTTATGTTCTTTGTGGGGATCTCTGCTTAATCCCCCTTGCCTGTCCAGCTGAACATGCTCAGGGATTTTTGGGGGATCGAGAGCCCCAGTCTCTCGGGTAGTGACCAGGGACAGGACTTCTAAGAGTCCCAACACTGTGAGTATAAAGACATGGGGACAGGATCCCTCTTAGGGAGGACGCCTGCCAGGGTGTGTTTGGGAAGGAGGCTGGGGCAGGTGGGAGTTAGATGCCTTCAGGTCAACTATGACGCACAGTGACTCTATGAACAGCAGACTGAAACCTTTCCCTGTTCTGTTGTTGTTATTGTTACATGTCATAGAGACAAGCATGACTCTAAGTGACCCTTTGAGCAGCTGACCTGAACCCTGCCCTATCGTGTATGATTCTCATCCTCTCTGATGCACTAGAGGCCATTGCTGAAGTCACCATGTCAATCCAACTCGCCAGGGATCTCCCTTTCCTTCACTGACCCTCCCTCCTTCTAAGCGTGCTGTCTTTCCCCAAGGAATAGACTGTCCTAGCTACATGTCCAAAGTATGAAAGGTGAAACTTCACCATCTTTGCCTTTAAGGAGCAGTCTGGCTGCACCTTCTCCAAGACGTATGTGTTTATTCTTTTGGCCGTCCATGTGATAGTCAGTACTCTTCTCCAGCACCACAGCTCATAGGCATCAATCCTGAGCCCTCCTCAAATCTCAACCATGCTCACGAGCAAGTCCATCACGATAGTCACTGTGTCCGTCCTCATTGAGGGTCTTCCTGTCTTTCACTGACCCTCTGTTCTCTCAAGCATCACATCCTTTCCCAAGAACATGCACCTGCAGACAACACTCTCAAGATTGTGGGGTAAAGCGTCTCCATCTCTGCCTGTAAGAAGCTGCACTTGACTCGGTTTGTTTGTTTTGGCAGCAGTCTGTGGGATCTTCAACGTTCTTCACCAACACAACACCTCAAAGCATCGATTCTTCTTCAGTCTCCTCTGTTTTCTGACCAACCTTACAAGCACATGAAATAATTAAACCCCCCCTGGTTTGAATCAGGTGCACTTTAGGCTTTAAACTGATGGCACCCTTGCTCGTGAGCACCTTAAAGATAAGATTTTCTAAATGCGACGTGTCTTTTGATTTCCTGACTGCCACTACCATGAGTGTTGGTTGTAGATCCGAGTTAAACAAAACAGTGCACAAGTCCCGTTCTTTCTCCATCTATCATGATGTTGCCTGTTGGTCCAGTGGTGAGGATTTCTGTCTTCTCGAGGTTGTGATGTAATCCGTGTTGAAGGCCATAGTCTTGGATCTTCTTCCGGAAGCACTTCAAGTCCTCCTCACTTGTCTGTGAGACTGCGCTGAAAGCCCGCTGTTGTTCCGGGATGCCTCCAGGTGTCAGGGGGAGCCGTGCACCACAGGGTTTCAGTAGCTGGTCTTTCGGAAGCAGATGACCAAGCCTTTCTTCCGAGGCACTCTGGGTGAACATTACTCATCAACACTTTGATCAGCAGCTGAGCTCACCGCTATGTTTTCATGAATAATTTGCCCACATAGATAACATGCACCAGCATAGCGTATGCATGTTTGGCACTTGCAAAAATCTCTATAACATGTGGTAATCACCTGCACCACCCCAGGAAACTGGAGGTCTCTGCACCCTGCTGGGCACCTGTTTTGTGGAAAGAGGGGGGTGGTTCTAAGTGCTGCCCCAAGACCCCTGCTCTGCAGCACTCAGCCACTTCTCTGTTGACATGTTTGGAACAGTGTCTGAAGGATATGAAACAACTGTTTGTTGGTGATTTTTTTTGGTTGTTTGGTTGTTTTGTTTTTTTACAGAAACAAGACTTTGAAGCCACACACTGCTGTGAGCCTTCCCTGGGACACCCCAAATCTCTCTGTTAGGCTGTGTGCAGAATGCAGCTGGGGGGGGGAGGATATTTTGGAAGCATCTGTCATGTGGGAAGACAGAGTTTATGGTGTAAATGAACCTCCCCCAGGTTCACTGTGTGTGTCAAGTGGGCTTGAGTGACCAGCTCTTTCACTCATGGGCCCTGGCATCTGGACCACTGTTTCTCTGTGAAAGGAGGGCTATGGGCTTCATCCCTATTTGTGCCCTGATGGTCGAGCCTCTGAGACTGGAGCAGGAGGTTCTCGTAGCGTGCTGGGTTGTCATGATGGAGAAACTCAGTAGGGATCTGGAAACACCTCGCAAACAAGACAAGTGTTGGCACTGAGTTGATTCCAACTCCAGGTGGGCTTTCTGTTTGCGGAGCAGAACTGCTCTGTAGGGTTGTAAGTTCCCCATCTTTTGGAAGCAGATCACCAGGCCTTTCTTCTGCTGCACCGCTGGGCCAGGTGAAGGAAGCCCTGGTAGCAGAGTCCATAGAGTTGCATGGCTAACCCAGCGAACATGCCTCTTCTGTGGTTCGAATCCACCAGCTGCTCTGCAGGAGAAGGATGGGCAATCTCTCCCGTGTGACCGGCAGCCTTAGAAACCCCACTGCAGGGTCAGCTCTGTTCTGACCTGATGGCCGTGGGTTTTGAGCTTTGCCAGGTGAAGACATCTTTACCCTCCAGAGCAGCCGCCGAGGCCTCCAGGCTGTGAGACTTTGCAGAAGCCAACAGCTACAACTGGTGGATGCAAATGGCAGAATATTTGGACAGCAACAGACATTTAACTACGGGATCCCCAGGGCTCTGACTTTACTCTAATTCTAGGTGTCTTGCACCCGGGAACCTATCGCCAGAGTGAAGCAGGATTTTTGTCAAATAGTTGTTGTACAACATCAAGTTGTAAACAAACCCTGACCCTCAAGCAGATTTTTAGAGGCAATAAATCACGTGGGAGGAGATTCACTGTAGCAGCTGGTGGATTCGAACCATGTGCCTCTGGGATTGCAGCGCAGCTTCTTCTTGCCACTAGGCCTTCAGACCTCTCTTTTCAAATAGAGAATGAGGAAAGTGCAAAGTCTCCTATTGAACCGTTGGCCTCCCTGAACTCGCTCATGGCAGATCCTCCAGATGGGGGGTTTGAACTGCCCGCCTTTGCACTGGCAGCACAACGCCTTACGCCTCAGCCACCAGAGCTCCCTTCTGTGAAGGGTGCTGGCTCCCCAGGTTCTGAGGGACCAGCAAACGTTTATCCGAAAGGCTAGTTAGGAGCTTTGCTTTGACCAGATGCACCGAAACTGTGTCTGGTAACCCTCTGAGTTTTATAAAAAATGATCCTAAAAAAAAAAATAAACCCAAAACCCCAAAAAACCGAACTAAAAAAACCCCGATCCTAGCTCAAAGGTAGAACCCAAACAGGCAATGGGCTGCATTTGGCCCCAAGCCCTGGCTTGCTGACCCCTGTTCTAGATGGTCTCAGAGTCATTGGCATCCGGTCAGTGCTGCCTCCTAGTGACCGTTCAAGTTTGTGAGATTGTAAATCATGTTGGAAAGACCACCCATCTTTCTCCCTCGGACTCAAACCGTCAGCGACCGAGGACTTTTGAGTTAGTCCACAGCTCTTGACAGACTAGGACTCTGGACTTGTATGAAATGTCCTCACTGATGCAGTAGTCACTCAGGCCGCAGTGGTTAGCTCATCCTTCTGATCTGTTCTCCTTCCTGGAGCAGGGAGGGGGGACGCCACATGCCAGAGAGAATCCTTTGCCCCTAGGTGTGCCCTCTGTGTACCGCAGAGGAGAGGGGCTCCGTCCTTCAGGGAGTCTAGGGGCTCCGTCCTTCAGGGGGTCTAGAGGTTCTTTTGGCTACAATCTCAGAGAACCATTGATGCTTTCAAATGGGTGCCGCTGCCTTCCTGCGCTTGGTTTGGGGAGGAAGAGCAGGTGGGATAAGGGATAATCCATTTCTCACGGGTACTGAGACTCTCCTGGGGGACAAGGTTGAGTGGTTGTGGTAACTGTGGACGAGTTCTGAATCTTCACTAACCGAGGCACACCCATCATGCTGTCTAATGACAGCTGCGGGAGGTAGTGACTGGCTGTCACCCCAGGCTCTGTGACCAGCTGGGACCTGGAACGACGGATGGTGTTGCTTGTTACTTTCTCCCAGGCAGCCTGACCTACATTTGGGAGAGACTTCGCCTGCCTGAGCACTGGCTTCAGTTTGTGGCCCCTGAGCCTCCCAGCTGCGGGGCTGCCCCAGGTCACGGTTAGCTAAGTGCCTGGCAGCCTGAGCACCTGGGACTGCGCTGTGTGACGGTGCCTGGTGAGTCAGGGGTTCTGTGCTTGCTGTTCACAGAAAGGTCAGCAGTTCAAACCTACCCAGTTGCCATGAGGCAGAGGGACCTGGCAAGTTGCTGCTGCTGCAAAGATTACAACCAAGGAAACCCCGTGGGACTGCTCTGTGCTGTCACGTGGGGTCGCTGTGAGGTGAAAATCAACTTGAT
>NW_006399877.1:6202884-6208306 GCF_000299155.1 Elephantulus edwardii | reverse complement strand
GTGTGTGTGTGTGTGTGTGTAGTGTACAGTAGTATAGCACTTACGAAGCCCCAGCCCACTGCTCCAATTGATTGTGAATCAAAACAACCCTGTAGACAGAGCAGAACTGCCTCGCTGGGTTTCCAAGGGTGGAGATCTCTGTGGGAGGAGTCAGCCTCTTCTTTCTGCACAGCAGCTGGTGGGTTTGAAGCATTCACCTTTTCATTAGCAGCCTGACACTCTACAGCATCAGCAGGTTCCCATAGGGTCCATCTAGAGAGATGGAGTGTGTAGCTAACACGCTCATACTGTTAGCCTAAAGTTTGGAGATGGGAGTCCAGCCGGAAGTGCCTTGTAAGAAAGACCTGGCAACTTCCTGCCTAAAAAAGCCATTGGAAGCCCTTCTAGAGCACAGCTCTGCCCTGCCACACACGGGGTCACTGCGGCCTGAGCCACCTCAGTGACAGCAGGTTTTACTGAGAGGTGTGTGTGCAGGTCAACACTGAACACCACAAGAAAGGCTGCGGCTCCCCACGTGCCGTCTGAGTGGGTCCGTGTGCTGCTGTCATGGACGTCTCTCCTCAGGTGGAGATGCCTCTGTCTTAGAATGCCCGGTCCTGGGCGGGGAGAGCAGGGGCCCCATGTATCCAGTGGCCGGGTTGCCTCCTTTGGGTGTGGCCTCTGAAGTTTCCTCTCATCTCGAGAATTGAGTGCTTTCCTTCCCACACTGACTGGTAGATGCCACAGGCTCTTTGTTCTCTGGTTCCAAGAGGGGTGGTTTGGTGCTGGCTGTGAAAGTATTTTGACAGTTTGACTTCACACATTTTAAAATGTTCGTAGCTGTGCCTTAGTAAGGAGTCAACTCAGATATTTTTTATAAAAAATTTAAATTTCTTTATTGATTGATTGATTGATTGATTGTGTGTGTGTGTTTGTGTGTGTACTGTCAAATTGGATCTGACTGGTACAGGAAGAGATTGCCCTCCTTCTCCTGCAGATCATCTGGTGGATTTGAACCACATACCCCTGGGATTGCAGTGCAGCTTCTTCCCACTAGGCCACCAGAGCTCCCTCAAATCAGATATTTTTTAAATAGACCTCTGTCTTCGTGGTGCGCCTGACTGATGGCAGCTGTTCCAGGATACAGCCTTTCCTGTCCTGAGGCCCACCCACTGTCACTGGTGTGTCCACTCATGTCGCTGAGGGTCCTCTTGTTTTTCACATCACCACACACAGTGCCCTTCTGCACAGAGCGTCTCTCCTGGAGGCGTGAGCAAGGCAGACAGCATTCTCTAGGTTTTAGAAGGAGATAGCCAGGCCTTTCCTCCTTGTCTTGTCTTGTTCTGGAATTCTGTCTGCCTTGGGTGACTCTGCTCGTATTTGTCACACGTCTGGCACATATCCAGCACCGTGTAAGCCGCCACAGTGCGGTAAGTGGCAGACGGGAGGTGGGTTTGCAATAGAGTGTGCCTCAGCTGTTTACCGCTCTGCTCTACGAGGTGGAGCTGGGGTTGGTGGCCTGGCTTGCTCCTGTCTGAATCCTGACGTCATCACTTCCTAGCTGGATGACTCATGTAATTAACTTGTGCTAAGTGCACCGCAGCTTCTCCCTCTGTTAATTCTAGATTTATGTTTTAGAGCCCCAAAAGCCTGCTGCTGTGAGCCCTTTCCGGTTTCTATTGACCCTATAGGACAGAGGAGAACCGGCCTGTAAGCTTCTCAAGGCTGTAAACAGTCACAGAGGCTGCTGCTTCCTTTCTCTGCTGTAGAGGGGCCAGCACCACTGACCCCTTGGTTAGCACAAAATGCTTACTTCACTGGACTACCAGGCCCCTTAGACAGTGATGCCTTCTTGTTGGTGTTATGTGCCGTTGAGTTGCCTATGACTCATAGCAACTCTGTTTACACCAGCCCTAAACCCTGCTCTATCCCTTGACAATCTTATTGTCTCTGACACACCTACCCCCATAACCGCAGTCATTGAATCAATCCATCTCCTGAAGGGTCTTCCTCTCTTGGGCTGTCCCTCCATCTTCCCAAGTATGACGTCCCTCTCCAAGGACTGAACCCGCCTTGCAACATGTCCAAAGTATGTCAGATGAAGCTTCAGAATCTTTGCCTCCAAGGAGCAGCCTGGTTTCACCCTCTCCAGGATGAACTTGTTTGTTCTCCTAGCAGTCCATGGTATAATCAAAACTCTTCTCCAGCACCACAGCTCAAAGACATCAATTCTCCTTCTTATCATCCCTAGTCATTGTCCAAATTGCTGATGCATAGCAAATGATTGCAAAGACCATGGCCTGTATCAGGCACATCTTAGTCTCCAGACTGACATCATTGCTCTTTAGTACTTTGAAGAGGTCTCTGACTGCAGACTTTCCCATCGCAATCCATCTTTTCATTTCCTGGCTGCTGGTGCCAAGATTGTTGATTGTAAAGCCAAGCAAACTGAAGTTCTCAACAATCTCAATCTCTTCCTCAACTATCGTGATGCTGTCAATCGGCCCAGTGGTGCGAGTCTTTGTTTTCTTGATATTAACCTTCAATCCATATTGAAGACTGCAGTCCTTGACATTCTGCAGCAAACACTTCAGGTCCTCCTCAGTTTCAGCAAGCAGGTTTGTGTCATCTGCATAATGCAGATTGTTGATGACTCTCCTTCCAGTCTTGATGTCATATGTCTCCTCATACAGCCCAGTCTCCTGGATAATCTGTTCCACATATAGATTGAAAATATATGGAGACAGAACACATCTCTTGCATACACCCTTCCCAATTTTGAACCATGCAGTGTTTCCTTGCTCTGTTCTGACCACTGCCTCCTGGTCCAAGTATAAATTTCTCATAAGCAAAATCAAATGTTCTGGGATTCCCAGTCAGCCACAGTTTGTTGGATCTACACAGTCAAATGCCTTTGCATAGTCAATGAAACACAGACATTCCTCTGGTACTCTCTGCTTTCAGCCAAGATCCATCTGGCATTAGCTATAATATCCCTAGTGCCACAGCCTATTCTAAAATCCAGCCTGCACTTCAGGCAATTCTCTGTTGATGTTCTGTTCCAGTCACTTTTGGATAATCTTCTGCAGAATCCTGCTTGCATGTGATATCAATGATATTGTTTGATAATTTCCACACTCTGTCGGATCACCTTTCTTTGGAATGGGAACAAATATATATCTCTTCCAGTCAGTAGGCATCTTGTCTTAATACCAACTCAATTAATATTAAGTGTTTATAATAGTGTGTGACAAATAAGATGTTAGCTATTTTGTATTTTATAGTTTGGGTTCAATTTGTAACCTTAAAGAAACATTGTTGTAGTCAATTTGGGGTTAAGACACAAAATAAACATTTAAAAAATTATGTAAGAAGATGAATTGCTCTGGGAAAAATCTATTGCCGGGGATGTCTCTAGAGTACTCAGAAGCAATGATGTCACTCTGGAGACTAAGGTGTGCCTGATCCAGGCCATCATATTTGCAATTACTTGTCATGCATAAGAGAGCTGGACAAGGGCTAAGAATTATGGAAGAATTGATACCTCTGAGTTGTGGTGCTGGAAAAGGGTCTTGAACATGCCATGATTTGCCATGAAAACAAATCGGTCTCTCTTGGAGAGGGTAAAACCAAGTTTTTCTTTGGAGGCTAGGATTTTGAAGCTGAATCTCACATACTTTGGATTCATGGCCAGGAGGGACCAGTCCTTGGAGAAGGACATCATACTTGGAAGGGTGGAGGGACAGCGCAGGAGAGGAAGAGCTTGCATGAGAGGGATTGATACAGTGTTTACGGCAATGGGGATGGGTGTGTCTCATGCAGTGAGACTGGCTCAGAACAAGGGCAGGCTTCAGGGCTACTTTAACATGGGGTTGCTATGAGTCACAGGTGACTTGAAGGCACATAACAATTCTTGCTCCCAGACGAGAAAATATCCAGACAAGTTATTAAAGAACATCCATTGTGTGACACCAGGAACAATGACCTAAAATGATCTCATCTTTTTTCCCTTATGAACTGTCATTTACATAGTGAGGTTATGTTGTAAGGACCAACTCTAGATGAAGTGTTTTCACTTATCCCATATTTTAAGCATTTTAGCAAATTGTAAAGCTTTTCATAAATGTCAAGGTTATTGCCTCAGAGTCAGAACTGATGTGTAGCTGACCCTCCAGCAGGCTCTCAGAGGCAACAAATCACATGGGAGGAGATTGCCCGTCTTTCTTCCATGGAGCAGCTGGTGGATTCGGACCACCTGCCTTTGGATTGACAGCACAGCTCCTTACCACTAGGCCAGCAGAGCTCAGTTTCTAACGGTGACATGATGTAATCATATCAGTTCACCCTGCCCTGTGATAAATGTTTTAGTCCTGTGTATGGTGGTTTCTCCCTTATGGGATGGGAGTGATTGTGGTAGACAATGAGTGAAGTGTATACTTGATCTTAGCTTGAAATCTGTCAGTTTAAAATCGCGCAGAGGTGCCTGGGAGACTGGCGTCTGTTCAAGGTCACAGCCAGGGGGAGCTTCCGGAGCACCTGCATTCTGAGCACGTGCAGGCACTTTGAATCTGAGTTACCTGACACAACCAGCAGAGACAGTAGCCTGGACTTGAGCCATTTCAGTAGTCCCCCCAAAATAAGAACATGCACCCCAAATCCAAGACCCACTGAGGTCTAGTCAATTCCAACTCACATCAACCTCCTGTGTGTTTCCAAAGTTGCAAATGTTAGGGGAGCAGACACCCCATCCACTGCTGGGGTTCCCCTGCTGGGGTTCCTCTCAGTCAGCAGCACAGCATGGAAGGCACCACACCACCTTCCCCAGCTAGTCCATCTCTGACTGGAAGTTCAGAAACCTGCCCACCACGGGAGACACGGCTTCAGCGTCATGCCGACACCCTGTCACCACACTGACAGATGATGGAGTGGTGGCTGTGAAATCAAGGTGTGGGGTTTGTCTTCAAAGAGATTTCTAACGAATGAGTTGTTGTTGTTGTTGTTTACTCTCAGGTCAGAAATAACCTGCAGCAGGTTTTCAGAGGCAGTAAATCACATGGGAGGAGACTGCCCATCTTTCTCCCACAGAACAGCTGGCTGGCAAGTTTAAATGTGATAATGGTTACCCATGGTGCACAGTGTTCGGTGGAGTTTCCTGACCAAAATAAGCTTCAAATGTGTAGTGGTTCTCATGGTGGACAGTGTTTGGTGTAGCTTCCTGATCAAAACAAGCTTGGAAGCAGGAGGGGCATCCGCTTCCAAAATAGAAACTCTATGACCATGGAGAGAGGAGGAAAGTTATACAAGTGTTCAGGTCTTTCGTTCATAGGGTCGTTACGAGTTGCCTACAATTCCATAGTGCTTAACAACAACAAAAACAATGAGAGAGCTCATTTGGCCGAGTGGACAGAAAGTGATGCCACCAGGCCAAAGGTGGGTGACTTTA
>NW_006399877.1:6163853-6202623 GCF_000299155.1 Elephantulus edwardii | reverse complement strand
CTATGAACCTGGAGAAAAAAAATGAAAGTTATACAAGTGTTCAGGTCTTTCGTTCATAGGGTCATATGAGTCACCTACAACTCGATGGCACTTAACAACAACATAGAGAGAGCTCAATTGGCCTAGTGGACAGAAAGTGATCTTACCAAGCCAAGGTGGGCGATTTTAATATGCATCCCTCAGGCCTGGTTTTAACTGTTTTTGGTCAAACATTCTTCTAAGTGGTATAGCACTGGTCTGTCCATTTGCTGTACAGAGGTAACTTGTGGTGACTGGGATGCTAACCACTGTGACACTGATGTGTCAAATGCGATAATGGTTCCCCATGATGGACAGTGTTTGGTGGAGCTCCCCGATTAAAACAAGCTTGGAAGCAGGAGGGGCAGCCACTTCTGAAATCATTTGCCTCCGGAAAGCCTATGAGCCTGGAGAAAGGATGAAAGTTATACAAGCGTCCAGGTCTTTTGTTCATAGTGTTGCTATGAGTCATGTATGACTCGACGGTACTGAATGACAATCACCACCACCTCTGGGCTGGCAGCACAGCTTCTAGAGTGTTGTCTGTCATTGTTGTTGTGGCTCGAGTCTTCACAGTGTTGGGGTTGGCGTCATCTGCCTTGGCAGGTAGCACCCTCCTTGGCAGGCACGTGCCAGCACTGAGGCTCGCCTTTCCTCCCTTCCCAGCTACACGGTGGGCACCGTGCAGGAGAACAACGACCAGGTGTGGAAGTTCCAGCGGTACTTCCTGGTGCAGGAGTACTGCAGCCGCCTCAACATCCCATTCCCCTTCGTGGTCTTCGCCTACTTCTACATGGTGCTGAAGAAGTGCTTCAAGTGCTGCTGCAAACAGAGCAGCCTGGAGGCGGCCGCGTGCTGTGAGTGGGTCCCGCGGGTGGGGAGGGCGGCCTGTGGCTCACGAGCGTCCCCTGCTCACTCTGTGGCCCTGACACGCGGGGACCCCAAATGTTCCACCCCAGACCACTGCCATAAATCCAGCCTCACTAGAAAGCAACTCACATGGGTGTTCCGGTGTCCTGAGGTTAAGTTTAGGGGAGCCCTGGTGGCCGAGGGAGAAGGATTTGGGCTGCCATCCCAAAGGCACGTGGTTTGAATCCACCAGCCACTCCATGGGAGAAAGATGGCTGTTCTCCTCTGTGAGATTAACAGCCTCCGAAAACGCACTGGAGGGTCAGCTATGAATTGGGTCTGTCTCGACGGCAAACAATAACAACAAACTTAAGTTTATGCCAGCATACTATATGTTGCTCTGCTCACCCAAAGGTCAGTAGTTTGAATCCACCAGCTGCTCCACAGGGGAAGGATGGGCAGTCTCCTCTCATATGATTTGCAGCCTCTGATGGAGGGTCCCTATGAGTTGGGGTTGACTCAATGGCTGCGGGGTTACCACTGAGTTCTTTCCCATCAAGTGAGTTGGAGATGCTGTGAGAATGATTAAAACAGGACGGAGACACAGAATAAGCACACGCTGGGATAAGGTGCTCACCTGCTCCTTCCCAGGCTGTCATGCACCTTCGTTTGTCTGGAGCGAGCTGGCTGTGAAGTGAAGCTCACTGGAGGAAGCACAAGGAAGTGAGGCCTCCCTGTCTCTGTAAAGAACAGGCATCACACCCACAGATCGATTCATTAAAAGGAAGGCAGCTGAGAAAGCATCGCAGATGAGCGGCTTGACATTGTTTAAGCAGAAGAACTTTCAGACAAACATAAAAATCCTATTAAGACTGAGCGAGTATGGCTTGTGGCGGGGCATGAGGGCTGCTTTTTGTCTTCTGTTGCTTCCTGGAGATCTGTTCTCTAGGGGCTCCAGATCTTGCTGTGGGGAGACAAAGGACCTCTGTCCTTCAGGTGTGGCAGAGAGCACAGCATTTCAGAGCCACCAAAAACCACACCAGACACTGCCATCAAGCCAGTTCCCATGCCCAGCAACCCCGGAGGGCAGATGAGGTGCCCTGGGGGGTTTCCAAGGCTGTGATCTCTGTGGAAGCCGGACACTGTATCTTTCTTTCTAGAGTGACAGATGGGTTTGAACCTCTGACCTGTCAGTTAGCAGTCTAGCACTTAACCACTGCACCACCTGGGTTCCTCTGCTAAGCCAATGACTAAACCCACTTCTGTTGAGTCAGTTTTGACTCATGGTGCTTCTCCATCAGGTTCCCAAAGCGGTCAATCTTAATAAGAGGATATGGCCTTTCTCCTGTGGATTTGAACTACTAACCATTCAGTAAACAGCCCAACACCTAGAAGGCACTTAAATCAAACCAAAGTAGCCAGGAAAGACTTCCTGGAGGAAGCAGAGATCTAGGGACTGGGGTGGAATAACCAGGCAAAGAGATAGAAGATGAGAGGGGCCTCAGAGTGAGGGGTGGTCAGAGGGGAAACTCAGAGAGGAGGGCCCGAGGGGCAGAGGGCTGCAGAGACTGAAAGGTCCAGGGCAGGCCACAGAGCCCCAGGGGCCAGCCACTCCTCCACACAGCTGCTCTGGCCACTGTGTACCAAGTACAGAACCCCGGGGCCAGCCACACCTCCACACAGCTGCTCTAGCCACTGTGTGCCAGGTATAAAACCCTGCGGCCAGCCACCCCTCCACACAGCCCCGCTGGTCACCGTATGCCAGGTACAGAACTCAGTGAAAAGTGGTGCGGAGATGTGTGAGAACTGGTGACATAGATCATGGGCACGCATCAGAGGGACTCTGCCAGTTTAACTGGTTTCCTATAGGACAGAAGCAAACAAACTCCCAGAGTCAGGTCTGGGCGGCCTCAGCCCTGGTGTGTGCTGTTACATGTTATATCACTAACCAAATGGTCAGTGGTTCAAGTCTACTAGTTGCTCTAAGGAAGAAAGATGGGCAGCCTTGTGGGAAGATTCATGGCCTTGGAAACTGGATGGAGGGTCCTGTGGGTTGGGATTCACTCGACAGCCATGGGCTTGGCTTTGACTTGGTCAGATCAGCATATCAAATTTCTACTCATTTGCCATTAAGGTAATTCCAACTCCTAGTGGCCCTCAGGACACGGTAGAACTGTCCCGGAGGATTTAGAAGACCATGCTCTCTATGAAGCCATGTCTTTCATGACAGAGAGGCCAGTGGGTCCTAACTGCTGACCCTTCAGTTATCAGCCAAGCACTTAACCACTGGGCCCCCGAGGGCTGTGCTGTATACGATACCTGTGAAGTCAAGCTGTTCATTCTGGTGACTTGAGGAGTCATCCTCTTAGGGGGGAGAGAGAGAGGGAGAGGGAGAAGGAGAGGGAGAGGGAGGGAGACTGTGTGTGTGTGTGAGAGAGAGAGCGTGCGTACGTGCACAATAGAGAGCGCACCAGTGCGTTGATGTGCAATGTGTAAAATCCCTTTTCCCCCTGGAGCACATTGGGAAAACAGAAAGTGAGGACTGGGAAGAAATGAGGACTGGGAGACACTTGAATGAATAATAGAAGGGAAAATCTGGTAAAAAACCGAGAGGAGCACAGTTAGGATCCCTTTGTGCCTGTGATGCTGTTTGCCACGGGCGCTCAGGATCTGCTCCTCCTCTGTGCCCTGCTGGCACCGTTCCACCACTCGCTCACACAGCTCAGGGGGCACTGCCCACAGCTGGTGCTGGGTGTGAGCTGCCCTCTGCTCTCCTCCCCTTGCTGTCTGGTAAGTGGCCATCCACTGCTGTGGTGATTTCATGTCCCATACTGCATTTCTCATTCCTGGCCTTGTAGGGAAACGCTAAATATTTTGATGATTCAGACAGAAAAGATAGAAATTTTACTAATCTTGGCTTGATAATTGGTAACAAGAAACTTTCATCTTGCCAAGTCCTATTGTATTTTCCCGAGCCTTTTGGGGACGTGGACATGGGGACAAGGTCGCCTTGATCTGAGGTTGACTGTTGGAACATACTTTGTGCTACGCCCAGAGCTACTGTCCCCTGAGAGTGGGCTTTCAGCATGTAAATGTGCAGACAGCTCCAACACCCTGAAAGTCTAAAGAGATTGTCATTGTCGACTCTTTCAACAGCATTATTTCCAGGTGTTAAGTGTCACTTTTGAGATGTCATTAACTCTCACACATGCAATTGTCTTTCTTAACGAAGAAAAGTGTTTTGACAGTTCAGATGAATTGCTGTCTTTTCTCTCCATCATTTTTCCTCAGAAGACATAGTGAGTCACTTCTAATAAAAAGACCGAGATGCCTTTGCATCAGGGGTGAAGGCTTGATTGTCCTCAAGACCATGACTAGAGCTAAGGGCCCACACTGAAGGCAGGCCCAACCCCGATGTCAGTTCCATTCTACAACAGTGGCACCATGCAATATTTGTCCCTTTGTGCCTGAGATATTTCACTCAGCACAATGTCCTCCAGGCTCACCCATTTTGAATAATACTGCCTGAGTTCCTTGTTTTCCAATGCAGTGTAGTATTCCATTGTGTGAATATACCACAGCTTCTCTTCCCATTCTTGTGTTGATGGGCACTTAGGTTGTTTCCTGCTCCTTGCTATTGTGAACAAAGCCACGGCAAACTTGTGCGTGCATATATCTGCTTGGAAGTCAGTTATGGTCTCTTTGGGGTATATTCCTAGTAGTGGAATTGCTGGGTCAAATGGTATCTCTATTTGCAACTTTTTGAGAAAGCGCCACACCGCCTTCCACAGTGGTTGCACCATTTTGCACTCCCACCAACAGTGAATAAGGGTTCCAGTTTCTCCACAACCTCACCAGCATTTGTTGCTTGCTGTCCTGTTAAGTTTTGCTATTCTGACTAGGGTGAGATGATATCTCATAGTTGTTTTGAGTCAATCCATCTCACCCAGGTCTCCCTCTCCTGCACTGTCCCTCTACCCTCCCAAGCCTGATGTCTTCTCCAGGGTCTGGCCCCCCCTGCACATGCCCACACTATGTCAGATGTGGCTGCTGGTGCTCTCCTGTAGGCCCAGTCTGAGATGATGTAAGAATCTCTGGTCTCAGATGACACGTACTGCCTTCTCAGCTGCTGCTATCTTGATGGTGGCGAGAGTCCCACCTCCTCAATTTAAACCTACTAGAATGGCAAAACCAGCAAATCGCCTGCTGGATAGAGGAGCACCTCCTATCTGCATGTTCTCACCCAGCCATGCGACAAGGTCAAGTGCAATGGTCTAAGAAAGACATGCTGAGCAATAGGCTCTCTGCTCCACAGCGAGAACAGGCAGTGGTTTGTCCCACTGTGTGCGAGGTTGCTGTGAGCAGGAGGCCAGCTTCACCTGCAGGGCCACACCTGGGCTGCCCGTGAATGAGGGATGCTAGGAATTACATCTCAGGCTCCTGTTCCCCTCCTCGGAAGGTCCTGAAGTTAGATTGATAATAGAGTCTGCATCACTCTGAGCAGACAGTCGGTTTGGCTCTTCCTTTGCTGCCATGGTTACCGCATGAGGAGAACTGTTATAGAGTTCGACATGCATGGAACGCCGTGCTGCAGGGTAGAACCCTTTGAAGGGTTTTCCTGGGCCTCATCTTCATTGAAGCAGATTGCTGGCTTTTTTGCGAATGGCCTGCCATTAATCTCCAATGGGACAGTCAAGCCTCGTTAGCAATGATACCCCTGTGTACCGCACACACAGGAAGGATCTAGCTGGACTGACGTCTCTTGGGAATAGTGAGCCCCAATGTCACATGTTAGACTTTGAATCCAAAGACCCGCCGTCTATATAGCAGTACCTTTGGATTTCACGCGAGTGGTCCTGAATTACCCTTGTTACCAAACCCCGGTTGTCGAGCTGCTTCCTACTCTCAGCAACGCCCAGTGGGATTCAGGGGCTGCAAATCCTTACAAGAAAGAGACTGCCCATCTTTCTCCCACAGAGGAGCTGGCGGATTTGAACTGCTGACCTTTTGGTTACCATATTCTCCTGGTCCCGGAGTGTCCCAGCCTCGCTAGCAGGTGTGGGTGCAGGAAGTACAGAACAATGGCACCATTTGGGTGGTTTTCTTTTGTTTCATCGTTCAAGGTGTCACTAATGAGGACAACAAGACTCTGGCGTGGGAGGGCGTCATGAAGGAAAATTACCTCGTCAAGATCCACAGCAACACCAACGACAACTCCGAGGAGTAAGTAGTCGCCGCCCTTCTGCTTGGTGAGGCTCCGCTGTCCCACGGGTGCCGGCCTCATGCGGGTCGTGGATGTGAGCTCGCGCGGCGTCCCGGTCAGCGAGTGTTGCAGCAGCAGGAACACTGCAGAGGGGAGGCTTTACAAACAGACCCCATTTTCTCGTGGTACAGCTGACTAGACATCCGATTTCAGCGCACTGGCTCTAGGAGAAGACTTCCTCCCTGGGGTCTCTGGGGGACGCTCCTTGGAGATTGTCCCGTGTGTTGGCATCTGCCTTTCTCAGCTCTCTGCTTCCTTTCTTTGTTTGCACTAACTCTGCTCTCTTGGGAGCTCTAGTGGCCTAGTGGGTAAGAAGTGACACTTAGCCAAAGGCAAGCAGTTCTAATCCACTAACTGCTTCACCAGAGGAACACATGTGGTTGCCTCTCGTGTGAGTTATGGCCTCTGAAAACCAGCCAGAACTGACGTTCTGAGTCGGTTCTGACTACATGGCACATAGCAACAACAGTCTGCTCCTTGATATCTTAGAGACTGCTTTTTAAGACCCTGAAGCCCACTGCCATGGTTCTGATTCTGACTCGCAGTGGCCCTGAAGGACAGGGAAGACCTGCCTGTCCAGGTGTCACACCCACGGACTTTTACGGAAGCATAACTGCCTGCTTCCGCCAGAGGAGTGACGGTGGGTTGGCCCCAGTAGCCGTCCAGTCATTAGCGGACGCCGAGACATCTGTGCCGAGTGTCTTCTTTAAGACATGCTTTCAAGAATACAGCCTAACGAACGTACCTCATTCTCATGTGGGATTATAACCTCAGGATTAGACAGACCCGACGCCATGGACTTGGGTTATGTTCGGCCTCTTGACGACCTTCCATCAGTTTTCCCAGGCGTGCATCTTTATGCGAGCACACTGCCCACTTTTTCCTCCTGATGAGCAGCTGCTGGATTCGAACCACTGACCTTTCGGTTAGCAGCCTGATACACTTCATATTAAGCTACCAGAGCTTCTCAATAACAAGTAGAGGGGTTAGGATTTATTATGTTTTGGGGGAGCAAGTGCCAATCCATAACACTTGGTGTAGAGACTTTTCATCATCAAAACGTTGTCACCCAAGTGATGGGAGTCGATAAACGCCTCTGTAGGTGTCATTCTTTCATCATGGTTGGGGGCAGGCTTGGAAACCCAACCTCCTCTCACCATCCAGAATGCCCTCCAGGGTCCCAGGAGGATAAGGTGCCAGGAGCCTGCAGAGCAGGGGCCAGGGGACCAGGTACTAGAGCTTGGTCCCCTGGCTTCTCTGGGGAGGTGGATTCCAGGAAGAGCCATAGATCCAGGTGGGTGGTGAGCTCTCGCAGGGCCAACGGGCAGCTCTGTGGTGGACAGAGAGCCACTTGCCCTCTCCGGTGCGTCCACCAAGGTCATGCCCGTTGTGACAGTCACTATGCCAACTTATCTCATTGAGGGTCTTCCTCCCTTTTGCTGGCTCACTCTTCTTACCAGCATGATGTCTTCTTCTAAGGACTGGTTCCTTCTGACAACACGTACAATGTATGTGAAACAGTCTCACCAAGGAGCACTCTGGCTGCATTTCCTCCAAGTCAGAGTTGTTTGTTCTTTTGACGGTTCATGGGATATTCAGTGCTCTTTTCCAGTACCACACTTCAAAGGCATCAGCTCTTCTTCTGCGATCTTTAGTCATTGTCCAGCCTTCACGTGCTTGACAAGCAATTAGGTCACAGTGAGAGGAAGTAGATGGAAGAGGGGAGAACTGTTGGGTTGATGTGCTGCATGTGTCCCTGAACACATCTGTGAATTGGGTGAAGCGGTCACAGATGCCTCATGGAGAGAAGTGACATGAGCTAAGTGCACAGGTGGGCCCCAGGGAGTGTGGCACTCAGAGCCTCTAGCACCTGCTGCCTTGTGCTGATGGCTGCCATCACGTGAGCAGTGGGGTTGGCTTGGACTCACAGCGACCTCCTGGGCAGGGTGGAACTGCCCCGTCACCTTTCCTATGCTGTTGTCTTGATGCCTCCTGGTGGCATAGTGGTTAAAATGCTCGGCTGCTAACTGTGAGGTCAGCAGTTCAAACCGACCAGCCCCTCCTGTGGAGAAGCATGACACAGTCGGTTCCTGTGAAGACTGAAGCCTTGGAGGGCCTGTGGAGCAGGGCTGCTGAGAGTCAGAATGCACTTTGGAAATCACTAGGGGAGCAGAGTATCAGGCCTTTCTCCCTCGGAGCCTCTGTGTGCATTTGAACCACCAATCTTTCCGTTTTTAGCTGAGAGCTTTTAACTGGTGCACTGGCAGGGCTCCCAAAGGAAGATTAAGATGTCCAATGGGCGGGGAGCTCTGGTGGCCTAGTGGCAAGGAGCTGCAACTACAATCCCAGAGGCACACGGTTCGAATCCACCACCGGATGCTCTGCCGGGAAAAGGAGGGACAATCTCCTCCTGTACCAGTCAGATCTGATTTGACGGTACACTCACACACACACACACACACACACACACACACACACAAAGATGTCCGATGGGCATACGCCACTCTTCCCTCTTCCTGGGAGCTCGGAGCTCACCTCCAAATTCACTCTATTGTTATTTAATCCCCCCCACCCCGCCCAGGTCCACTCCACTATGCAGCCTTCGTTCTGCACTTCTGTCATGACAATAATACCTAATCACATATCCCTTTTAAACAGTGCTCTCCCTCATCTCTTTCAATGAAATATACATAATTTATCCCATCTTTCTCAGTCTCTCCCCAACCCCAATGTCAGTCCTACTCTACGGAAGTGGCACTATGCAGTATTTGTCCTTTTGTGACTGAGATATTTTACTGAGCATAATGTCCTCCAAGGTCATCCATTTTGTACAATATTTCATGAGTTCCTTGTTTTTCAATGCAGCATAGTATTCCATTGTATGAATATACCAGAGCTTCTCTATCCATTCGTTTGTTGATGGGCACTTGGGTTGTTTCAAGCTCTTTGCTATTGCTAAAAAAAAAAAAAGTAAAAAAAATTCACTCTAACGGAAATCAAGGCAGCAGCTGAACCCTTCACAACTGTGGCACTAGGCCTTCACGCTAACGCACCTCCTTACGTCACCAAGAAAACCCGTTCCCAAACGGGACTGTAGGCCCAATGACCCACCTCATTGTTCCTGGACCACTGGTGGAAAGGTTCAAACCCACCGTGAGGCCTCTTAAAGGACAGGTCTGATGATCTACTTCTGAAAGGTCACAACTTGGTGACCAGATGGAGCAGCTGTCCTCTGCATAGTGGGGTCACCATTAGGCAGAGGCCCCTGATGGACGAGTGACAGCAGCCCTGTGGTCGAATTTCACACAATGTCTGGAAGAAAAAAGCATCAGGCATGTGTCCCTTTGAGTATAACAAAGCAGGTACCCTGGCCACCCCTTCCCCCCGCCCCCGCCTCTGGACACAGGACCTGTCATATCTTCTGACTTTGGAAAGGGCTTCGGAAAGAAGGGTCACCCAGACAGCCACTTGTTTGTGGCATCTGCAGTGGGAGGAACTCAGTTCAGTCTGAGCTTCAGGGAGAAATCCAGAAAGGTGACGTGGCGAGCCTGGACTTGGCTGCGGTTGGAAAGAGTCTGCCTCTGTCCTTCCCGATCCTACGGGCTGGAGCCGGGGAGGGTCTCCCGAGTTCTCTCTCTCACTTATTTATTTTTAAAATTTCTTTACAGAATGAGGCATCGGTTTCGACAGCTGGATTCAAAGGTATGGTTTTTTGTAACTGGGAAATGCTTTTTATATGCTGTCTTGGATAATATATTTTATAATAGAGAAGTTAATATTTTTAAAATTATACTTGTGACTGATATTTGGGTTTCTTCATAACTGAGAGCTCTAGTGACCTAGTGGTAAGGAGCTGCTCTGCAATCCCTACAGCACACAGTTCAAATCCACCAGCTGCACCATGAGAGAAAGATGGGCAATCTCCTTCCAGGTGATTGAACAGCCTCTGAGAGCCCAGTGGAGGGTCAGTTACGAGTTGGTTCCAACTCAACAGTAAACAACAACAACATGCCTGGTTAAGAGCCTGGAATGGAATGGGCGCTCTGCATCCAGATCACACTCAGGTCCCCTTTCAGGCCTGGCAAGTCCTTCTGCCCTGCCAGCCCCAGGCTGTCCTCCTCTCTCTCGGCTGGGGCAGCTGCTCTTGGTCTCCTTCCATCCACAGTGACTCCAAGGGACAGATGGGAACTTCTCACAGGGTTTCCTTGGCTGCAGTATCTCCGGGAGCATATTTCTGTCCTGCTTCTGCAGAGCCACTGGTTGTGTTTGAACCTCCAACCTTTCAGTTAGCAGCTAAGTGCTCAACTGTTGAGCCATCAAAGCTCATTGGAGACTGTGCACACGGTGCTAGAATACTCTGCCGGGCACACCAAACCCAGCTAACTCATAGCAACCCACAGGGCAGAGGAGAATGACCCACAGGTCTCCAAAGCTTTTAGTCTTGACAGAAGCTGACTGATGGCGTCATCTTTCCCCAGAGAGAGGCTATTGGTTTGAACTGCTGACCTTCTAATACAAAGCCCAACACTTAACACACCACGTCACAAGGGCTTCTTTACAGAGAACCCCAGAAAAACTCAAAAGAGCTGTTGGGAAAAAAAAGAGAGCTGTTGGTGAGCCTGTGACCCGGTTGCTGTGAATGGTGACACTCTGAGTGTGGTGTTAGTACAGCAGCTGAGCCTCTGAGGTGTGAATGCACCAGCAGCTCTATGGGAGAAGTAGGGCCAGTATCCACCCGTGAGATTGACAGCCTCGGAGTCACAGGGTGGAGGGCCAGCCGTGCAGGTGTGAGGGCCCCCCATGTTCAAGTCCACGGCTGACATCACCATGCGCGTTCACCTTGTTCAGGGTCTGTTCTCTTGCTGACCGTCCACCTTGCCCAGCATCATGTCTTTTTGCTAGGACTGACACCTCTTGACCACATGCCCAAAGTCTGTGAGGCAGAGTTCCACCTCCCTTCCGCCTAGGGAGCTCCCAGCTTGCACTTCCTCCAGACAAGACAGACGTGTTGGCTCTTTGACAGCCTGTTCTATATCTAATTCTTTACACGAGCACCACAGCTCAAAGGCATCAGTTCTTCTCCACTTGCCGTATTCACCATCCAGCATCTATCTGTTCTTGTTGAGTACTGTTCAGTGGGAACAGACCGGTAGCTGATCCTGCACTGGGCTTTCAGAGACTGTAAAACACTTGGGGGGAGATTTCCCATCTTCTACCAAGCAGCAGCTGGTAGATTTGAACCTTGTACCTGTGGGTAGAACATCTCTTTAGCCACGAGGTCACTAGAGCACCCTTCAATTTTATTACACTCTGTAATTTTGTTATTATTAATAAGACACTGTTACTACGCCGCAGATTCCCCCATATCATTTCAATCTATTATTCATAGGCAGAGAGCACTTGTATTCGTAATGTTCTGTGATGTTGGATCTGACCCATAGCTGACCCACTAGTGGGCTTTCAGGGGCTGTAAATCACATAGGAGGAGACTGACCACCCTTCTCCCAGAGAGCAGCTGCCTTTGGGTAGATAATGTCCTCCTTATCACTGGGCTGTGTAACGGAGTGAGTCCCCAGAAAAGACCACCAAGCCAATTAGCTGAATTAACAAAGTTTATTTCGAGTTCGAAGCCGGGCTCCCGCGTGCTGACACAGCAGTATCCACCCAAGAGCCCAGAGACAAAGCGAGCCCTCCCTTTTATACTTTCTTGCTTTTTTTTCTAGCTACACAGTTTATGATTGGTTACTTATAGCAGTTTATGATTGGTTACTTACAGCAGTTCCAGTACTAGTTTGCTCTTTACTGGTTAGCCATAGCTCAGGGAGGCAGTTTGGAGACTTGTTTGAGCCTAATTGGTGGGGAAGCAGCTTGGAGACCTGTTTGAGTCTGACTGGTTACTTCAGACCCAGGGCTGCAGAAAGAACCCCTTATGTCCTTGAAGAGAGTTCCGCTTTATGGAAGTCGGCCAACAGAGCGTGGTTTATCACAGGTGGGGGAGGTTGCTCTCTGGAAACTACGCAAGCGAGTGGGATGGAGGTAGCTGCGCTTGGTCAGAAACTGAGTTTTTGATATTTGATTCTTACAGGCTGCTGTCATGAAGTTGAGTAAGAATCATAGTGACTCTGTTTAGACTCTGTATTTGCATTCAGGGAAGGCAAATATAATAGCGTTGGTAGCTAAGCTTGATTAAAAGCTTGCCTGCCAACCAAAAGGTTGGTAGTTCAAACTCAATGAATACTCCAAAGAGAGAAAGACGTGACAGTTTATTTCTGCAAAGGTTACAGCTTAGGAAATCATGAGGGCAGTTTTTCTCCACCACAAAGTAGAGTGGACTCTACCATACAGTACAGTAGACTTTACCATAGAGTAGAGCAGATCTACCATAGAGTTCAGTAGACTAGAGAGAGAGTTGCTATGAGGCTGAACTGACAGCCGTCACAACAATAGCACAGCAAATCCTAATTGGTACTGATTGTCACTGAGTTGCAGCTGGCTATCAGGAAGTAAGCCCTTAGCCGAGTCTTACAGACCCCTCTCTGTTCTCACTCCACACCTTCCAGCCAGCACCACATTGCTTTTCGAGGCATGTCTGTTTTGTGGAAAAGCTGAGTGCCGGTTATTTGTAACTGAAAATTGGGAAACTCTGCCTTAAGACTAGTTTTATTTTCTCTCCTATCCAAGCTTAATGATCTCAAAGGCCTTCTGAAAGAGATTGCTAACAAGATTAAATGAAAGCACAGGGATCCTGATGGAGAAAATCTAATTAGACTGAGGTGAGTCATCCTAATGGCTTTTTTTTCTTTGTCCACTGAAAATTTATATATATTAAGACTGATTTAAGATGATGCTATTTTTTCTAAGTGCTTTTTATACACATAAAATTTGAAAAACTAGTTTTTGTTTAAAGAAATCAGTCTAGAAACAAGTAGAAGGTCTTCTCCACCCATTTCCCTCCTCATACTTGGTGTCAGACCTACTAAGGTAGGTAGCCTGGTTCTGAGCCTAACTAAATCTCACTGTATACCTAAGCCCAACACCTAACTAAGTCTGACTCCAAGCCTAACTAGGCCTCACTGGAGTCTAATTAGGCCCTACGTTGCGCCTAACTAAGCAGCACTAGGCCCCACTCTGAGTCTAAGTAGGTCTGACTCCGAGCTTAGGTGCACCCATCCTCAGGTGCCAGACCTACAGAGGTCGGCGCACACCTCCTTGTAGGTCTTTTTAAGCCTCAGCTCATTGACATTAATGCAGTTGAAGGCACTGTTCTAAGACGGCCTCTATCTGTTCCCACTTCACTCTGAATGACAGAATGTGGTCCAGGGCTGTGCTGAAAACTTTACCTCATGCTCACGATACACTTTCTGTGTTTGTTGCTATGGGATATACAAATAATGACAAATAATGTGTCTTCACTCAAAATCTTTCTCAGTGACACATTTAGGGTTTTGCTTCTTAGCTACAGCTTGTCTGCAGAAGAAAAATAGAAATTAACTGGCAAAAGGTAGCCCAAGGCTTTACCCTGTGATTTCCGAATTTATTTACTCATTACCTGTCCAGCTGCTGAAGGTAAATGGTAAGCGTGGCGTTAGGGTGAGGTCCAGCCATCAGATGCGATGGTGGTTCTAATAGTTGCTTGGCACTCAGTGAGAAAGTCAAAGGCAGGGATGAAAGCAGAGCTCAGACTCTCTCCCTCTCTCCTTCCTCCTCACCCTCCCACTTCCCACCATTTGTTCTCCTGCATTCACTTCCCCTCCCTGCCCCTCCCTCTCTTGTCCCTCCCTCTCACTGTCCCTCCCTCCATCCCTCCCTCTTTCCCTCTCTCCTTCCATCCTTTCCATGGGCCTGTCTTCCTGCCTTCTTCCCATGATGGCATCTTCAAGGACCCTGCCTCCAGGCTTTTCCTCTGTGGACTACTGTGTGTCTGAACCACCACCACACAGTCAAGCACAAGTTCATGCCACAAACCCCAAAACTGGACCCAGTGCCTGGAGCAGAGTCTGACTCCTGGTGGCCCTTCAGAACAGGGAGAACTGGCCATCAGGTCTCCAGGACCGTGAATCATTCTGGAAGCCATCTCAGCCTTAGCTTTCTCCTGTGAGGCAACTGGAGGACTCAAACCTTTGGCGTTCTGGTTATGAGTCAAATGCTTAACCCACCGCACCACCAGAGCCCCTTTTCTGCTCCCAAACTCTGTTGAGCCCGAGCTGACTCGCAGGTGGCCCCAGGGGTTTCCCGAGGCTGTGATTCCTTTGGGAGGATCCCCTCTTTCTTCCTCCCTCAGAGCCGGGGAGAGGGTCAGCCCACCAGGGGCAATGCCTTTGGGTTAGCACTGCTGTCCTCCCGACCACCCCACCAGAGCTCCCTTTTTACGCCTAGATAGTAACTCACCGAGTGCACTTCGGTGAAGGAATTTGGAGCTGCTCCTTTGAGTCCTGCTGAGACTGCATTTTGAGACATCATTGCATTTTTTTTAAAATTTATTATCAACTCATTGTTTTATTTATGCAGAAATCATTGACAAATAAAGAACGTAAGAGTCAAACTCGTTGCCTCGTGTTGAATCTGATTGTGACCTGTCAGGCAGATGGCAGACAGAGTAGAACTGCCCAGAGGGCTTTCACGGGTGTAAATATTTGGGTTAACAGATTGCCTCACCTTTCCCCTGGGGGGTCGCTTCCAGCTTTTCAGTTAGCCACAGGGTAAGAAGCTGCGCTACAATTCCAAAGGCACAAGGTTCGAACTCACCAGCTGCTCCATGGGAGAAGGATGGGCAGTCTCTTCCCATGTGATTTACTGCCTCTGAAAACCAGCTGGAGGGTCAACTTCAGATTGGTTCTGACTCAACGGCAAACAACTACCATTAATAACCCCACCAAGGTCCCCAGAAAGGTTCTGAGTCTTAGCATACGTTTAATGTGTTAAGCCTTTGCCTTTTAACAGTAGATGCTCCATTCACACTGGTAAAAGCACAGATTTTTGAGAGAAATGAAGATCTCTCCACTAGTTCAATGCCAAAAGAAAACTTCTCATTCCTGGTAGCATGTTTGAGCCCATTGCCCGTGTGTTTTAAGTAGTTCTTGTCTATGGTCTGGGGGAATCTATTCCTGTGTTGTCTACTTTCACAGGTTTACCATCAGAGCCATTGAAACTGTAAAGATTCAAGAACTGCTGATGAACAACTTGATTGTTGACTACTAAGTGAGAATTTTCCAGATCCACGGAGATACGGTGGATGGTTTTTCATGATCCCAGTGGGTTGGAGCCTGAGAATAAGCTGGGTGATGGATTTCCCACAAGAAGGTGGACGGGAGGAAAGAGCAATTCCTGTGATGCGTTTCTGCTGGAGTGCCCGTTCCTTCCTGTGGCCCAGAACATACTACGTGCTGCTGATGCTTTTGAAGCGTGTTCCTGCCTTCTCTGTTGTCCTCTTATCCACTCACTTTGGACCCACGAGTATGTCAAGAGGACCTTTCTCGTAGGAGTACCAGCCCTTTGAAGCCTCCAGCCCTCGCATCCTTTTGTCAACTTCTGCTGGATTGTCTACAATTTTCTGTCCATTTTCAGAGGTTCACTAGTTGCCACTGTTCCTGTTAAAAGTCTCCCAAATCCACCCTACATTCTAAAAGAGGAGTCTGTTCCTTGCAAAACACGTTGTTAATTTTTCAGGATGTGTCTCCCCTGTTAAGGAAGACAATAACCCAATGTCCCTCGGAAGCTCGCAGGGACCACCCATCAAGGAGGCATGGCCCTTCCTATCACTGTGAAAATTACCTGCGGGTGCAACCAGGAGACACTCTACTGGTTTCGTTTTTACTGGATGCTTTTCTTTCTCCTCTTCATATTTTCTTCCCACTGAAAATACCACATAAGGTGGTGTTTTTCGGTTGGTGCATTGAGTCTGTACTGACTCTTAGTGATCCCCTGTGTAATTGAATGAAGACACTGTCCAGTCCTGCGCCATCTTTACAATCACTGCTATATTTGCATCCGATGTGAACCGTCGATTGTATTGGGGTCAGTCCTCTTTCTACTTTGCTGCTTTCCCAAGCATGATGTCCTTCTTCAGGGACTTGTCCTTCCTGATGATGAGCACAAATTATGTTATCCTATGTCTATAGATAGTATAGAAATTTAGTAGAAAGGATATCAATACTCTCACTTCATTAACATAACCACTAGTAACATTTCAGGGTCTCTTTTCCACATCTGGTTCCCCTCCCCCCCCAACCCCATGCACGTTTTACTTCTCATTTGGAATTATACTCCATGTTGTTATTATTATATTCCAGGTACAATTTTGTTTTGGCTTTTTTAGTGGAAATGTTCACTTTTAATTCATAGCCTTCTGTAACATTGTATTTATTGGTAATTGCATCACGTTCAACCTCCACTATTTTCTGTAATTGTGGTCCTTGGAGGCCATTTCTGGTGGGTCATTGGATTGAGCAGGGATGCTTTGTTTTTTTCTGCACATGGGTTAACTTCTCTGGTGTAGATTACCAGGAATATCTATTGCTTATCAAACCATTGATAAGACTTTGCTATATATGTACAGCATATAGAAATTATTGAGTTTAAAATAAGACATATATACGAATCTAAATGTATTACAATTAAATATGATATCTAATCCTTAGTTCAAAAGGAAGCCTTTTTTAGGAAGGAACCAGTCCTAGTGCTGTCAGGAGTAGAGATACCACAAGTGGATGACTTTAACACGTGGGCATTTACTCACTTGCGGTTTAAGAGGCAAGATGTCCACATTCAGGGTGCCGGATCTAAGGGAGGGTCTGCCCTCTGTGTCAGTTCAGGGTGCCGGATCTAGGAGGGGCTGTCCTCCGTGTCAGTTGTAGAGGAAGGTCCTTGTTTCCCTGAGCATCTGTAGGTCACATGTTCCTTCCTGATCCACGTGTCTTGGCCTTGGTGTCAGGAGCTTCATGGAGCAGAGGCTCGAGTCCAGAAGGGTGCACTCCACTCCTGGAATTCCTTCTTGGTGGTTCTGAGGTCCTCATTGCAGCTCTGCCCTTCCCTTTTATCACTTGTGAGACAGAACTTATTCCAGGCCACACTCTAGGGTGACTCCTCTTACATTGAATCAGGACCATTCCATCATTAAGCCTTTCACCACTATTAATTTTATCAGATCTTGAAAGATCATTTAGTTTCTACACTATATCACTACAGACAAGTATTTTTAGGGAACACAATTCAGTCCATGATAGAGACCCTATACCACCTTCATTGTGATGGTGGTGAAGGTGTTGGTGTCCCTTTGGGTTGGGGTGGAAAGGTCAGCCCAGTGAACACTCAAGGCCCAGCTTTATTTAATGGTGGCTAAACCCTAAGGAGATGTGTTAGAAGCCCATAAAGTAATTCCAATACTCATGATTAATTTTGTCAACTTTGACTAGACTGTTAACTTAGTGGCCAAAGAAGGAAAACCCAGCAAGGAGCTATGAAAAAACTACCTAATTAGGAAAATGACAAAACCACAAAATAATCAGTTGGCTGTTTTCTTGCTGTTAGTTGCAGTTACCACTCACAGTATTCATCTTCAAGGGGGATGAATTTGCATGTCAGCTCTCTCTCTCACATAGATCCACCCCAGCAATGACCTAACAGAGAATCCTATTCAAAAGGGTCTGTCAAGTTTTGACTTTAAATACCGAAAGTAGGTGAGACACAGTTTGCATGACGAAGATTGCCAACGAGTGGCATTGCTGACATTTCTCTCCTAGTGGGAGAAGGGTCTGCTTTGCTTCACCATGACAACTAAAACTGAAACCACCACGAGGCATGCCATTGTCACACTCACCAAAAATAATAAAATCTATGGCACTGTGTGTAGAATTTCACAGAGTGAACCGGTCCCAGCCTTAATCCAAATTGTTGTTGCTAGGTGCTGCCGTGTTGGCTCCAACTCCAATATAGTGATCCAGGTGCGAGAGAAGGAAACACTGCCAACTCCTCTGTAATCATTACAATTCCTGCCGTGCCTGAGTCCATGGCTGCAGCCACTGTGTCAGCTTATCGCATTGAAGGGTGGCCTCTGCTCTATCGAGCATGGTGTCCTCCACGGACGTGCCCCTTCTGATAACACACTCCGAGCATGTGAAACTAAGTCTCGCCACCTTTGCTTCTAAGGAGCGTCCTGGCTGCATGTCCCCCAGGACAGACTTGTTTGCCTTTTTGCCGATCAATGGTATGTTTGAGATTCTTGCTCAACACCACCATTCAAAGATGGCAGTTCTTCTAGCGTAGTCCATGAAAACAGTACATGTGTAACGAACCTCTAGTCAAAGGGGCTGGGTCGTGTGTGGGACTGATGTACCTGTGTGCCTGGAAGCAACCCCCTATGGTCCTACAACGTGTTTTTAATGAAGGTGTTAACGAATCAGATGACAGAGGATCTGGTGGTTATTTTGCCATTTTATTGAGAGTGAGAAAAATAAAATGTCTTTGTTCAATGAGATTTCTTTCTCCAGGGATTGATTTGGTTCCCAGAGTTCCTCGGGCTGATTTCTCTGAGCGGGTGACTAGAATTCTGATTGCAGGGAAGCAGGAGAGGTTCTGTTCTTTGTGCTCAGATCTTGCAAGCGTGGCCACATTGGGAATCAGTGGCCCACCTGTGTGGCCCCTCCCCACCCGCCCCCCATCTGCATGTAGCCTGAGGTTCTCTGAGCTTCCCTGCTTCGGTCACCCTGTTTGTCACCATTGATCGGATCGCCACTCCTGCTTGGCTGTCCTGGAGTCGATTCCAGCTCATTGTGACCCCAGAGCAGACCTGAACTCCATGGGTTTCTGAGGCTGAAACCCTTCGAAACTGGAGCCCCAAGCTTGGCTTCTGAGGAACCTCCAGGTGGTCTTGAACCCCCAACCTTTAGGTTAGTGCTGAGTGTGTTTGCGGGAGGGATTCCTCCATCACTCAGTGCTTTCTCTAGGCCCTCCTGAGGCTATGGGGTCTTGTGTTCCCTCCTAGACAGCTGCTGAGACTCTCCCAGAGGAAGGGATGAACCTCGGGCCCTGGAGGCGGCGGGATGCCCTTGCTGAGGGTGATGTCCCCTCCACCTGTTTCCAGGGTCCTTTTGCTCCCAAACCACACTCTTTCCTGGGGGAATCGGGAAAAGCAGTGTCTCCCACATTCTGCATCCTGCTGGACCACCTGGGGACTGAAGCTGTCCGTTGTCATGGAAACAGTCTCCCATCAACCACTGTCTGAAAATAACAGGCTCTGAGGTGAGGCTCCAGAGTCCAGCAGGAGCTGGACCCGGAGACAAACACCCACTACTGTCTGACCCATATGGTCGGTGTGGGACAGGCCTTTACTCTTCCACAGGAGGACACCTTCAGGGAGAGCAGCCTTCAGCGGCCAGCAGCCTCCTTGGTGACTTCACGGGGCAGAGGTTTCTGTAGATGAGAGGCAAGGTGGGTTCGGGGCTGCACACACACGCAGCATGGACGGTTCAGTCAGTGTCTGTGTCCTGCTCAGGACTAGTGTGGCAGGGAGGGGTTTTCCACACAGCTCCCTGCCACCACCCTGTTTACTGGGGTGCTGCTTTGTCCTGCTGACACGAGTGGGACAACGACCACGCATAACTGAATAAAACCCTGCCCAGCTTGGCTTCCCTTGTCCAGACACAGAACCGAACCTGGTGGGAGACGACAGGGAGGCTGCTGCTGCCACAGACGTGTGAGGGTGTGTCCAACGATTCCAGGGGCGTTTAAGAGAACGGCTGCTTGGTGCTATAGCCTCAATCCTTGGAGAAGGACATTGTGCTCGGAAGGGCAGATGGACAGTGCAGGAGAGGGAGACCCTCACTCCCAAGATGGATTGGCGTGGGGCCATGGGGTTAGGTGGGTCCATCAGTGAGCCTGGCTTAGGACAAGAGTCAGAGCTATTGTACATAGAGTCACTGGGAGTCATGGGTGACTCGGTGACACGTAACAACAAGCAGCTTGGGGATGCTCAGAGGCAGATCGACACAGTGGCCGCAGCAACGTTGATCTTGTTTGGTGCCGTCGAGTATGGCTCATAGTGAACTGTGAACAGCAGACCTAAACCCTGTCGTGTCCCGTGCCGTCCTCATCGTCTCTGACGCATTTGAGCCCATTGCTGCGGTCACTGTGTCGATCCACCTGGTTGAGGGTCTTCCTCTCTTTTACCGACCCTCCACCTTTCCACACATGATCTCTGTCTGGCTGCAGCAATGGGGTCAAGTGTGTCAGAGATGATGAGGCTGGCACAGGACAGGACAGGGGGCAGATGTGCTGATCACAGGTCGCTATGAGTCATACTCGACTCCATGACACCTAACAACAAGCACTGTCCAGCTTGCTGGGAAGGAAGGCGAGGAGACGAGAGTGGAGGTGGAAGTGGAGACAATTTGCTGAAGTAAACATCCCAGAGGAGGGAACGAGGCCTTTGCATAAAGGAAGGGAATGGTGGAGGGGACAATGGGGTACTGGGATCATGGGCTTACAGGTAGCTGTCTTCTTCCCCCAGGCATCTCCATGCAAAGCAGGTGACTGGTGTTGGGGCGACGGAATGATGTTGCTGAGGTTCCCAGCTGCTCATGCTGTCAGGGTTCCCACGTGTCTGAAGTTCTAGGTTAGTCCTCGAGCTTTGGCCCTCTTGGTTTTCTCTCTTATGGTCGCAGGCTGTGCTTTGACCACTCGACAAGATCCAGCTGAAACTAGAAGGGGCTTTATGATTTTAATTTTGACTCTTCTGTAGACGTGATCTAGCTGCTGCTCTCTGACTGCTGCCAGTCAGGGCCATAGTGACCTACCGGGCTTCTGTTTTCTGGTTTGCGAATTAGAGCGCCAGGCCTTTCTTCCTCTCCACCCACCAGTGTACAGTCTGGCAGTGCTGCTGACACTTCTCCGGGCTCATTGCCGTGGTCGGGCCTCCCAGGAGGTGGCGGCTGTGTGAGGGCAATCGCCCAGCTTCTGACTCCAGCTGGCCTGTGACTCAGGGTGACCCGGAGTGGTTGCGGAGGCTGTCATTACAGGAGGGGCTGCCCCAGCAGGGTGCTCTGTCAGCCAGCAGCCCACCACCACCCGGGGCCGCCGACCAACCTCGTGCTGCTGTGTTCTTAGGCACCTTTGAGTTGGAACTGACTCATCGCTGACCCTCTGGTGGGTTCTCAGAGGCTATCAGTCACACAGGAGGACACGGCCCATTTTTCTCCCCATAGGGCAGTGTGTGGGTTTGAACCATGTTTCTTTGGGTTGGCAGTGCAGCTCCTTAGTGTGGGGCCACCACAAAAGGGGAGAATTCCACACCGAACCACCATTTCCCTGTGTTAAAATGTTTATTAAGTGAACAAACACCGCCCCCCCCCCATCAGTGCCGATCACAGCATCCCTGTGCAGTGCCGTGGGCTCCCGAGGTGGGCATCTTCTCAGAAGCAGACTGTGGCATCTCCCGAGGAGCAGCGGGTGGATTTGAACCACCTGCTCACCTTTCCGCTCACAGCCCAGTGCTTAATCCACCAGCGCCCCTCAGAGACCACTAAGCAATTCCTTTGGATTCTGGGTCCTGAGGAAAGTCCTCACCATAAACGCCTCATGGAAAGCTGCGCTCACAGATGAGGAGGGTTTACCAGGGAACTGAGAAGAGCAGGGTAGGCTGGGGAAAGGCCTTCAAGGAGTCACAGGGAATAGCAGGGGATGGGGAGGGGGGAGCAGACAGGGGATGGTGGGATGAGCAGGGACACAGGGGTGGGGGTCAGGGGCAGGCAGGGGACACGGAGGGCCTGGGCAGGGGACCCCAAGGGCCAGGCAGAGGGTGGCACTGAAGTGGGTCTTCACCCCTTCTGCCAGCCCTCCACCCAGTGCATTTTCCACAACCATGTCTCCTCTCTTTTAAACACGCCACAGACCTGCAGGTGCCTGTCCAGAGTCCCAGAAATGCTTCCTCCTTTTTAAAAGTTATGACTTGGAGAGGGACTGACAGTGATTTGTGGGGCTAAAGTGAGAGTCCATTGTTCGTCTCCTGTTACCATATTAACATAAATATGAAAGAGAAAAAGTAACACCTCCCTCCTCTTGTTCTCTTGATAAGATTGATGTAACTCCAGCTCACTTGACCGTGAACAGCGAGGTCTCTTTCTCCCAGTTTCCTTGCCAGTTCCGTGGCAGATCTGATGAACTTGTCCAGCTGTGAACCTAAAGGCTGGAGGTTCGAGTCCTCCCAGATGTGCCTCAGAAGAAAGACCTGGCAACTTCCAAACAATTTAAAACAAGTACGTAAACTCCCTTGTAACAGAGTCAACCGTGACTTCTGTTGACCCCCCCATTGGCTTTCCGAGGTTGAGGTTGTAAATCCTAATGGGGACAGTCTGCCTCCTCTCGCTTCTGCAGGGTTGCAGGTGGACGTGAGCCACTAATCTTTTGGTTTGCAGCCTGACACTTAACCTGTCACCCTGCCAGAGTGCAAACCCGGTGGGGCGCAGTTCTTCTCTGAAATACTCGGGTGCTATGAATTGGAGTCAAAGGTTCTCTGTGATGCAGGCACCCCGCCCCCACCCCGCCTGTCCCCTCACCCTTTCCTCCTGCCTCTGTTCCCTTGTTCTGTTCCACCCTGGCGAAGGCCCAGCTCACTGTTCAGAGTGACGAGGATGGAAAAGCTGTGCTGTTTATGTGGCTTTTGTCCCCACAGTGACCTCGGGGTGAACCTCCCGGTGCGTGTAGCTCTGCTCACTCTGTTGTGAAAATTCCCTGAGGCTCGCTTTGCTTCTGCTTGGCTGACCCCAAGGAGGAAAATAAGCAGTTCTCTCCGAGTGTTCCAGAAATGGGCTTCTTTTCAAGACAGGCTGTCACTTCTGTTTGGCGAGACCAGGTGATGTATGGCTGCGTCTCTTGTGCACCTCCAGTCACCCGGAACTGCCAAGGCCCAAGGGTTCCCAGCACAAGGTGGGGGGGGGGACCTCGGGGCCTCAGGAACAGCTCACCTCCCTGTCCACCCCTCCGGCGGAAAGCAGGGCCAAGACCCCACAGAACCTCTCAATACCTGTTTGCACCCAGCTGCAGCTTTCCCCTCCATCTCTGCCTTTGGCCTTGACCTACCTCATCTTGGTAGCAAGGGTCCCTGCAAGAAGTTTGCCTTTGAGTACTATCTGGAGGGTTGGTGGTTCAAATCCATGCCTTGACACCATAGGAGGCACACATGTGCCTGTGTGGATATATGCATGCACTTGTGTGGATGTGTGCATAGTGCATACGTATACATGTGTGTGCACTCATGTATGTATATAAGTGCACAGGTGTGTGCATGTGGTCATATGTGTCTGTGTCTGAGCACCTTCATCTGTGTACATGTGTGCGTGAGTACCCTCCAATGCATCATGTACATGTACGTGCATCTGTGGACATCTGGCCATATGTATGCATGTGTGCATAGGTACCCTTGTATGTGTATTGTACACATGTGGTCATGTGTGTGCATCATATACATGTGTATCTGTGTAAGTGTGTTTTCATGTACGAGTACTCTCATGCATAGGCACACTTGAGGGCATGTGTGTGCTTCATGTTTGTGTGGGAGATGGGGGGGGTCAATCTTATGAGATGATAAGGAAAGTGGTATGAAGGACCACAAGTCCAGGCAGGCCAAGAACTGTCTCTCCAGAGCAGTCCTAGGTCTTTAACCAGGGACTCCCCCTCCAGTATCCCCCTAACAACCTTAACTTTGCTTTCTGTTCCCTGGCGTGCTACTGAGGGACAAACAGGGTGAAGGGATGCCCGGGTTGCTTGTTGTGCACATGGGTGCACTAGTATCTCCTAGGCATTCTGTCAACAGGAACGATACCCCTCTGGGTGAGACACTGCTGGGCAGGGCCTCTGAGGCGATATCAATGGCCTGTGTGGTGACTCTGTGTAATGAGCTGTGTGCCCAGCACGAGGAATCTGTGAGCAGTGGCCACGTTGCTTCTCCTTTGAGCTGGGACAGTGGAGGTGGGTTCCTGGCTTCTCCTGCAAGCTGCAATGGTGGAGGTGAGCTTCTGTTTGCCCTGACCTGGGATGAGAGGTGGCGTCCTGGATTCTCTGAGCTGGGACAGAGTAGAGGTAGGCTTCTGGCTTCTCCTGTGAGCTGGGCGGGTGGTGGAGGTGAGCTCCTGTTGGCTCTGACCTCGGATGGTAGAGGTGGGGTCCTGAATTCCCTGAGCTGGGACAGAGTAGAGGTGGGCTTCTGGCTTCTCTTGTGAGCTGGGCCCGTGGAGGTGGGCTCCCGGCTGGCTTGAAGCAACAGGACCAGGTGTCTGAGTGACTTGACTGTGGTGAATTTGGTCTCTGAACCGTGGAGACCCCTCCACAGTATAGAGAAATACTTTCACCATCTGCATAGTTGGTTGGGAATTGTGCCCTGTGGGCCTGCAGGAGTGTCACTGACTGATTTTCATAAGATCGCCAGCCCTTTACTCTTAGTCTGTCTTCACAGCTGGGCCCCTAACCATTGTAGAAACGGATGTACAGTTCATTCTAGGATCCTGATGGGAGCAATTAGGAACACGTGTCCAATCACAAACACGCTTTCCTCTACGATGTGGTTCCCAACCTCACACTGTTCCCAACCTCACACTTTTTTACACCCTTTACCATGGGGACTGTCCTGCGCGTGTTAGCAGACCCCTGGCCTCTGCCTGCCCCCTCACAGTGGAGTCCAGGAATTGAGGGATTACACTATTCAAAGGGACTGTCAAAATTGTGGTTTGTGGATTAGATGAAAATTGGTCTTATAAATGTTTTCAAATAATAATATTAAAACCAAACCCAACCTCCTTGCATCAATTCTTTTCTTTTTAATTAATTTTAATGAAAGTTTACAGAGACTTAGGGTTTCCAGTCATTTATTGTTACACTTTTCTCCTTGACCAGCTCCTCCCCATCAATTCAAAAACTCTTTCATCGTTATGCAATCCCTCCCCCCCAAGTCCACTCCACTGTGCAGCCTTCGTTCTGGACTCCTGTCATGACAGTAATACCCAATCATTTATCCTTTTAAACAGTTCTCTCCCTCATCTGTTTCAATGCAGTATACATCATTCCCCTTCTTCTTTTCTGTCTTCTGTCAACCCTGATGTCAGTCTCATTTTACAACAGTGGCCCTATGCAATATTTGTCCTTTTGTGACTGAGATATTCCACTCAGAATAATGTCCTCCAGGGTCACCGATTGTGCATAATATTTCATGAGTTTCTTGTTTTTCAACATAGCGTAGTATTCCATTGTGTGAATATACCAGAGCTTCTCTATCCGTTCTTTTGTCGATGGGCACTTGGATTGTTTCCAACTCCTTGCTATTGTGAACAAAGCCGCGATAAAAAGTGCTGGGCGTATATCTGCTTGGGTGGTGGTTATGGTTTCTTTAGGATAAATTCCCACTAGTGAAATTGCTGGGTCAAATGGTATTTCTATTTCTGGCATCAATTCTTACAGTGAGCCCTTCAGATAGAACAGAAACCCCCACAGGTTCTCAGGGCTGAGCTCTTTAATCTATTTCTTCCTTTCCCTCCCTCCCTTCCTTCCTCCCTCCCTCCCTCCCTCCCTACCGTCAAATCGGATCTGACTGGTACAGGAGGAGATTAGATTGTCTCTCCTTCTCCAGCAGACCATCTGGTGGATTCAAACCATGAACCTCTGGGATTGCTGTGCAGCTTCTTGCCACTAGGCCACCAGAGCTCTCTAAGGCTGAGCTCTTTATAGGAACAGCCTGCCTGCCCTTTCTTCCACAGACAACCTAGGGAGTTTGAACTGTCAACGTTTAACCACTGCCCTGTAGACAGAGGGGGGGGGGCAAATGAAAGAATCAGACTCGGGAGAAAAGATCAAGATGCAGCCATGGGTCTTACTGGTCTGTGAGATGGTAGCCTACCTGTTTATTCAATGCACTTCTAATAGCTCATGTTAAAGCCCTAGAATGAATTTTAAACAAAATTCTACAATGGTTAGGGGCCCACCTGCTACGTGAAAGGTTGACTGTTCAAACCCCCCTCTTGGCTTTGGAAGAACAAGACCCTGCACTCTGTTTCCATAAGATGACGGTCTAGAAACATGATGGATGGACAGTCCTGCTCCCCTGTAGGGCTGCTATGGGTAGAATCTACTTGACTTGTTGGGCTCCAGCAACACAATAAGCCTGTGTGATTCTCCTCACTTGTTGCTGTTGTTAGATGTAGTCAAGTGTCTCTAACTCACAGCAACTCGGCGTACAACACAGCGAAGCACTGCCCGCTCTGTGCCATCCCCACAGTCCTGGCTGTGTGCCTCTGAGTGGCAGGCAGTCCCCATGCCAGTCTGTCTCCTGTTCGTGTGTGCCCCATGGCGACAGCCCCTGTGTGACCCACTGTGGCAGTCCCCGCATCAGTGACCCTCCGGTTTTCTCCAAGAACTGTGTCTTCCTGATAACATGCCTGAAGCATTGAGACAAGGCAGCACCCTGTGTTCTTGTTCTTGCTGCGGCCGTCAACTTGGAAGTGACTCACAGCCGACCCTCCACAGGGTTTCCAGAGGCAGCAGATCACATGAGGACTCTGCCCATCTTTCTCCCGTGGAGCAGCTGGTGGATTTGAGCCATGTACCTTTGGGTTACTGGCACAGCTCCTTTCCACTCAGCTACCAGACCTCCCTGGTGTGGCCTTTAGTTGGTTGTGTGCTGTTGGGTCAAAACTGACGCAGAGCTGACCCTCCAGCAGATTTTCAGAGACAGTAAGTCTTACAGTGAAGCAGCTCATGGATTCAAACCATGTGCTTTTAGGATTGTGACTAATCTTCTTACCTTAGTGCCATGGAAGTTTTCATTCAGTAGCTAAATAATTTGTGTTGGAATGGCAGAAAACGGCTGGAATGAGTGCTGTACCCACTTCTGTGGATTTCAGGAATGGTAATGAAACACATAATTACGTCCTGAACGTTGATGGAAGGGTCCTAGTTAATCTTCCAGGTTTACCAGGCACGGCCGGCCGGACTTGGAAAAGATATGTTAGATCATTGCTTTTTAGCGCTAATCAGTGCCTGCTGTGTGTATGTCTGGTGCCAGCACTTAATTGTAGTTGAGAGAATTGGAGAAATAAAATCATCTGTCTCTGCGTCAGCAAGCTGCAGACACAATCAATAGCCCTGTGCGGGCAACATTATCTTTATCGTTGACTCCCTAATCCCTCCCCCTACTCTCCTGCAATTACTTTTACTGTTACTGCTCGTTTAATGAGACCATAGCATTGGGAGCCAGATGGTCCCATTAGTTCAATCTGGAAGGCTCTAATGGAATTGAGTTCAATCCAGGTTAGAGGTACTAGAATGACAAGCATTTATGACCATCACCTCGTAGCGTGTTGCTCCGTGTACCTGTTACACACCAGGAATTAATGCAGGCTGCAGACAGAAAGACTGGGGTGAACATTCACACAGAGCAGGCGTTCATTCATTCACTCAGCCACTCAGCTAGTCGCGTCCTGTTTCATTGTCTTCCCATCTGGAAGCCGCAGGACAACAGAGACTGATGGGCAGAGTCCCTGCCTCATGGAGCTTGGTGTCTACTGGGACAGAGAGACGCCTTCAGGAAAGGGCGTGAGGCGATTGGATGTGATGGGATGTCTAGGAGAGGGAGTGATGCAAAGGAGTTGAAGGCATACACTGTTTCGGTGGGGCGGCCGAGGAAGTTCTCTGAGGAGGTGCAATAGAACTGCTGTTATTGATTCTAACTCATAGTGACCCCACGTTATGACGGAATGCGATGCGGACCTGTTCTCTGCCATCCTCATAACTGTGTCTGTGTTTGAGCCCCTTGGTGAAGCCGCTCTGCCAATCTCTCTCATTGAGGGCATTTCTTCTTTTTAGAAAATCCTTTCCTTTACCACGTACGGTGTTCTTTCCCAGGGATTGTTATTGTTGTGTATGATCGAGTCCAAACTGGCCCATAGCTGATGCTCTAGTGGGTTTCCAGAGGCAGTTAATTGCATGAGGCGAGATTGTTATCTTTCTCGGGCTGAGATCTGCATCTCTCTTAGAGCTAGGGATTTTGAACATTTCTTCGTGTGCTTGTTGGCCATCTGAATGTCTTCTTTGGTGAAGTGTTTGTTCATATCCCGCGCCCATTTTTCAATTGGATTATTTACCTTTATCTTGTTGTAGTGCCAGGAATCCCATTTTTAATCATAAGCACATTTTGAATTCAAACTGTCCACATTTGGGATGCCAGTGGAGTGTCTTATTACTAAGCCATCAAAGCTCTTTTCCCAGGAATTAGCCTTCTTAATAATATATCGTTTCAGGATATATCATTAAGAATAACATAATCAACCATAGAATAATACCCATACACCTACAGAGAAGGTTGTTATTGTTGTTGTTATATGCCATTGAGTCACCTGCAACTCTGACACACCTTCTCCCATTAGCCCAGTCACTGAGTCAATCCATCTCATAGAGGGTCTTCCTCTCTTGCGCTGTCCCTCCACCCTCCCAAACATGACATCCCTCTGCAAGGAATGGTCCCTTCTTGCAACATGTCCAAATTAGGTCAGTCGAAGCCTCACAATCCTTGCCTCCAAGTAACAGTCTGGTCTCATTCTCTCCAGGATGAACCTGTTTGTTCTCCTAACAGTCCATGGTATATTTAATACCCTTCTCCAGCACCACAGCTCAAAGGTATCAACTCTCTTTCTATCATCCTTAGTCATTGTCCAGCTCTCTGATGCAGAACAAGTGATAGCAAAGACCATGGCCTGGATCAGATGCACCTTAGTCTCCAGACGGACATTGTTGTTCTTCAGTATTTTGGAGAGGTCCCTAACAGCAGACTTTCCCATCGCAATTCATCTTTTAATTTCCTGGTTGCTGCTGCCAAGAGTGTTGATTGTGGAGCCAAGCAAACTAAAGCTGTAAACAATCTCAATCTCTTCACCATCCATCCTGATGCTGCCAATTGGCCCGGTATTGAGAATCTTTGTTTTCTTGATGTTGAGCTTCAATCCATATCGAAAGCTGCAGTCCTTGGCCTCATGCAGCAAGGTCCTCCTCAGTTTCAGCAAGCAGGGTTGTGTCATCTGCATAACACAAATTGTTGATGAGTCTTCCTCCAATCCTGATGCCACATTTCTCCTCATAGAGCCCAGCCTCCTGGATAATTTGTTCTGCATATAGGTTGAAAAGGTATGGAGATATAGGACACATCCCTGGCATACACCCTTCCCAATTTTGAACCATGCTGTGTTTCCTTGCTCTGTTCTGACAACTGCCTCCTTGTCCAAACACAATCAAGTGTTCTGAGATTCCCATTCTTCTCAGAGTTAGAAACAGAGTTTGTTGTGATCCACACAGTCAATTATCTTTACATAGTTAATGTAACTATTATTCAGATATACAAATCAGTCACTGATGCCAAAGCTGAAGAAACCGAAGTTTTCACAAACCTCTGTAGTCTGAAATTGAGCAAATGTGATTGAGATGTGCTGGTAATTATGGCTGATTGGAATACACGTTGGTTTTGGGGTTTTGTTGTTTTTTTTTTTTGCCACGAGGTGTGTTTTATTTTAAAAATATGGAACACTTCACGAATTTGCATGTCATCTTTGAGCAGGGGCCATGCGGAATACAAATTTAAACTGAAGAAGAATGGTGGTTGTTCTGTGCCGCTGGGTCAGAACCGACACACAGTTAACCCTCCAGTGGCTTTTCAGAGACAGTCAGTCACATGATCCCACGAGGGGAGATTTCTCACCATTTCTCTCACTGAGCTGCTGGTGAATTCTACGACACAACTGCCTTTGAGTTGACAGCACAACACTTTAACACTAAGTCATCAGAACACCTTAGAGAAAAATTGTTGTATACCATCGAGTTGGAATTGATAGAATATCAACTGAATTGTTTCAACAAACACATGAACACTAGAAACGCTCACCGTCTATATAAAGAAATTTTGAAGAGAGGTACCTGGCCAATCAACAGTAAGATATTCATATCTGTCCTCATTCTAAACTAAGCTTGCCTCTGGAAACTATGAACTTGAAGAAATGATGAAAGTTATACAAGTGTTCAAGTTTTCATCCATAGGGTTGCTGTGAGTCATGTACGACTCGACGGCACTTAACAACAATAACAACAATGAGAGAGCTCTGTGGGCCTCATGGATAGAAAGTGATGACAACAAGCCAAAGGTGGGTAATTTAATTCTCTTCTTTGGAGAAATGTTTACTTAAGTCCTTTGCTTTAATTTTCTGCCTTTTTTTTTTTTTTACTGTTGAGTTGTTGGGGTTATTTACATATTTTGTAAATGAAATTCTTCTTAAGATATGGCCTCAGCTATTTCCTCCCAGTCTGTAGGCTGTCTCCTCTCTTTGTTAATAAATTCCTTTGATGTACACAATGAGTTTTTACTTTCACTGAAGTCCGATTTGTCGCCCTGCCCTTTGATTATTTATGCTTTCTGTGCCATCTCGTCTGTTTGAGGGAGACACATGCCATTTTGGAGTTTTATAGCACATGAGAGCCATCAAACGGAAAAAGTGATTAGTGTCCAGATGAAACACAGGCATGCACCTTTGCAGGGGAGGCTGGCCACAGGGTGCCGGGTCAGCTTCTTATTAAGAGTGTCTTGGAATGTCTAGAATGTGCATCTTAAAATAATGACACAACTGTTTTGCAATTTATTCTCATGAAAGGTTAATTCCAAGATCTTCAGGAACAGGAGAGGGAACTGACACAGTGACAATTTTTAAAAAAATTTTATTTTATTAATTTTAATGAACATTTACAGAGATTTTGGGTTTCCATTCATTCATTGTTGCATTATTTTCTCCCCCCCCCCAGTTTGTTCCTTTCTTTTTTGTCCCCTTGAAAGTCTGTTTTAATTGTCCAATTGCCACAGTGCTTGTCAAAGCCAGTTCTGATTAATCTTCTTTGTCAGTGTGTCCTTTGCCATTCCCTATCACTCCTCCCTGAGAGAGACTTCACCCTGATTCATAAGGAAAAGGGGATGGCGTATTCTCTTAGCTACTTCCTGCTGAAAAGGGACGCTGTGGGTTTCAGGGTGAAGATCTTCTCTAGACCCTGTGACAATTTAAAGTGAGTCATTTGCTGAACAAACAATTTCTCTCCTCCAAAAGAACGCAGTTACAATGGAGAGCTTGAAACAATGCGTGTGGCATCCCCCAAATGCTTGTGGTTTTGCCTGTAGGCTTATGTCACCTTTAGTTGAGTTTTAAACCTCAAAATGACCTCAGACTGGAACTTTTCCATAGGAGAAGTTGGATGGTAAATATTTGACCCCAGGATCAATTGTTTCTGAGTACACTAGGAGCTGTTCCAGGTGAACGAACAGTCTGGTCATATTTGGTGAAGACAACTGTTTCCAGCAGGGCCTTGTCACCCCCTAAACCACAGAGGGGTGAAAGATCCTCTTCCCAGAAGGCAGAAGACGATGAAGACACTGATTGTGTTTGTTCTTGGCGTGGGCTTCTGGTCTTGCTCAGGTAAGGAGTGAGGACCCAATGAACATCTAATGGCACGGAGCCTTCCTGGCAAGTGCCCTCTTGTCACCATGTCACTGTGGACTCTGTGTCCAGGATTCCCAGTGTATGACTATGAGTCGTCCTCCTTGAAGGAAGCCCTGAGCGCCTCCGTGGCAAAGGTGAATTCCCAGGTCCTGAGCCCATACCTGTTCCGGGCATTCCACGGTTCGGTTAAAAGGGTAAGTGCAGAAGGAAGTCCCTTCACTCGACTTCACTGTCTCCTCTTTTCAACGCTGTCACTTTATTTGAATACAAGTACACTCCTAACGTCTGCAGGTTAAAAGGTAATAATAGTCATCTCACATTAATGTTTTTACAAGGCAAGAACTTAGTAATAATCATTGTCATAAGTTCCCAAAGAGACTTTTGATACCTAATTCTGCTGCTGGATTCTTTTTTCTCCAGTTTAAACTCACTGTCCCCCAGCGAGTTTGACGTCTGCAGACTCTACAGGATGAAGCAGAACTGCCCCGGAGGCCGGCCCAGGCCGGAGAGCTTCACACAAGCTGACTGCCTGTCTCTCTCCCTCAGAGCAGCTGGTGGGTTAAGCCACCGATCTGCTGGTTAGCAGCCCACTCCTTTAACCACTGCACCACCAGAGAGCCAGGCCGGGCCCTTGGAGCATTCTACCTTTGATCTGAAGTCTTCACACTGCTTTTTTTTTTTAAAGAATTAGTCTTTTATTAGAAAGGAGTATTCTTTTTAAATTCAATAGTTGCTCTGAATGCTGCGATGAGGTCCCCAGGTGGTGCAAACGGTGAGCACTCAACTACCACCCTAAAGTTTGTCAGCTTGAACTCACCAAAAGGTCCCATGGAAGAAAAGCCTGGTGATCTGTACAAAGACCCTGAAGAGCCCATTTCTGCCCTGATGTGTGTGAGCCCACCATGAATCAGCTCCATGGCAGTGAGGGGCTTGGGGTTAGTTTGTTCCTAATTTTGCTTTTCAGTCAAAGAAGCCTACTTCTTCGTTAGTGTAACAATATTCTGTTTCCTGTTAATCTTGGGAAAGAGGGAAATGGGATATTTTCTGGGCTTCCAGTGACTGAAGCTGTGACAGATTAAAAAAAAGGAAAGTCCCCCAAAGGAGAAGTGAGCTATCTCCTTCTTCCTGCTCCCAGAGCATCTCATCAGCATAGCTGTCTTGATGGGCTCATTAGGAACGCACGTATGTGGAGTGTAGTTTACGTGGCCTGTCAGAGGATGAAGGAAGCTTATGAAAGAGTGCAGAAGCCAGCGTGGCCAGCCTTTCAGTTCACAGCTCAATGTATTTACTGCTTGTACCCTGGGGGACTGCAGAAATGCTTTAAAACAGAAACACAAGTCCCCTTATTTCAACTCAAATAGATTGCAACTCCTGGTGACTCTCTGTTGGGCACAGACCAAATCTCAAGGGGAGGGACTTCATTTTAGCGGCTGGCAGATCAGACTGCTCGTCTCTCCTTAGAGACATAACTTGCAGCCACTATTGTCCCATTGTCTCCTTTCCTCTGAACGAGGAGGGATGCTGAGAGTCAGGCCAAGTGTCCGGGAGAAAGATGAGCACACAGGTCGCTGGGACAGAAGGGACACGTGTTCCTAAAAGAAGCCATGCAAATGAGCAACAACAGTTGGAAAAACACTGATTCTCTAAAAGCTAAAAAGGCTAGGAGTAAAACAACAAAGAGAAAGACAGTCCACACTGCTAGAGGGTGCGAAGGGTGGAGTTATCTTTGGAAAGTAAGTTGGACTGTGGTAAACCTGCCTGTGGATTTGATCTCCTAGTTTGCAACCAGGATTGTGTCCAAAGGAATGACGTGGCTTAGTCCTGTTTGTGAATGGGACAGTGTCTGGGAACAGAGTGACAAGGACCTGGTGGAGAGTCAGGTCTGGCTGCTGTGCCCCTGGGTTTGTGCTAATAAGATCAGTGGTTCTAATCCCCAGAGATCTAACTATTATCACCACCCGGAAGCTTTAAATACCCCTCACATCCAGGAAGGGAAGGGGCCAATTTAATAGAAATCCAGCTGGGGTATTCCTTGTACAAGCAGATCTTGGAGGTATTCCAGGTTTGGTTCCAGATCACAATTAAGCTAATATCCCAATAAAGTAACACACACACATTTCTTTTTGGTGTGCTTGCTTCCCAGGGTAAAGGCAGATTTATAGTGCACTGCCGTCTACCACCCTGCACTGTAGTCTATCAGAAGAGGTGTAGCTGGAATGTCTCTTAGATACAAAGATGGTGAAGCCTGGTCTCACGCGCTTGGTCATGTTATGAGAAGGGTCAGTCCCCGGAGAAGAACATGACCCTTGGGGAAGCAGGGGGTCGGTGAAGGGTCGGATGATCATTGATGAGATGGCACAGAGACTGCGACAACGGGCTTCCACAGCGGAGATTGTGAGCATGGCGCCGGGTCAGGCAGGGCTTTGATCCACTGTGCACAGGGTCACTAGAAGTCAGGGCCGACTAGATGGCACCTAACAACAGCATGTCTATAAAGGGTGAAATGACACGATGGGGATGTCAGAAACATTACGAGGATGGCCAAAATGTGGTCCAGAGACAGCAAGTGAGCACATGCTGTTGGGACAATGGCGCGGACAGACTCGCTCAGGGAGGATTAGCCAGTCTCTCCCGGTGATCTGAAGGGACAGGGCTCAGAATCCCTGCTTCGGGCAGCACGCCAGGGCTGGGTCCTCCCACTCTTCTCTCTGAGACCACTCAACTCCTGGGCTGAACAAGCTGGGAAAGGATAAGGTACAAAGAGTAATGAAGGTGGCTTCCTCCAGCCGCGCCGAGGGGCATCCAGACTGTTCCTGGAAGGATGCAGACGGAGAGTGAGGGCAGACCCAGGCTGGGTGGAGTGTGTGTGGAAGGAGGCCAGGAGGACAGAGAGCCACCACCCTTTGCTGTTGTTAGTTGTAGTCCAGCTGGCGCCATCTCACAGCCACCCACGTGCAGAGCAGGCCACTGCCCAGCCCCCCACCATCCTCCTCACTGCTACCCTTGAGTCCGTTCTCCCAGCTGCCGAGTAAGCCCATCGTAGTGAGTAGTGAGCCCCTTTTCCTGCTGGCCCTCCACTTTACCGAGCGTGGTGTCCATGCCTTCTTCAGGAACTGACCCCTCACATTCATGTCCAAGTGTATGAGATGAAGTCTCACAGTGCTTACTTCTAAGGTACATTCTTACTCAGATTCTACTTGGGGAAGGATGAGAGCTGGAGTGAGAGTGCACACCAGAGAGAGACGGGGCTGGGGGGAGAAGAGAGACAGGGAGAGAGAGAAGAGAGAGAGGATGAGAGAGAGAGGAGGGGGAGAGATAGAAATGGAGAGAAGAGAGGGGTGAGAGAGAGAGGAGAGGAAAAGAGAAAGAGAGGGTGAGAGAAAGAGGAGAAGAGAGAGAGGGTGAGAGAAGAGAAGAGAAAGAAAGAGAGAGAGAGAGAGAGAGGAGAGAGAGAGAGAGAGAGAAAGAACTGCTTTGGTGCAGGACACAGGAAGTCGTTGCTGGTGCTTTGAGTTGCCCCTGCTACACAGTACCCCACAGGATGAGGGTTTTCTGGGCTACCTTCTTCACCACTGCAGGGTGCTAGGTCTTCTCCCCCGTGGAGCTGCTGGTAGGTTGGAGCCCTAACCTTTTTCTTATCAGTCGAGTGCTTACCCAGGAGCCCCACCAGGACTCCCTGGACGCACAGTGGCACTCAGTGACTCTGGTGTCGTCAGAAGGGCACCATTCCTGAAGCGGCATCAGAAGCTCCGGTTAGGACCTTGCGTGGCCTTGTCCCCAGGTGAGAACTGACAGGGCGGGAAGCTGCTCTGGACAACACTGACCAGCACCGATACACACAGTGGCTTGTTTCAGGAATGACTAGGGAATTATTGAGGAAATGACAATTAAAAACGTGAAAAGAGAAATCATTAGAATGAGTGCCTGCCTGGAGGTCGTGCACATGGAATCAGAACTGACACATTGCTGACACTTCAGCAGGTTTTCCGAGGCTGTAAATCACAAGGTGGGGGAGATCGTTCATTTTTATCTCACTGAGGATCTGGGGGACTTGACCTCCGTACCTTTGGGCTAACACATTTCCTTACCACTGAGCGAACAGAGCTCCATGGGGCGTGAGCGTCTGAATTCCACTTCCAAAGTTGCCCATGACCATGGTCCATGACTTGTCTGCTGCTCTTCAGCTTCTTCTCTGTGCGTTGACGGCGTTGAACTCAGGATGCAGAAATAACTTTGCTGGAGTAGTGGATGATTGTGTAAATTCTTTTTCATTGTGCAGGAGAAACGTTTGTAGCCTTGTAAACGTCAAAAACAAATTTTGTTTTTACAAAGATCAACATCTTGGATGAGGACAGCTTGACCATGGAGATAGAATTCAGTATCCGAGAGACTGTGTGCAGGAGGGATTCTGGAGAAGACCCCTCTACATGCAACTTGCAAAGGGGCTTCTATGGGGTGAGTGTGATCCCTAAATGGCACGAGGAAGAGCTCCATATTGTCCCATCCTGTGATGCTGATTCAGAAAGCACAGCATGAGTGAGGCCGTGGCTCGATGGTCACCCAAAGTGTCACTGATGTCAAGTTCTGAGAATCCAGGAGCAAGGGGCTGAAACTAAAGCCTGGTCAACCCTTGTTGTGTTATGTGCTGTTGATTTGGAAACAACTCATAATTGACCCACCAGTGGGGCTTCAGAGGATTTGAACTGCCTGCCTTTGGGTTGATAGTACAACTCCTTATGCACTAGGCTGCCAGAGATCCTGTCATTCCTATGGCTCAGAGGTGAAATGATCCAAGACATCCCCCCTGACCCCCAGTGATCATGGAGGGAGTTTTACATGCATCTCCCATGGACTATTGACCTTTGAAGAGCTATTTAACTGTTTGGTTGACTTCTGCTGAATTTAGGAATTTTCATTTTGGAGAAACACAATCCATCTATAAAGGCTTTCTTTCCACGTAGTGTCGTCCGAGTCTACAGCAGGGCTCCGCTGCGTGGGAAGTCCCCGTCCTTCCTTCTGGAAGTGTGACTATGGCTTTGTTGTTTCCAGCCGGCGGCCACCTGTAGGAGCTCGGTGAAGATGTCTGCGCAGCAGGTACAGGACGTCTGGGTTCACTGCCACTGGGCCTCCAGCTCCGAATCCAACAGCAGTGAGGAGGTAGGGTCTGGGGCTGCTGCTCCCCCGGGCAGGGCCGTTTAGGGTCTGTGATGTGAGGTGCTTCCGAGTGGGCTCCGGCTCACAGTGACCCCATGCCCAGCAGAACAAATAAGCCCAGTCCTGAGCCACCGTCACAGTCCTGCTGGGCTTACGGCCACTGTTGGAGCCAATGTCGATCTGTCTCATTGAGGGTCTTCCTCTCTTTCACTGACTCTCTGCTTTGCCAAGCTTCATGTCCTTCTCCGGGGACAGGCCCCCTGATAGTCCTTTTATTAAAAAAGCCTTTTTTTTTCATGTTACATCCAGCATTTTATTCAATTCCATGTGACAAAAATAAGAACCTCGACTAAGATCCACTTCAGCCAGTAGGTGTGAGTCAAGCCACGAGCTTGAGTAACAGAAGACACAGGATGGAAGCAGCATTGACTTCACTTCTAGGCTCACTGTGCTGTCCCGTCGTCTGGGAAGCACACTCGGCCGCATGGGTTGTGCCTGCTTTGTGACGAGTGTGTGCTCCTCACAGAGTCTATTTGGCGCACTTTCTCCTCACTGAACACAATGGAGGACTTCAGGGGCAGAAAAATGCCCACATTCGACCCAAACTCTGCCTGTTTGCAAGTGGAGTTCTTGTTGTAACTTGGCATCAAGTCGACTATGATCCCTAGAGATCCTGTGAACGACAGATCTGACCCCGGTCCTGTCCTGTACAATTCACATACAGGCACTTTCTGCTTGTTGTTGTTGTTGTTTAATGCTGTCGAGTCTGTAAAGTCAAGAAAATGTTTCAGGAGGACATCATTTCAGGCCAATGAGAAAAAGTAGCATTTGAGAAGACATTCTCAGTCTGGTCTGAGGGTTTTCAGTCAACTTTAATTCTAAGTGATTCTCCCCACAAGATTTCTTTGCTGCACATGTTTGATACCTTGTTTTGCTGGGTCCAACTCACTGCCTGCTCCCGCACCATCCTCTGAGCTCGTCTCTGAGTCCAAATGACACTGTAATGTCCTGTAACACTATGGAGTGGAAGATACTGCCTTATTTTGCTAATGTATTTCTAATTTATTAAAGTCCTCCAGATAATATTTACTTTTATTTCTAGTTGTTGTTGTGTATGCCATCAAGTCAGAACCGACTCATAGCTGACCCTCCAGTGGGTTTTCAGAGGCAGTTAATCACATGGGAGGAGATTGCCCAGCCTTCTCCCGCAGAGCGGCCGGTGGCCTTGAACCGCATGCCTTCGGGATTGCAGTGCAGCTTCTTGCTATATTTCTAGTAAAAGGCATATATTTTTATTTTCTATTTTGTTTCTTTTATTTGCTGATAACTATTGATGCCTCCATTTGTTCAGATGATTTTTGAGGACATGCTGAGATCTTATAAGTGGAGAGACAATTACCATCAAGGTAAGCTGGCATCTGTTTTCTATTTATTTTTTTTCCCTTGAAACAATTTCACATGGCAGTTCTTTGTTGGCAAATGCACTTGAAAGGATTTTTACATTTTTTCAATAAAATGTGTGTGTAATATGGTCCCTCTGTAATCACTCACGGAAGGTGATCACGGCCGTTTGCTCAGCTCTGCTTCCCCGTTTCACACCTCACCATTTCCAGAGTTCTCAGTACTTTGAGTCTGTTCTCTCATTGCTCTTTGCCCCTTTAGATTTGAGACAGGAGCACCAAGGTGTAGTTAGGAAATCTTCAAATTTCTAATATAAATCTGTGACTCCCTGGCCCCGTGGGTCAGTGAGTGAAGACAAATGGTGAGTAAAGCTGGGGTTCAGGAGCATTTGAGAATATAACAATGAAAGAAGGCAAGCTAAGGGAGCTCTGGCGGCCTAGGGGCAAGAAGCTGCACTGCAATCCCAGAGGCATGTGGTTCAAATCCACCAGATGGTCTGCTGGAGAAGGAAGGACAATCTCCTCCTGTACCTGTCAGATCTGATTTGATGGTACACACACACACACACACACACACACACACACAC